>NC_057797.1:88477556-88841792 GCF_018294505.1 Triticum aestivum
AGACGACGGCGTCTGAAACACTATAACACTTTCTTCCGCCGCGGGTTCGTACCGATCTCTTCCGCGTCCTGCTTCAGATTACCTCTCCGGTCTCCGCTCGCACCCTAGAGCTCGCCGTCACATCTCATCTCATTGCGGCGCGCAATCCGTCCTCCACCTACGGGTCTGCATCCACTTCGCAGCACTCAGTGATTGCACATTGCTCTGCTCTGCTGTGTGACTAGCGATCCACGTTTGTTTCCACAAGTTCATCACTCTGCTGCACATCAATCAGTCAAATTAAGTTTCTCGTCTTTCATGTATGTTGTAGTGATGGATCAGGGCGAGGGCTCCGCTAGGATCGTGCGAGGCAGAGGCAGGAACAAGAGGAAGTGGACAATGGACGAGGACGAGGAGCTGGTCAGGGCCCTCTGCAAGGTGTCCACCGACCCCAGGTTCAGGGCCGAAGGAGGGGGCTTCAAGAACTGCTACACCCAGGGGATAGAGAGCCTGCTCGCGCAGCGGCTGCCCGGCCGCGGCATAAAAGCCAGCCCTCACATCGACTCCCGGCTCAAGGTGCTCAAGCGCAAGTTCCACGCGATCAAGGAGATGCTCGCGTCGCCGGGGTTCTCCTGGGACGGCTCCAGGAAGGTCTTCCGGTGCGAGAAGCAGCGATACGACGAGTACTGCAAAGTGAGCCGGTTTTAGTTGGTGTTGTTGGCATTGTGAGTCTTTCTTTTGTGATGTGTCTTTGTAGTTTGCACTGACTTGTTTCGCCTCTGCAGGATAATCCTAGAGCCAGGGGGATGTACGGTGTTCCATTTCCGCATTTCGATGTATTTGATGCGGTGTATGGCAAGGATAGAGCCGCTAGGGAAGTGGTGGAAGTGTCCGAGGAAGTAACCGCCGACATGGAGAATGGGAATACGAGTGAAGCGGAGGAAGATCGGACGTCCAATGGACCGTCCGGCCGATCCTTGGATGCTACATCAACCTATAAAAAACAGGAGAGATGTAAGAATGGCGGTAAAAGGAAGAGGACTGAATCGAATTGCCTGTCTCCAGACACGTTGAAGGATGTGCGTGGTCACTATCAACGCGCCAGCCAGCATGTCGACACGATGGCAGAAGCGATGGAGCTGTTCAAGGATGTGCACCGTCACTTCCAGAGTGTTGTTCAGCATGCCGGTGCAATGGCAGCGGCAATGGAGGCGTTCAAGGATGCACACGATCAGTTTCAGAGTGTTGTTCAGAATGTGAGCACCGCCGCAACAGCCATGGAGCAGTTCAAGGATGCACATGATCAGTTTCGAAGTATCACCCAGAATGGCAGCGCAACTGAAGCAGTTATTGAGCCTCATGCTGATCTGCGAGAAAGATTGTCGCCTGAGGTGCCCCAACAGGATGCCAGGGTAAGAGCCATTGCCGAGATGCAAAAGCTTGGGTTTACCGGAAGCGAAGTGGTCAGCGCTGCGAGTGTTTTCACAAAGGAACCGGACCAAATGGGCATGTTTTTAGCACTCCCCGAAATCTACAGGAGGGAGTACATACTCAAGATGCTCAATGGTATGTTTACTGATCCTCGAATCTTGTATGGGCGCATTGCACTTCATTATAAGAAATGTTTAAGGCTTGGTTATTCTGAATGTCCGTGTCCAACATTGGCATTTTGGATACAACAAAGCAGAACCTGTAGCCTACATTCCTATGAATTAGACAATTAGTATATCGATTTTGGAAATATATGAGCTATTAGCTTTTGTTCTAGGCCTGCATATTTATTCATGTTTGTCAATGAACATTCCTTGTACTAGTATTTAAGGACAATTATCAATCTCTGTACAAGCTCATGCCGTGGAACTGCTGAACAACTACCATAAGCAACATTCGTGCTAGTTTCTACTATGACGGTATCTGTGTATGTGTATGCTATCAGCAAGAACACACTCTGTCTTGCTTGTTCTTAAGCGTAGATAGCATCGTCACCCGCTTGCACGGATTTAAAACGCGCCATCTGATAACTCTGTGCTTGTCTAGAAGGGGTTAAATGGCATGTGTCTGTTTGTCAAGACTCTCATTCTGTGCATAGGGTTTTTCCTCGTTTTGTTTATATTTTCTGCCAATCTTATTGTCCAGACATAACATAATCAAATGATCTGAAATGTTATGCTTTGTCCAGTGAAGCTGATTCATGTCTCATCCCCTTCTTCAGGTGGGCAATCTCTCCATTTTTAGCTTAAAGCGATATGGGAGGAGAGAAGCTCTAGAAGTTCTAATTCAGCCTAGTTGCAGCAATGGCAGTTGAAATTTTGGTACTAGTACATTTGTAAATGGTTATATATCTAGCGTCCCTCTGAAGTGTTCTAATGCGCTGTGTTAGTGAGAGTAGCCTTGGCATTCCTTTCCTTGCACCGGACTCGGTGGAAAATTGTACGGCCAAAGGGTAATGGGCAACCTGTCCGATTCCAACAGCATTCCGAACGACTCTGACGTCACATTCTGAGCAAAACAACAGCCACCTAAAACTGTGGTTCGTCAGACACGTAGCGAGGAAATGGAATGGTTTACAATGGAGCCCAAGAAAATTACTCTCTCTTTCTAAAAAGAACTGTTCAGTATCCTGATGTTTTTCTTTTAGGAAGTCATACTGGTAGCTTGAGCTAATTGTGTCACTTGCTTTGTCAAGAAAGTTCACACAATGCCGCTAGAAAACAACAAAGCCTTGCAATATATAAGCTCGATGATCTCAAGTTACTCAATATATTTTGAGATGCAACTAATCAGGATTTCAACCTCAAACTGTGTAGGAACTTGCTAAATACCATACAAACAAACTGGTGAATTCACACAGGCAAGAAATTATGTCATGAATGCGCGCATGGAGAGCACAAAAGGCATCAGTTGAAAGGAAACCGTAGAAAAAAAAACGTCGCAATTAACTGAAAGGATAATGATGCCGATGTTATAGAATCATCATTGCCAGTTTAACATCAATTTGCTGACATCAAATATCCACAAATACCAACAAAAGGGAACTGGAAATGAACTGAGTCTTTCTCTGACAATATTATTTGCATACGAAGAAGACGTCATAGCTTGGACGGTATCCCTGCCATGCCGCCGCGTACTGAGATACTAGCAAAACCCACAGAATTTCACTCCTTTTTCCCAATCCCGTTAGACATGTTGTAGATCCCACGACCCTGTTTGTTAGCCACGATACATGTCAATGACTGAGCGGACGCAATATCAAAGAGCACAAGTAACCAAGGCATCAGATGAGATTTTCAACTTACAATCATGAACAAGCTGGTGCCAGCAAGCGCAAGGGGAATGGCAACTGAGGTGACCACATCATAGCGGCCTTTAAGGTGGATATGCTTGCTCAGCTTCTGGAAATACTGCTGCTTCTGAACGAGCTTCTTGCGTGGGTAAAATGGTGCTTCTTCTAGCGTCATCCTGCATACAAAAACTACTCTTTCAATCCTAACCCTTAGATGGAAGAGCAATTGCCATAGATAGTTCTAGTATAATAATTGCTTTACGCTGTGAACATCTCAAGATTCAGAAACAACGACCTTTGAGTTCATGAAACGTTTTAACTCCTATGCAGGTTTCTAACAGTTAATCAGTCACTCTCACAACCAGCTACCAAAATGGGGAATGATTACTTAATGTACAATCCACTACGTTACTTCATCAGTTCATCTACCAGGCATTTTTAAATCCAACGATTCTTTCTGAGCAACTCAACGTATTTGAATTTAGCACATTAACACAACATTTCAATGATCAGCAAATTCAAATATTGTGTATCTTCTACCAGTAACATGGCACTTTCTAGGCTATCATTGATCGTGACCAGTACCTCCCGCATACCAGCGAATCAGGAACCCAAAAAATTCATGTGCGTTCACCACGTTACAGCAGATCTAATAATAAACCAAAGAGATATCGATGAACTCGCACAGCATTACTAACCTAGCAACAACATAATGCTTCCAAAGAAAGGAATTTCAAACAGATAACCCAATCTCAACCTAGGCTAAACAAACGCCAGTAGACCACATCGGACCGAGACCCAGGCCCGAGGAGACAACCACCCATCCTAAAGCGCAAGAGCATACTCATCGAAATGTCCGCGCCGCCAGGCGAATCTCCCGGGCCAGTAAAACGCATCGAGGAGGTCACCGGCGCGTCGCGGACCAACGACTAGACCCCCCACGCATACTCGTGAATCTAAGAAATCGCACGAACGCGTACGACGGCTCGTTCGCCTGACGTCGCGTCGAGGACGCGGGCCCCCTCGTCCCCTCGTGCTGGGTTACGAGAGATCGTGGGGAGATCGGGGTAGGAGGGGAGAAGGGAGATCGCCGCTTACCTGGCTGGCTGGGGCGCGCGGGGGACGGGAAGCGACGGGGAGGCCGGCGGCGGCGGGTGGATCTGGAGGCTGGGGATTGGGGGTAGCGTTGTGACCTCGAAGGGACGAGGAAGGGAAGGGAAGAAGGGGTCGAGCGGGTGCCGGGGGTTGTTGGGTCAGTTGGGCCTCTTCGTCGGCCCATCAAAGGGCCTGGGAATTTATGGTGGGTCGTAAAGAATGCATGGAGTTTTTCTTTTCTTTTTAAAGAATGCAAGGAATTTTTGCTTTCTTTTCTTTCCTTTTTCAAGACAAATACTTATATTTCAATGCTTAACCTTGGGGATTACAATCGTTTTCATACAGAAAATCAATCTCATGGGGGCCTGCTCTCAGCCACACATCAATTCGCATGTTATGGTGACCTAAATCGAGCAAGACAGTGGGTAACACTGTTACCAGCAATGACACGCTATACCAATGTAATACTCCCTCCGTCCCATAATATAAGAACGTTTTTGCCACTACACTAGTGACAAAAACATTCTTATATTATGGGTCGGAGGGAGTAGTTGTCTATCTTGCTGAAGAAGACTCTTTATCTCGCCGACGATGGAGGCATTCGGGGATAGATTCGCATCCAGCTTCTTGATCATATTAGCAGCCACCTCGGAGTCGGTTTCGACAATTAATGGTTTTGTGCTCGAGTCGTAGTCCAAGGCAATACATGCATCCAACTCTACCTCTAGCAGGCTTTTGCAAGTGTGCATGTGACAACCATTATCGTATGTGACCACTATTTGTTTCTTGCCCCATTTATCCTATGTGACCACCATTTTCCCTCGACCAATATTCCCGGTGGGGTTCCGTTGTATGCACAAGAGGGACTCGATGTCACTGCATAAAATTTGGTTGGAGGATTCCACAGTCGGCGGTTGCTTGTGATGGTCGATCTCATTTCTCACATGTTGTATCCTCCAGAGCGTCATTGGCAAAGGGAGACGCTCTTGTTCATCGCAGTTGTCCATCAGGTGGACCAACCAGTCTGCCCCAATGTTGATAACGTCTTTGACATTTGTCATATGAAATTCTTTCCTCATAGCTCGCCATAGTTGGACAGCTAGAGGGCATATACAAAAAGCATAGAGTGTACCCTCTTGGATCATTTCACATAGTAAGCACTAGATCTTGCAAGCTTGTGAATCACTTGATTCTCCATCATAACCAACGAATTTGTTGCGAGTTTCCAAGCAAAAGCTTCTGCTTTCTTTTTCCTAGCTACTAGAATGTTTCAGTTCGCTAGGTTGTTTTTTCATGTTC
Source organism: Triticum aestivum (assembly GCF_018294505.1). Classification (NCBI taxonomy): domain Eukaryota; kingdom Viridiplantae; phylum Streptophyta; class Magnoliopsida; order Poales; family Poaceae; genus Triticum; species Triticum aestivum. The sequence goes on from NC_057797.1 coordinate 88,483,213, forward strand.
ATAGATTCAGCAGGCGGTTAAAGGTCAATGAAACTTCACTTGCATCCTAAGCTCATACTCCATTTTCCCTCGCGCTAGTGTTTTTCTCCTCTCGGCAGTGACAACCGACGTAGGTAATGGCGGAGCTACATAGGGGCAAAAACCGGGTTATGGCCCGCCCAACCTAGGAAGAAACCAGTGAAGAGTGTGGGACGAACTAGGTTATTAGGACATTTTTTGCGTGCTTTTCAGTATTTTTTTTTTGAAAAACCCCTCCATGTATTAATTAACTTAAAATGTTCATACAATCATTCGTTACAAACTTTGCCACGCAGGGCGGAACAGAATGAAACATAATACCATCAGAACTATTATCAAAACTAAACTTTGCAATCTCATGAGCCACCATATTAGCCTTCCTGTTGATCTTAGAAATCTGTAAATTCACCAACAACTTTGAGACATCTACAGCTTCCTTCTTTAGATCAACAAGGGATGATCTGTCCACATATTCTTTACCAAAAACGGAGGCTACAAACGAACAGTCAGTTTCCAAAATGACGGGCATGTCTAGAGTCATACCAATATATAGGCCGGACAAGGACGCTCTAAGTTCCGCTTCCTCAACGCTGTAGCAAGTACCAATATAATCCCAGGAGGATAGGATCACTTGTCCACGGTGATTTCTAACAACCACCCCCACGCTCGCAGCTTCAATGGCCTCCACAAAACTTGCGTCGACATTAATCTTATAGACGTCTGGGGTAGGTGGCCTCCAAAGAGTAACCTGCCTCTCAATGTTATTGGTTGGCTGAAGATCCAACTCCACTTGCTTCCCCTTACTGCATATCTCCACCTGCATTTTAGCAAGACAAGACGAGAAAGATGCCCAATAATTTTCGACAAAACTTACCGAGGCTGAGATGGATTCCATTCCCTTACCAAAGATCAAATCATTCCTCAAGTGCCAAGCTCTCCAAAACATGAATATAGTTTGCTCACGAACAGGCGTAGTTAACTGGTCCAATAGAATAAGGAACCAATCCGGTCCAGAATATTTGAAGGTCTCCTCCGCTGATAATTTCCAAACTTCCTTCAGAGCCATGCGGAACGCACGAGCCTTGGGACAAACCACCAAAGCATGGAAAATACACTCATCATCAATACCACATATTGAGCATGTACCTAGAGTAGTTTGATGATGTTTAACCCTATTGAGTTGAACCGCCAAACTATTAGAAGCAGCCCTCCAGGCAAAAAAATTAATTTTTTGGGGGACATTAGCATTCCAAATAATATTCCAGAGCCTCCTATCCCCATTTATGGCATCACTGGAATTTCCAGAAACACTCCTCGGCTCTTTAAGATTCAGAGCTAGTCTATACGCACTCTTCACGGAGAACAAGCCACTTTTCTCGTGGTGCCAAGCAATAAAGTCTCCCTCGCCCACTCGAAGAATACGGAGCTTTAGGATTTCCTCTGCATCATGAATATAAAATAGATGCCTTATCAGGTTCTCATCCCAACTCCTGGTTGCACTCAAAAATAACTCGGAAACCAATTTGATCCTAGTTCTGCTCTTTTTACCACAAATTTGTAGGCCAGATTCCCTAGGGATCCAATTATCCCTCCAAATATTTATACTAGTCCCATCGACCACTCTCCAAATAATGCCTTTTTTTAGCAATTCAAGGCCATGCATAATTCCTTGCCAAGTAAGGGAAGTAGCTTGAGGGAATACCGTATCAATAAGGTGCCCATGAGGATAGTATTTAGCTTTCATCACCTTAGCACACAGAGAGTCCGGAAAAACCAAAAGACGCCAAGCTTGTTTCGCCAGGAGTGCTTGATTAAAAAGCCGAAGATCACGAAAGCCCATACCCCCTTCACTTTTTGGTCTCGTCATCTTATCCCAAGCCAGCCAATGCGTTCTTTTCCTATTCTCTTCATCGCCCCATCAAAAATTCCTGATAATCTGAGATAACTCCTCACACAGTGAAGCGGGGAATTTAAAAATACCCATTGCAAACACGGGAATAGCTTGAATAACAGACTTGATCTGGATTTCTTTCGCTCCGCTCGAAGCATATTTTTCAATATAATCTGAAACCCGCTTGAGCACCTTATCTTTGGTGGATTGAAACTTACGTGCCTTCATACGACCTTCTGGAATAGGCAAGCCTAAATATTGAAGGAAATATGCCCTAGAGGCAATAATAAAGTTATTATTTATTTCCTTATAATCATGATAAATGTTTATTATTCATGCTAGAATTGTATTTACCGGAAACATAATACATGTGTGAATACATAGACAAACAAAGTGTCACTAGTATGCCTCTACTTGACTAGCTCGTTAATCGAAGATGGTTATGTTTCCTAACCATGAACAATGAGTTGTTATTTGATTAACGAGGTCACATCATTAGTAGAATGATCTGATTGACATGACTCATTCCATTAGCTTAGCACCCGATCGTTTAGTATGTTGTTATTGCTTTCTTCATGACTTATACATGTTCCTATGACTATGAGATTATGCAACTCCCGTTTACCGGAGGAACACTTTGGGTACTACCAAACGTCACAACGTAACTGGGTGATTATAAAGGAGTACTACAGGTGTCTCCAATGGTCGATGTTGGGTTGGCGTATTTCGAGATTAGGATTTGTCACTCCGATTGTCGGAGAGGTATCTCTGGGCCCTCTCGGTAATACACATCACATAAGCCTTGCAAGCATTACAACTAATATGTTAGTTGTGAGATGATGTATTACGGAACGAGTAAAGAGACTTGCCGGTAACGAGATTGAACTAGGTATTGGATACCGACGATCGAATCTCGGGCAAGTAACATACCGATGACAAAGGGAACAACGTATGTTGTTATGCGGTCTGACCGATAAAAGATCTTCGTAGAATATGTAGGAGCCAATATGGGCATCCAGGTCCCGCTATTGGTTATTGACCGGAGACGTGTCTCGATCATGTCTACATTGTTCTCGAACCCGTAGGGTCCGCACGCTTAAGGTTACGATGACAGTTATATTATGAGTTTATGCATTTTGATGTACCGAAGGTTGTTCGGAGTCCCGGATGTGATCACGGACATGACGAGGAGTCTCGAAATGGTCGAGACGTAAAGATTGATATATTGGAAGCCTATATTTGGATATCGGAAGTGTTCCGGGTGAAATCGGGATTTTACCGGAATACCGGGAGGGTTACCGGAACCCCCCGGGAGCTATTTGGGCCATAGTGGGCCTTAGTGGAAAAGAGAAGGGGCTGCCCTAGTTGGGCTGCGCGCCCCCCCTTTCCCTAGTCCTATTAGGACTAGGAGAGGTGGCCGGCCCCCTCCTCCTCTTTTCCCCTCCGAGGAATCCTAGTTGGACTAGGATTGGAGGGGGAATCCTACTCCCAGAGGGAGTAGGACTCTCTTGCGCCTCCCCCCCTTGGCCGGCCAGCCTCCCCTCCTCTCCTCCTTTATATACGGAGGCAGGGGCACCTCTAAACACACAAGTTGACACAAGTTGATCCACGTGATCGATTCCTTAGCCGTGTGCGGTGCCCCCTGCCACCATATTCCTCGATAATACTGTAGCGGAGTTTAGGCGAAGCCCTGCTGCTGTAGTTCATCAAGATCGTCACCACGCCGTTGTGCTGACGAAACTCTTCCCCGACACTTTGCTGGATCGGAGTCCGGGGATCGTCATCGAGCTGAACGTGTGCTCGAACTCGGAGGTGCCGTAGTTTCGGTGCTTGATCGGTTGGATCGAGAAGACGTACGACTACTTCCTCTACGTCGTGTCATCGCTTCCGCAGTCGGTCTGCGTTGGGTACGTAGACAATACTCTCCCCTCGTTGCTATGCATCACATGATCTTGCGTGTGCGTAGGAAATTTTTTGAAATTACTACGAAACCCAACAGTGGCATCCGAGCCTAGGTTATTGATGTTGATGTTATATGCACGAGTAGAACACAAGTGAGTTGTGGACGATACAAGTCATACTGCCTACCAGCATGTCATATTTTGGTTCGGCGGTATTGTTGGACGAGACGACCCAGACCAACCTTATGTGTACGCTTACGCGAGACCGGTTCCCTCGACGTGCTTTGCACAGAGATGGCTTGCGGGCGACTGTCTCTCCAACTTTAGTTGAACCAAGTATGGCTACGCCCGGTCCTTGCGAAGGTTAAAACGGAGTCTATTTGACAAACTATCATTGTGTTTTTGATGCGTAGGTGAGATTGGTTCTTACTTAAGCCCGTAGCAGCCACGTAAAACAAGCAACAACAAAGTAGAGGACGTCTAACTTGTTTTTGCAGGGCATGTTGTGATGTGATATGGTCAAAGCATGATGCTGAATTTTATTGTATGAGATGATCATGTTTTGTAACCAAGTTATCGGCAACTGGCAGGAGCCATATGGTTGTCGCTTTATTGTATGCAATGCAATCGCGATGTAATGCTTTACTTTATTACTAAACGGTAGTGATAGTCGTGGAAGCATAAGATTGGCGAGACGACAACGATGCTACGATGGAGATCAAGGTGTCGCGCCGGTGACGATGGTGATCATGACGGTGCTTCGGAGATGGAGATCACAAGCACAAGATGATGATGACCATATCATATCACTTATATTGATTGCATGTGATGTTTATCTTTTTATGCATCTTATCTTGCTTTGATTGACGGTAGCATTATAAGATGATCTCTCACTAAATTATCAAGAAGTGTTCTCCCTGAGTATGCACCGTTGTCAAAGTTCGTCGTGCCCAGACACCACGTGATGATCGGGTGTGATAAGCTCTACGTCCATCTACAACGGGTGCAAGCCAGTTTTGCACAAGCAGAATACTCAGGTTAAACTTGACGAGCCTAGCATATGCAGATATGGCCTCGGAACACGGAGACCGAAAGGTCGAGCGTGAATCATATAGTATATATGATCAACATAACGATGTTCACCATTGAAAACTACTCCATCTCACGTGATGATCGGTCATGGTTTAGTTGATTTGGATCACGTAATCACTTAGAGGATTAGAGGGATGTCTATCTAAGTGGGAGTTCTTAAATAATATGATTAATTGAACTTAAATTTATCATGAACTTAGTACCTGATAGTATCTTGCTTGTTTATGTTGATTGTAGATAGATGGCTCGTGCTGTTGTTCCGTTGAATTTTAATGCGTTCCTTGAGAAAGCAAAGTTGAAAGATGATGGTAGCAATTACACGGACTGGGTCCGTAACTTGAGGATTATCCTCATTGCTGCACAGAAAAATTACGTCCTGGAAGCACCGCTGGGTGCCAGGCCTGCTGCTGGAGCAACACCAGATGTTATGAACGTCTGGCAGAGCAAAGCTGATGACTACTCGATAGTTCAGTGTGCCATGCTTTACGGCTTAGAATCGGGACTTCAACGACGTTTTGAACGTCATGGAGCATATGAGATGTTCCAGGAGTTGAAGTTAATATTTCAAGCAAATGCCCGAATTGATAGATATGAAGTCTCCAATAAGTTCTATAGCTGCAAGATGGAGGAGAACAGTTCTGTCAGTGAGCATATACTCAAAATGTCTGGGTATAATAATCACTTGATTCAATTGGGAGTTAATCTTCCGGATGATTGCGTCATTGACAGAATTCTCCAATCACTGCCACCAAGCTACAAGAGCTTCGTGATGAACTATAATATGCAAGAGATGAACAAGACTATTCCCGAGCTCTTCGCAATGCTGAAAGCTGCGGAGGTAGAAATCAAGAAGGAGCATCAAGTGTTGATGGTTAACAAGACCACTAGTTTCAAGAAAAAGGGCAAAGGGAAGAAAAAGGGGAACTTCAAGAAGAACGGCAAGCAAGTTGCTGCTCAAGAGAAGAAACCCAAGTCTGGACCTAAGCCTGAAACTGAGTGCTTCTACTGCAAGCAGACTGGTCACTGGAAGCGGAACTGCCCCAAGTATTTGGCGGATAAGAAGGATGGCAAGGTGAACAAAGGTATATGTGATATACATGTTATTGATGTGTACCTTACTAGAGCTCGCAGTAGCACCTGGGTATTTGATACTGGTTCTGTTGCTAATATTTGCAACTCGAAACAGGGACTACAGAATAAGCGGGCACTGGCAAAGGACGAGGTGACGATGCGCGTGGGAAACGGTTCCAAAGTCGATGTGATCGCAGTCGGCACGCTACCTCTACATCTACCTTCGAGATTAATATTAGACCTAAATAATTGTTATTTGGTGCCAGCGTTGAGCATGAACATTATATCTGGATCTTGTTTAATGCGAGACGGTTATTCATTTAAATCAGAGAATAATGGTTGTTCTATTTATATGAGTAATATCTTTTATGGTCATGCACCCTTGAAGAGTGGTCTATTCTTATTGAATCTCGATAGTAGTAATACACATATTCATAATGTTGAAGCCAAAAGATGCAGAGTTGATAACGAAAGTGCAACTTATTTGTGGCACTGTCGTTTAGGTCATATCGGTATAAAGCGCATGAAGAAACTCCATGCTGATGGACTTTTGGAACCACTTGATTATGAATCACTTGGTACTTGCGAACCGTGCCTTATGGGCAAGATGACTAAAACACCGTTCTCCGGTACTATGGAGAGAGCAACAGATTTGTTGGAAATCATACATACCAATGTATGTGGCCCGATTAATATTGAGGCTCGTGGCGGATATCATTATTTTCTCACCTTCACAGATGATTTAAGCAGATATGGGTATATCTACTTAATGAAACATAAGTCTGAAACATTTGAAAAGTTCAAAGAATTTCAGAGTGAAGTTGAAAATCATCGTAACAAAAAAAATAAAGTTTCTACAATCTGATCGTGGAGGAGAATATTTGAGTTACGAGTTTGGTATACATTTGAAAAACTGTGGAATAGTTTCGCAACTCACGCCACCCGGAACACCACAGCGTAATGGTGTGTCTGAACGTCGTAATCGTACTTTACTAGATATGGTGCGATCTATGATGTCTCTTACTGATTTACCGCTATCTTTTTGGGGATATGCTTTAGAGACGGCCGCATTCACGTTAAATAGGGCACCATCAAAATCCGTTGAGACGACGCCTTATAAACTGTGGTTTGGCAAGAAACCAAAGTTGTCGTTTCTTAAAGTTTGGGGCTGCGATGATTATGTGAAAAAGCTTCAACCTGATAAGCTCGAACCAAATCGGAGAAATGTGTCTTCATAGGATACCCAAAGGAAACTGTTGGGTACACCTTCTATCACAGATCCGAAGGCAAGACATTCGTTGCTAAGAATGGATCATTTCTAGAGAAGGAGTTTCTCTCGAAAGAAGTGAGTGGGAGGAAAGTAGAACTTGACGAGGTAACTGTACCTGCTCCCTTACTTGAAAGTAGTTCATCACAGAAAACTGTTTCAGTGACACCTACACCAGTTAGTGAGGAAGCCAATGATAATGATCATGAAACTTCAGATCAAGATACTGCTGAACCTCGTAGATCAACCAGAGTAAGATCCGCACCAGAGTGGTACGGTAATCCTGTTCTGGAGGTCATGCTACTAGATCATGATGAACCTACGAACTATGAAGAAGCGATGGTGAGCCCAGATTCCGCAAAGTGGCTTGAAGCCATGAAATCTGAGATGGGATCCATGTATGAGAACAAAGTATGGACTTTGGTTGACTTGCCCGATGATCGGCAAGCAATTGAGAATAAATGGATCTTTAAGAAGAAGACTGACGCTGATGGTAATGTTACTGTCTACAAAGCTCGACTTGTCGCAAAAGGTTTTCGGCAAGTTCAAGGAATTGACTACGATGAGACCTTCTCACCCGTAGCGATGCTTAAGTCCGTCCGAATCATGTTAGCAATTGCCGCATTTTATGATTATGAAATTTGGCAAATGGACGTCAAAACTGCATTCCTGAATGGATTTCTGGAAGAAGAGTTGTATATGATGCAACCAGAAGGTTTTGTCGATCCAAAGGGAGCTAACAAAGTGTGCAAGCTCCAGCGATCCATTTATGGACTGGTGCAAGCCTCTCGGAGTTGGAATAAACGTTTTGATAGTGTGATCAAAGCATTTTGGTTTTATACAGACTTTCGGAGAAGCCTGTATTTACAAGAAAGTGAGTGGGAGCTCTGTAGCATTTCTGATATTATATGTGGATGACATATTACTGATTGGAAATGATATAGAATTTCTGGATAGCATAAAGGGATACTTGAATAAAAGTTTTTCAATGAAAGACCTCGGTGAAGCTGCTTACATATTAGGCATTAAGATCTATAGAGATAGATCAAAACGCTTAATTGGACTTTCACAAAGCACATACCTTGACAAAATTTTGAAGAAGTTCAAAATGGATCAAGCAAAGAAAGGGTTCTTGCCTGTGTTACAAGGTGTGAAATTGAGTAAGACTCAATGCCCGACCACTGCAGTAGATAGAGAGAATATGAAAGATGTTCCCTATGCATCAGCCATAGGCTCTATCATGTATGCAATGCTGTGTACCAGACCTGATGTGTGCCTTGCTATAAGTTTAGCAGGGAGGTACCAAAGTAATCCAGGAGTGGATCACTGGACAGCGGTCAAGAACATCCTGAAATACCTGAAAAGGACTAAGGATATGTTTCTCGTATATGGAGGTGACAAAGAGCTCATCGTAAAAGGTTACGTTGATGCAAGCTTTGACACTGATCCGGATGATTCTAAATCGCAAACCGGATACGTGTTTACATTAAACGGTGGAGCTGTCAGTTGGTGCAGTTCTAAACAAAGCGTAGTAGCGGGATCTACATGTGAAGCGGAATACATAGCTGCTTCAGAAGCAGCAAATGAAGGAGTCTGGATGAAGGAGTTCATATCCGATCTAGGTGTCATACCTAGTGCATCGGGTCCAATGAAAATCTTTTGTGACAATACTGGTGCAATTGCCTTGGCAAAGGAATCCAGATTTCACAAAAGGACCAAACACATCAAGAGACGCTTCAACTCCATCCGGGATCTAGTCCAGGTGGGAGACATAGAGATTTGCAAGATACATACGGATCTGAATGTTGCAGACCCGTTGACTAAGCCTCTTCCACGAGCAAAACATGATCAGCACCAAAGCTCCATGGGTGTTAGAATCATTACAGTGTAATCTAGATTATTGACTCTAGTGCAAGTGGGAGACTGAAGGAAATATGCCCTAGAGGCAATAATAAAGTTATTATTTATTTCCTTATAATCATGATAAATGTTTATTATTCATGCTAGAATTGTATTTACCGGAAACATAATACATGTGTGAATACATAGACAAACAAAGTGTCACTAGTATGCCTCTACTTGACTAGCTCGTTAATCAAAGATGGTTATGTTTCCTAACCATAAACAATGAGTTGTTATTTGATTAACGAGGTCACATCATTAGTAGAATGATCTGATTAACATGACCCATTCCATTAGCTTAGCACCCGATCGTTTAGTATGTTGCTATTGCTTTCTTCATGACTTATACATGTTCCTATGACTATGAGATTATGCAACTCCCGTTTACCGGAGGAACACTTTGGGTACTACCAAACGTCACAACGTAACTGGGTGATTATAAAGGAGTACTACAGGTGTCTCCAATGGTCGATGTTGGGTTGGCGTATTTCGAGATTAGGATTTGTCACTCCGATTGTCGGAGAGGTATCTCTGGGCCCTCTCGGTAATACACATCACATAAGCCTTGCAAGCATTACAACTAATATGTTAGTTGTGAGATGATGTATTACGGAACGAGTAAAGAGACTTGCCGGTAATGAGATTGAACTAGGTATTGGATACCGACGATCGAATCTCGGGCAAGTAACATACCGATGACAAAGGGAACAACGTATGTTGTTATGCGGTCTGACCGATAAAAGATCTTCGTAGAATATGTAGGAGCCAATATGGGCATCCAGGTCCCGCTATTGGTTATTGACCGGAGACGTGTCTCGGTCATGTCTACATTGTTCTCGAACCCGTAGGGTCCGCACGCTTAAGGTTACGATGACAGTTATATTATGAGTTTATGCATTTTGATGTACCGAAGGTTGTTCGGAGTCCCGGATGTGATCACGGACATGACGAGGAGTCTCGAAATGGTCGAGACGTAAAGATTGATATATTGGAAGCCTATATTTGGATATCGGAAGTGTTCCGGGTGAAATCGGGATTTTACCGGAATACCGGAAGGGTTACCGGAACCCCCCGGGAGCTATTTGGGCCATAGTGGGCCTTAGTGGAAAAGAGAAGGGGCTGCCCTAGTTGGGCTGCGCGCCCCCCCCTTCCCCTAGTCCTATTAGGACTAGGAGAGGTGGCCGGCCCCCTCCTCCTCTTTTCCCCTCCGAGGAATCCTAGTTGGACTAGGATTGGAGGGGGAATCCTACTCCCAGAGGGAGTAGGACTCTCCTGCGCCTCCCCCCCTTGGCCGGCCAGCCTCCCCTCCTCTCCTCCTTTATATACGGAGGCAGGGGCACCTCTAAACACACAAGTTGACACAAGTTGATCCACGTGATCTATTCCTTAGCCGTGTGCGGTGCCCCCTGCCACCATATTCCTCGATAATACTGTAGCGGAGTTTAGGAGAAGCCCTGCTGCTGTAGTTCATCAAGATCGTCACCACGCCGTCGTGCTGACGAAACTCTTCCCCGACACTTTGCTGGATCGGAGTCCGGGGATCGTCATCGAGCTGAACGTGTGCTCGAACTCGGAGGTGTCGTAGATTCGGTGCTTGATCGGTTGGATCGTGAAGACGTACGACTACTTCCTCTACGTCGTGTTATCGCTTCCGCAGTCGGTCTGCGTTGGGTACGTAGACAATACTCTCCACTCGTTGCTATGCATCACATGATCTTGCGTGTGCGTAGGAATTTTTTTTGAAATTACTACGAAACCCAACAAATATTTATCCTCAAAACCATCAATCGTGATTTTAAGGATAACCAGAATAGACACCTGGTCTTCCATAGAACAATTTTTGCCAAATAATATGGAGCATTTATCCGGACTTAATAGTTGGCCAGTTCCCTCCTCATAAGCCGACAAAATGCCTTTAATATTCAGAGCTTGCTCCAAGTTACCCTTAAAAAACAGGAGACTATCATCAGCAAAAAGGAGATGAGATATACCTGGGGCATGTCTGTTTAGCCGGAACTCTTGAATAGCCCCTCTTGCCGAAGCATCATTAAGTAGCAACGACAATGCTTCAGCCACAAAGAGGAATAAGTATGGTGATAGTGGATCCCCTTGCCCGAGACCACGAGAAGGATGAAAAGGCTCTAACAGCTGGCCATTCAAACGCACAAGAAACTTCACAGTGGTAACACAAGACATGATCCACTTAATCCATGTTGGAGCAAAACCACACGCTTGAAGCATTCTTTCCAAGAAATTCCAATCGACACGGTCATACGCTTTAGCGAGATCCAACTTATATGCACAAAATTCACCACGGCTATCTTTTAACGTATTTAAAGAGTGCATACATTCAAACGCGATAAGTGCATTATCAGATATTGATCTTCCAGGGATGAATGCACTTTGGGTAGGAGAAATCATACCATCTAGCAGAGGTCTTAGTCTGTTGACCAGGCACTTAGAGATAATCTTATAAATCACATTACAAAGACTGATTGGACAGAAGTCTTTTATGGACTAAGGATTCTTCACCTTAGGAATAAGAACAATAGTTGTATCATTTATCCCTTCAGGCATAGTTCCAGAAATAAAAAATTGCTGGATGGCACGAACAATATCCTCCTTAAGCAGCCCCCAATTTCTTTGAAAAAACCTGGCAGGAAATCCATCTGGCCCCGGGGCCTTTAACGGCCCTATTTGGAATAGGGCATCGCTGATTTCTTGCTCAGAAAATGGCTTACAAAGATCCTCATTCATTTGATCAGTCGCCAATGATTTCACAAGAGAAATGATACGGGACGGATTAACCACAGAATCACAGGAATAAAGATTCTTGAAAAAATCATTAGTGATACCTTTTATTTCATCCATATCCTGAGAGAGAGACCCATCTCTTCTTTTGATGGCAGAAATATTATTTTTCTTCGCTCTCCAAGTGGCCTTCCTATGAAAAAAAATTGTGTTCCTATCTCCCCATTTCATTTTATTCGGACATGATCTCTGCTTCCACATAATTTCTTCCTTTAACAGGAGCTCATCCATTTCCTTTAAAATTTTCTTCCTTTCTACTATTGCTTTATGATCACTTCTGTTAAACAACACACTTAGTCTTTTGCGAGCAGATTCAAGTTTTTTTGGCAAATATCCAATGTGAACCTAACTCCACCCATGAAGAGACTTCATCAACTTGTCCAGATTATTGGCAACATCTCCCAGATTATTGACTCTAGCATTATTATTCCAACACGAATCAATCTGTACTTGCAGCTCCGCATCTTCCCTCTCCCAATACGCTTCATATTTCAAATGTTTAATAAATGTTCCAGAACGAGGAGCTCCCATCAATTCAATAAGAAGAGGGCAATGATCTGACCTGGAACTGATAATATGCGTTACCTTGCAGTCAGGAAAGATAGATGACCATTGGGGGCACACCACCGCCCGGTCCAGCCGCACCTGCACATTCTTGTTACCTTCCTGCTTATTGTTATAGGTCCAAGGAACTCCATAAAAACCCAAATCAAACAAGTTGCATTCAGACATGATCCCACGAAAATTAGCCATAAGTTTTGGTGACCGTTTGATCCGAGAAAAATGCTCATCTTGCCACATAGCCTCATTAAAGTCACCAGCCATAAACCATGGACCCGACCCAAGAGGTTTTATACGCCTTAACAATTCCCACATAACATACCTTTGGCTCGCCTTCGGCTCCCCATAGATAAAAGTGCATCTCCACTTAGTGCCAGCATCGTTGGAAATGTACATGTCAATAAAATGTTCCCCATATTTGTTTAACTCCAAAGTGTACAGGTCATCCCAATAGACCGCTAATCCACCTCCTTTGCCTGGCATAGAAACAACAAAAACATTTTTCATACCCAAGCGGTAGCGCAAACTCTCAACATACTCTTTATTTTTTCTTGTTTCAAAAAGAAAGATAATGTTAGGCCGGTGTGTCTTTGAAAGGCACACAAGTTCTTGAACTGTCCGAGGCTGACCTAAGCCTCGGCAGTTCCAACATATCATTTTCATGGCTCCTGACGGGCGTCATCAAGTGCGCCCGTCAGTTGACCGGCAGCCCCAGGGCCGGTAGCTTCCTTGCTTATACCCCCAATTTCCTTACCATCGCCTACGGACTCTCTCCTATTTTGATCCTCCTCCTTTCCCTCAACTATCTCCTCTGTAATATGAACAGCGGAGCCTTCTATGCCTACTACAGATTCAACTCTCTCAACACACACTCTTTTACATGTCACACTCATATCTAGAGCACCCCTAAACTCTATGCTATCAGTACTGGAGCTTTCATGCTAAGAACCATGTCCTTGTCTTCATCCGGTGAGCGCCTCTTGCTACCAGCCGTGCCCTCAAGCATTGCAGCAAAGGCCGCCTTGCCGCCGGAAAGATCGCTGCCGCTGTTCGGCGGAGTGGGGATGCCAAAAACCGCATGTTTAACACATGCGGCTTGCAGCATAACCTTCTCGTCCTGTCCTTGTCGGTGAAGCCTTTTCCACCGCTGGACTCCAGCAGAAGTGAGGGCTTGCCATTGGGCGCCAACATCAGCACCATCGTCACGACCATCCTTGTGAATGGCCACCTGAACCTGAGCTTCGCCCTCAAGCCGCTGCAGCTGCATGCCCACAGCAGCAGCAGAAGCCAGGGTCAGCTGGTGCCCCGGCTGTGCATGCACCTCAGCAGTTGCACCCCCAGCCTGCTCCTGAGGCCGCTGCTGCATAGGAACATCAGTAGCATCACTCGCCTGGTCTTGGATCAGAGCCATAGAGGCCCTAGCAGGATCATCCAAATTCACCTTGTGTCCACCTCCACCCGCAGGAGATGACCCAGGGGTGACCAGGTTGATGTTGAGGCCCCCCTAGGCACATGAAGTTGAGGATGATCAACTTGGCTTGCCACCAACTGGTTCGGGGGCGTCGGCAACCCCTCCTGGGTACCCGCATCCCCCGCCACCTTTCCCGCAACATCTGAAGAAGGACCCGAGCCTGCCGCAGTCACTGAAAGGTTGCGCACAGCCTTGGAAACCGCTGAAATGACTCTGTCCGACAACTTTGCCCCGGTGCTTCCGAAGTCGAGGAAGCGCTTCCAGTGCGGCGGCGCCTTCATGTCGATGGAGAAGTTTGGCTTGCGCAGTTCCTTTGGCATGCTGCAGAATCTTTCCGTAGTGTGGCCCAGGATGCCACAACAGAAACAAAAATTTGGAAGTTTCTCGTATTTCACCTTAAACGTGATCTCGTCCTTGCTGCCGACCGGAGTGAACCCAACTTCCTTCTTCAGCGGCGTGTCCACCTTATGCTCCACTCGAATGCGGAGATGCTCATCAAGGATCATCTTGTTCCGGTGGAACACCGCGATGACCTTGCCGAGCTTCTTGCCGAAAGTCCACCCCATCTCCTCAGTCTTCAACACGAAGGGCAGCTTGTGGATTTGTGCCCACAATCTGATGGAGTTGAGGTCGACCTCCGCTGGGTTGCCCTGGCCGTCGAAGTCGGCGAAGATGACGGCGTCGTTGTGGAAGTGCCAAGGACCAGCAGCCAGGACATGCTGCCGATCCCCCTCCTCCGTGAACTCCACCACGAAGCGTTTGTCGATGCTCGTGACCATCTGGGCCCTCGCATCACCACGAAGCCGCCAGGGTCCTTTGAGCTCGTTGACGACGGCCGAAGGATTGGCTGGGGACGGGGAGAGCACTCGCCCCACAGCCAGCTTTCCCTTGACCGCACTCACCATTGCCTCCATGTCGATGACGATTGGCGAGTCATCGAACTCGACCATCTTGACATTGCCATGCCTGCGGAGAGGAGGAGGGCGCTCCAAAGCAGAAGTGAAGCCAACGGAGGGGTTCGGGGGAGTGGTCAGGGCTAGGCCTGACGGACCCCCGACATCACTCCTTCCCTTTCCGACCATGGGCGTGGCTGGGGTCGCCGTTGGCTGCATTGCGGCCGGCCCTTCCTCAGGGGTTCTGGACCCAGCACCACCATCACCCGACCCAGCAATGGTCAGGTTCATCATTCCTCGACCTTGATCCTCGCCTTGGCCTGCCATGAACAGAAAGTACAGAGCAACAGAAGAAACTGGTATGGAGCAGAACACTGTAGACTGAAGAAAACAGAGCCGACCCCCCCGCAAGAAATAAGCCTGGAGTTCCTCAAATTTCGCCTCCAATTTAACAGTATTAACTCCCCTGTTAATTCCTTTAGCCTCGTCCGGCCTCATTCCTGACCCCCTTTTGAAAATCAAACCAAACCCAACAGAAACGGCCCACAAATCCTCCTCATTACTCACCGGATTTGAAGCCTGGACCCTTAATTCCGCCGGCTGGATCGCCGCCCCTTGTCCCGCATCCGTACCTCCGGTCATCTCCCTTTTCAATTTAGCCGCATCCAAATCAGATTTGAGAAGCATCGCAGCCCTGCTCTGCATCCGCCGCAGTAACTTCTGCGGGTTCCTCGCTCGGGAGAGAAGGTCCCTTCCGCGCGCCTTGAAGGTGCTCCAGTCCTCAACGAGGAGGCCACCCACCCCTCGCCGCTCATCGCGGCAGGCTATCGCGGCCGCCGCCGGCGGCGGCGCCTCCATGTTGACCCGGTCGTGGGTCGCCTCGGCTATCGCCAGAGAGCCTGATGTACCTCTTTAGCAATGTGATTGCGATTCATTTGATTCGGTTGCTTTCCAGTATTTTAGCTCTTCTAATTGAAATTATTATCTCAAAAAAATGTAACTAAAACTTTTGGTTCCCTAAAAGAAATCCAACTGAATATTTAGCTCAAACCGGGTAGGAGCTCTGCCATGCGACATAAAAGTGAACCCTGTTTTTATATCAATACCAATGCAAGTGATTAGTGTTTTTATTTGTCTTTTTGTCACTTTTTCACTACTAGTGGCTAACGCATGGTCCTCTCTTGGTCAGTGACGCGACTTTGCCACCATTTTATTCACATTCATCCACTTGGGTGACCGAGTGATGCGTCAGACGACACAAAATGGAATTGGATTGGCGTCGGAGATAAACTTGGTTGTGATCTTTCCTTTTTTTCAGAGTCTTTTGTTGTTTTATTATAGGAGATGAACTCATTTACAATAGGGATGCAGCACATGTGTCCTTATTTACTCTAATGCTATATCTTAGGGTTGCTTCTGATGTTTGTATTTAGCACATTGTGTTTTGCAGCGTGCATCATGATGATGCAGAGAGGCCGGTCTTTCCCTTGGGATTGCTTACTACATGTGACACTTAGAGCCAGGGTTTTTTAGAATAAAAGAAGGATCTCCAGCGTCGAGTTCCACCCGCAGTGTGACACGAAGGCGGCCGTCGCAGGGTGAGCCAGCACGCGCACCTGAGGCGCCCACGCCGCCACGGCTAGGCCCCTGCCACTTGTCCTCGCCAAGAAGCCCTCCGGGAGCCACGCCAACGGATCGTCGCCGCCGGCGGTGCTTGGCATCCGTACAACCCAAAGAAACCTTTGGCCGCTCGTCTCGAGACCAGCCGCGAGCTTGGCCGTCTGCTCCACAGAAAGTGCCCCGCGGCTCCCGAAGGCGACGTACACCACAGAACCGGCTGGCTGACGATCAAGCCACTCCAAGCACGGCGAAAACTCGCCGGCGGTGGGTTCGTGGCGGTCTGGTCGCCTGACGGATGGCCCCACGGGGAACACCGGCGGGAAGAAGAACGCGCCTGAACCTTGTTCCGGTACCGCCAGCTGCTTGAACGCTTCCACGGTAGCAGGTTCCATCTCGTAGAACGTGTTCACCAGCACGCCATCGCCGAGGCAGTGGCACCGGCTCCACTCCACAGTTTGCACATAACCCTGGTGCTTGGAACGGTACCCGTCCGGGAGGTCCGCGTGGCGTAGCGAGACGCCGCCGGGAAGCTCGAGAGGCACCGCAAGATCGCGGTATTCGCCGGGAGCGGCGCCTTCGTTGATCTCAACGACGTAGCGCGTGAGGGCGACATGGGCCAGGTTGCTAGGGACGAAGAGGTATCCCGGGACGCCGAGCTCGGCGGCGATGGGCAGCGCGGTGGAGCACATGAAGTCCGCCACCAGCGCCGCGAGCGGGGCTGTACTGGTGGAGTTGCTGATGGAGCGGACGAGGGCGCGGATATTGGGGAGGGACCGGCGGGTGAGCTCCACGAGCACGCCGCCGTTCTTGGGGAGGTCGTCCATCTGGACGGCGGGGAGCGCGACGGTGGCGACGGAGGCGGGGAGGCAAGCAAGTAGTTCTGGGGCGGAGAAGTTGGTGAACGTGACAATCGTGGCCGCGAAGCCATGGAGCTCGACGAGCCGCCGCGCCAGCTCGGCCAGGGGGATGAGGTGGCCGGCGCCGGGGCTAGCCAGAAGTATGACGTGCGGGCGCGCCGCCAGCCGCTCTGCAGGAGGCGCTGCGGCCGCGGAGGCGGAGCCCATGCTGCTCAACGACGCCATCCGCCGGCTATGATTGTGCGACCTGCATGCCGTGTACATATAGGAAGGAGCACACCGCGTGTTACGCGTGATACGAATGTGTGTTACTCGTGATACCAATGCCGACATGCACTTGGGCATCAGTGCACTAGTGTGCAATTATGTATGCGTTTTGTGCCATCAATGATGCTAAACCTACAAAGATTTATTTAACCTTCCAAACTAGTAATTGTTTTTCTCCCCTGATTTTAAGTGGGAGTGGGCCCCCTCGTCCACCTATTACCAATCACAATTTTTCGCATCAGTTTGTATGTAAAACCTTTGTAGATGTAGCATTGTGCCACTGCTGACCATCCATACCTATATTGTCATTTGTGTCAAATCTACTCCATTCGATTACCCCCTCCCTCTCCCTCCCCACCCACACACACATCAAAAAAAAATCGTTTTCATAAGATACATACATTTTTCTAAATTTTAAATTTGATGCAAATCTTATCTAGAAACGTTAGATTTTTTTGTGTTCCCCATAACACCCTAACTCACGTTGGATGGGTCATAGCTAGCACGAATCACAAAACAAGATGTGTGATAGCAAATGAAACGCTACATACCGTTAATGCGCAAAACGACAAAACAAGATGTGTGGTAGCAAATGAAACACTACATACCGTTACCGCGCAAAACGACTTTCTGGTTGGATGGGCCGCATGAATCATGGTGCAACTCTATCTGCCACGTCGGCACCATGATCTCGTTCGCCGGGGTGAGGAACACGGCGAATGCACCCACTCGCGCACTTCCTCAACCCACTCGCTGCACTCGCTCATCGTCTCCATTCCCCTCCCCCTCGCTCTCTTCACTGCGTCCTCCATCTCTGAGGCGCGAGGTACCGCCAGAGCTCCGCACGCGTGGCTCCAACAAAGCTGCAGTCCGTCCATCTCCTGCCAGGTGGAGCTAGTAGGCATGACGCCTGATTCCACCCCTATGCCCTCAAACCCTACGCATGTCGTCATCGATCTGTGGGGAGGAGGCCCAAGGGGAGCCGCTACTTGATGGGGATTGCTACGTCTCCAACATATCTGTAAATTTTTTATTGTTCCATGCCGTTATATTATCAATCTTGAATGTTTTACAATCATTTTATAGTCATTTTATATCATTTTTTGGTACTAACCTATTAACATAGTGCCAAGTGTCAGTTGCTGTTTTCTGCATATTTTGTACATCGCAGGAAATCAATATTAAACGGAGTCCAAACGCAGCGAAACTTTTTATCGGTTTTTTCTGACCAGAAGACATCCAGTGGGCCAAAAAAGTACCGAAGATGGAGCCCGAGGTGAGCACAAGACACGAGGGTGCGTCTGGAGGCCCAGTCGCGCGCTGGTGGGTTGTGCCCACCTCGGTGGCCTCTCGGACCGCCCCTTTGCTTTATAAATATCCCAATATTTCAGAAACCCTAGGGGAGTCGACGAAAATCAATTCCAGCTGCCGCAAGTTCCAGAACCACCAGATTCAATCTAGACTCCATCATGGAGGGGTTCATCATGTACATTGGTGCCTCTCCGATGATGTGTGAGTAGATCTTTATAGACCTTCGGGTTCGTAGTTAGTAGCTAGATGGCTTCCTCTCTTTCTCTCTCTCTCTCTCTCTCTCTCTCTCTCTCTTTTGATTCTCAATACAATGGTCTCTTGGAGATCCATATGATGTAACTCTTTTTACGGTGTGTTTGTTGGGATCCGATGAACTTTGAGTTTATGATCAGATCTATCTTTTTATCCATGAAAGTTATTTGAGTCTTCTTTGATCTCTTATATGCATGATTGCTTATAGCCTCATATTTATTCTCTGTATTTTGGTTTTGTTTGGCCAACTTGAAATATTTATCTTGCAATGGGAAGAGGTGCTTTGTGATGGGTTCGATCTTACGGTGCTTGATCCTAATGACAGAAGGGAAACCGACACGAATGTATCATTGCCATTAAGGATAACAAGATGGGGTCTATTTCTACATAAATAGATCTTGTCTACATCATGTCATCGTTCTTATTGCATTACTTCGTTTCTCCATGAACTTAGTGGTGATGGCGATGGCGCACTTGTATGTGGTGTGAGTGGTGTCCTGGTGAGGATTCATCCGCGTCAACCATTTCCCAACGAATGATCCTTGAATCCGACGCGGCCTCCTCACCTCCTTCAAGATTTGTGCGCCTCATCCAACGGTCCAAAAGATGTTCACCCAAAAAAGGCAAAAAGAACTGACATCAGTTTTTTACCCTAGTTTTATAAGAATAAAGATGAAAAGGTTGATAGCCCTCTATGACACAGATTCACACATGTCGAGATGTAAGAGCATCTACAACCGGACTTGGCAAATTCCTCCTCCTATATATTTGCAGACACGCTGAGGTAGGCCTCTTGACGGCGCCGGACAGCCCATCATATGTCGTGCCCGGCAGTCACACACCTCAAATCCGAACTCTCAAATTCATACAAATCCATGCACGTTCATCTCCATCATACACGTGAATGTTGCACGTAAAATAACATATGTTGGCAGCGAAAATACATAGCTCGAACATAAAATTTATTTTAAGTGCACAGATTCAAATATCACCTTTTTGGTTTCCATTAGAAAAAAAAATCCATTTTACTACCCGAAGAAAGTTGGTGGTTCACCCTTAACCTCCTAAAGAATCCCATACCTGCCAAAATCAGTCCTTGTGTGGTTTGCCTCCACTGGGTGCTGATGTGTCAATGGTCAACGATGGTTTTGACCTGTGGGTGGGCCTCCCTCGTCAGGCTGGGCTCAGATAGAGCTCCCCGACAGACTGCGATTGCAGGCCACCATGCTCCTCGACTGGGCCTCCATGCCTCCATGGCCCGCACTCGAAGCGCTTAGTTCGTTCGTATACGGGCATGTTGATGCCTGCCGGCTACGACCACGGCTGCTCTGGATCGGGGATTTTTTTTCAAAACTATCACATTATTTGAAGCAAATTCGAAAACTACAGCATGCTTTGGAGAAATATCAAGTCTAGCACCCTGTCGGCCAGGTGTTGGCCGAAAAGGGTGTTTTCGGCCACCTCTAGGCTGAAATAGGGTTTTCGGCCATGCCTTGGCCGAAAAGGTGCAAAGCTGGCCGAAGAGGGGTGTTTTCGGCCACCCTTTGGCCGAAAAGGACTTTTTGGCCTAGTGTAGGCCGAAAAGTACTTGTTGGTCAATCGTAGGCCGAAAAGTACTTTTTGGTCAAGTTTAGGCCGAAAAGTCCCTTGGACCACCTTTTTCCGTTAACTGTTGGCCAATGTATTTTTCCGCAAACCCCTTCGTTGATGCAACCCTCTTGCCCTTCGACGATGTGGTCCTTTTGCCATCCGTCGATGCAGAACTATTGACCTTCGAGGATGCAGAAGTCTTGCCCAACAGATAACGGAAAGGTGGGCCCAAGGGACTTTTCGGCCTACACTAGACAAAAAAGTAATTTTCGGCCTAGTGTAGACCAAAAAGTACTTTTCGGCCTACATTTGACCAAAAAGACCTTTTGGGCCAAACAGCAGCCGAAAACAGCCATTTCGGCCAGCTCAACCACTTTTCGGCCATGGCAAGGCCGAAAACCCTACTTCGGCCAACAGTTGGCCGAAAACTACCTTTTCGGCCTGCACGTGGCCGACAGGATCATAGTTTTGCATTTTTTTCATCATGTGCTATAGTTTCCGAAATTGCTACAAAATACGTCATAGTTTTGAAAAAAAATCGAGCAAGTAGGGGAGGACCTGCACGCGCGAAGGCAGTATAGCCTGTTGCAACAGGGACGGAGCTTCGTGGAGTAGCTGGAAGCACGGCTAGGGGCGTCGGCTCGGGGTCACTGCTAGGGTTGACCGTGGAGAGCGCACTCATCGATGGCAAAAATCCACGGCTACGTACGCGCTCCTCGACGTTCGCTCCGAAAGCAATCATGGCCGTCGATGGAGAAGATTGACGCCCCGGTCCAATTCGTTTGGCCATGGCCACGCGGGGCTCGTCCGGAGTTCCACAGGGCCACACGCCGCAGGGCCAGGGCCCGGCCGGTAGGGGCACGTTCCGGCTACGATGGCCAAACCTTGCGCAAGAACGGGACATAGGGCGGTGGAAGCAGAGAAACACATTGTACTGGTGATGGGAGGCTCCTCCTACGGCAGAGAACACGCTTGGCTGCACCGCACCACGCGCACAAGAGCATGTTCGGCAAGGGACAGCAGCAGCGCCACGCCTTTCATGGGCGCGCGAGGTCGATACCGACGCCACAACTCGCAAAGCTTTGCTTCGAGGACACCCTCGCATTCCTCTCATGTCATTCGCTCTAACTGGCCAAATCAATTGGAGAAATCCACACAAAATAGCTCGGAATCGACCGAGGATCGCCGGATACTTCCGCCGTCGGCAGCAACGATTTTAATGGTCCATGAGTGATTCAATGATGTGTAGCTGCGCTAGGGGATCAGTAGAAAGGAATGACGTGTTCAGGATGGCTCAAGGCGGTCTCTAGCAAGGATAAGGTCGAGGGGCTCGGGTGTCCTCTGCCCGTCTGCCGGAGACGAAGAAGGCAGCAGGGAGAGAAATTAAAGCCCGTATGGCTTTACACTACGGCGCATGCAGCAGCAGAGCATCCCGAGCGACACGACGACAAACGGATTGGTGGGTGATTTCCGCAGCGGCGGCGACGGGGGGTCAACCCATTTTCCAGTTTCTTCTCAGCAGCGGCACCGTACAAAATCCCCACCCGATGGCATGGCCCCACGGTCAAATACCACTTTGACCTCACCCACACCAGCAAACCGCCTAAATGAACCCACCTAAGACCATTTTTGAACTGTATTGGGTAGATCAGGGGTTTAAGAGAGCAGGAAAAATGATCAGGGCGTTATGTGAACCATCCACTTTGCTCAGGTAGTAAAATGAACTTTTTTTTCTTTTCATTATAGGTGCACATATTCTCCACAAGATCATAATTGCGCATGCACCTAATGATCTCGAAGATTCTGATGCGTTTGCAGAAAATTCATAAGTTGATCTGCATCGTGTTGTTCCGGAATGCAGACTTGTTCTCCAGGCGTCTCGAAATCATTGGTTTGGGCTACCCGTCACCCTCGTCCACGACAATCATATCGTGTTAACACAACATGTCATCAGCTGCCACCAAATCTCTGATTCCCCATCATTGCAGCTTCACAAACAATTCCGTAACGAGTTTGGAGCACTCCGAATGCCTTCTCCACAACCTTCCTAGCTGCATCTTGCATTGTTGGAAAGTGGCTTTGTTTGTTGCCTTGGTGTTTGGATATGGTCACAAGGCCGCCTACTGAGAATAGATACCATCGCAAGATAGTACCCCATGTTATAGTCACGACCGTTGACATTGTAGTTACACAATGACGATTCCTCATTACAAATCTCCTGGACATGGGAGATCGCTGAAGCACACTGAAGCCGTTTTGAGAGCTAGGCATTTCAAAGATAGCATGCCAAATCCACAAATCATGTGATGCAACTACTTCAAATATGATGATGGCCTCTTTGGTGTGACCTTGATATATTTCGCGCAAACTTTTGGACATTTTTTCCATCGTCAATGCATGCAATCAATTGAACTGAGCATACCTGGAAAAATCTTTTGCCTCTCCAATAGCATACAATTTTTCTGTATCTTGCACATTTGGTTCTCTCAGATACTATGATCCAAACACTTGCACCATGGTGCGGGCAAAATTGACATTGGTCTTCAGTCATGTGCTATCCCCATCCAGACTATCTCACCAACGGCATCAATGGCGGCACCAAGTGCAAACATCCTCAGAGAAGTCGTGCATTTCTGCTTAGCAGAAAATGATAGTTGTCCGCAACAATCCCTGATGAGTCTGAAGTAGGGATAGTGTGCCTCCACTCCCTCCACCATGCGCAAGACCAATAGTTTACGCATAAGGAACCGTTGAGGAAACCATGGATCATCAGTGAATATTGGGTTGGGAACAAAGTAGTCATTGTACAGTAGCCGAGCTCCAAAGACCCGATCCTGGTTCAAACCTCTTCTCCCTTTGATCAGGCCTTTGAAGTTGAGAATGTGCTTCACCTCCTGATCCATTTCCGTTGGATGCTCATGCTCATGATCATCTCGGCTTCTTCGTCTGAATTCGATGAATTGAATAACTCATTATGAATCATTTCATCAAGCTCTGTCGACCCATACTCCTCGTCCGATGAACCATCTGAATTCATCATTTTGCCTAAGAAACGATTAAAAACACTGGTCAGACGATGTGTCGAACACAATAGAGGGCAAGGTGCAGTCCGAGAGTTGTTGGATGTACCCTGATTGCATCCGGGCCGACGATGAAGTCCGTGGCGGCAAGAACGGATGGGCGGACTATTGGGGCGGCACTGCGGTGCTGAGGGCTCGGTACGGCGACGGAGAATGGTGGCAGAGCTAGGGTGGCCTGCAAGGAGGAAGAAGAGAGAGGAGAAATAATTGGAATTGGCTAGATGGGGGTAGGAGGGTTGGTGCAATTTGGGGTACAGTCTGCCTGTCTTGTCCGACATGGCGAAGACGCTGGAGTGCGTCGGGCCTCCTCATATCCGTTCAAGATTTGGACTGAATATGAAAGGTGCCGGTCGGTGCGAGGAGTCACTCGGTGACTCTGCGTTGCTTTTTTTAGACGGACAATTACCAGGCGTATAAGGCGGGCCTGAGGAGCCGTTGGATCACTTCACACCAAATGACCATTATACAAAGTCACGAAGTAACAGCAAAATGAAGTACGATGAGAGCATTTTTGGAGGATCATGCACTACATGGGTTGCTTTTTTTTGCCAAGCGCCGCCTTCCACTTGATGGCGACCTCCTCGAGCGCACGGCGCGACGGCCCCTCCGGCGACCACGCACGTGCTGCCGCTTTCTGCAGGTCCTCGGCCCGGCGCCGCAGCTTCTGATCCCCCTCCACGAGCTCCTTCACGACGGTGGCGATCTCATGGCGGGTCACCAAGCATCCGACGTCCGGCGCCACTCGCAATGCCACTCCAAGCCTCTCTTCCAGAATGACGGCGTTCATCCTCTGCTCTGCATACAGCGGCCACGCGAGCATGGGCACGCCGCACCCCACGCTCTCCAGCGTTGAGTTCCACCCGCAGTGCGACACGAAGACGGCGGTCGCGGGGTGGGACAGCACGCGCACCTGAGGCGCCCACGCCGCGACGGCCAGGCCCCTGCCCCGCGTCCTCCCCAAGAAGCCCTCGGGGAGCCACGCCAATGGATCGTCCTCGTCGTCGCCGCCGTCGGTTCTTGGCATCCGCACGACCCAAAGAAACCTTTGGCCGCTCGCCTCGAGACCAGCCGCGAGCTCGGCCGTCTGCTCCACGGAAAGTGCCCCGCCGCTCCCGAAGGCGACGTACACCACAGAACCGACCGGCTGACGGTCGAGCCACTCCAAGCATGGCGACGACGCGCCCACGGCGGCTTCGTCGGGATCTGGCCCCCGGACGAATGGCCCCACCGGGAACACCGGCGGGAAGAGGAACGCGCCCGCAGCTTGCTCTGGCACGGCCAGCCGCTTGAACGCTTCCGCGGTGCCAGGTTCCATCTCGTAGAACGTGTTAACCAGTATGCCATCGGCAGCGCGGATCCTCCGGCCCAACTCGACAACCTGCTCGTAACCCGGGTGCCTGGAACTGCCGCACCCGTCGGGGAGGTCCTCGCGGCACAGCGAGACGCCGCCGAGAAGCTCGAGAGGCACCGGGAGGTCGCGGTACTCGCCCGGGGCGGCGTCCTCGTGGAGCTCGAGGATGTGGCGCGTGAGGGCGACCAAGGCCAGGTTGCTAGGGATGAAGAGGTACCCCGGGACGCCGAGCTCGGCGGCGACGGGCAGCGCCACGGAGCAGAGGAAGTCGGGCACCAGCGCGGCGAGCGGGGCGGCACTGGAGCCGTCGTTGATGGAGCGGAGGAGGGCGCGGATGTTGGGGACGGAGCGGCGGACGAGCTCCAGGAGCACGAACCCGTCGTGGGCGTCGGCGGGGAGGTCGTCCATCCGGACGGCGGGGAGCGCGGCGGTGGCGACGGAGGTGGGGAGGCGCGGGAGAAGCTGGCCTGCCGGGCCGCAGAGGTTGGTGAAGGTGACGATCGTGGCCGCGAAGCCGTGGAGCTCCACGAGCCGCCGCGCCAGCTCGGCCATTGGAATGAGGTGGCCGGCGCCGGGGCTGGCCAGAAGCACGACGTGCGGCCGCGCTCTGGGTGGCGCGGGGCCAGTGCTGGTCAACGACCCCATCCCACCAACGGGTTAATTCTTGCAGTGCACCGTGCGTCCGTGAGCGGGATGCTGGTTGTGGTCTTGTGGATCTGGAATCCAAGGTGTGATCCCATTCGGCATTTTACGAGGTAGTAATATACAGTATTTTGGGAGCGTGCGGCGGAGGTGCCAGGATTAATCCCACATGCCTGGTCAGAGCCTCGCAGTCACAGCACTGCGAGGGAAGTCTGATTTAAATCTTGAGTTTGTAGAGAGCCACGCCGCAAGAATTGTATTAGAGCATTTCCAGTCGTTGGCCTATCAAGGACGTCTAAAATCATCCCCTGAAGATGAGCCAGGGCAAAAAATCGGCTTGGGGCTGAGTTGGTCTCCAGTCGTCGGCCCAAGGCCGTCCCCAGGCGCGTTCAAAAAAATTAAAAAATATAGCAAAGTTCGAAGTTCGGCATATATTATATTTAAAAAGCGGGTTTTTATTACATGATATATATAATTAAAAAAAGAACTGGCTAAAAGCGGAGTAGTCGCCGTCGTCGTCGCCGTCATCGTCGTCGTCCGGCTTCTCCTCCTTAACGCGTCCGTCCCTGGTGGACCCCTGACCGGCGTCGCCTATACGGGCTGGTGGCGGCGGCGCGACGTCGTCGTCGTTGTCCTCGATGACAACGATTCCTCCTTCGTCGCGGCCCCGGCGGCGCCTGGCGCTCCCACGCCATCTTCAGGGAGTCCGCGCGCGCCCATTCTAGGGCCGCGTCGTCGTCGAGCTCGACGTCGCCGCCGTGCTCCGTCTTCATCGTGGGGAGGCCCGGCTCCGTCTTCACCGGCGTCAGGCTCGGCTCCGTCTTGCGCTTGACGAAGCGAGGAGGAGCCGACGAGGGGGCGCGCCGGCCGCCCTCATTGATGATGATGTCGGCGCTGCGAGTGCGCCGGCCGAGCGGCGTCTCCGCCGCGGGCTCGGCCTTGACGCCGAGCAGCGCCGGAGCGTCGGACGAGTGTGAGGAAGAGCGGGAGGAGGAAGAAGAAGAGGAGGCGCCGAACCTCCTGGGCAACCATTGCCCATCGCGTCGGCGGTGAGCCATGGCCGTGGCGGCCGCCCTCCCGGGGGTATGCCAACGGCGGGTCGTTGCCGCCCTCGAGGTACGTCAGAACGCCCTCGAGGGTGCGGCCGGGGACACCCCACCACAGGTGGCGTCCCTCGCTGTTCTTCGGTCCGCCCACCACCGGCGCACCGTTGATGGACGCCATCCTCTGCTGCTGCCGGCGCTGGAAGTACGCCGTCCACGCCGCTATGTTGTCGGCGGCGTACTCGGGGGGGGGGAGGCGAGCTGGGCGTCGATGAGGGAGGCGTGCACGACGTCGACTTCGTCGGCGAAGTAGCCCGATTTAGCCACGGCGTCGGGCAACGGGGGAATGGGCACTCTTCCATTGCTGAGTCTCCACCCCGTTGGCCCGGCGCGCATGTCCGGCGGCGTCGGGATGTTCACCTGGAACAGGAGCCAAGACTCCTGTTCGTGGAGCGAGCAGCGACCGAAGCCGTTGGCCGCGGCCTCATCTCCGGGGAATCGCTCGGCCATCGGGAGAGGGAGGGAGGAGAGGGAGGGCTCGGCGGCGGCGCTCGGGAGAGGTAGACGACGGGCTAGGGCTGGTGTGGCTGGTGTGGCCAGAGGCGAGGGAGGCCACCGGCTTATATAGCGGCGCCGCCCCGAGTGTACGCGTGCGAGGGAGGGGAGGCGTCGGCGCGCCGCCCCGTGACGCGCCGCCCGTGAGGAATCAATGATAAGGCTGACCGGCGGCAGCCTTGCCATTGATTTCCCGCGGGAAACCGAAGCGTTCCGGGACAAAGACGCGCGGTGTCGCTGACGCGGCGGGCCCGCGGCTCTTTCGCGCCAAAACCGCTCGCCCCGACGCCCCCGAGCGCCCCCAGCGCGCCAGGTTCGGCCTGGGTCCGCCGGCGCTAAATTCGGCCCAGGCGGCGAAAATCAGGCTCCTGGGGCGCAACTGGGCCAATTTTTCTGCGCCGGCGCGAAAAAAACGCCTGGGAGGCCTTTCTGGGGGCGCGGCTGGAGATGCTTTTATACCTACAATTTTCTATGAGGTGAGAAGGGTTACGGAAAGACTTGTCATATTGGTGATTAGCAGGGGCATAAGCCCACGCGAACCAACCTGTGATTGAATGATTAGAGAGATTGTGGTATTCTCAGCTCATCAGGGTTCAAGTCCTGATGGTAAGATATGCATGTATATGTTTTATTAGTAGTCAAAGTTTTAATTAGTGGTTGCATCTGTACTGTGTTGAAAAAAAAGGACACAACCCATCTTAAAAATCCGGTGGGCAAAGTTTTGTTAATGGGAAGGAAAGCTTCGTAGGCTTACGTCATCCCTCTGTCCGGTGAAAAGTATACATATAGAATTTTAGGACAAATTATGGAGTGAAATGAAAATGCATTGGAAAAGTACAAGCCATCGTCGCTTTTGTTTTTAATTATCCAATCTCCAACGAGCTAAGTGCATGTAAAGATTAAGAAGACCATGTGTAGCATGTATTGGTCTTAATTACCGTGCATCATCGTTTTTGTTTTTAATTACCCAACCTCCAACGAGCTAAGTGCATGTAAAGATTAAGAAGACCATGTGTAGCATGTATTGGTCTTAATTACCGTGTGATGAGAGAGAAACATTTTTTTCTACTTTAAAGTGCATTGAAAAAATAGAAATATACTTTTTTTATGGATAAATTTTAAAGCCAAATGTACACTTTTCATCGAACGGAGGGAGTAGATGGCTGCGTAGCTGTAGCATTTTTGGCGATACAAATGAATCATGAAGTACATACTCTAACCACACGGGCAATACGTAAAAAAGGTACGTTAAACATGTGGGGTTAGTATTGGGCGTAGAGAGAGGGGGAGGGCCCGGCCCTGGGGGGATTAATTGGTTGGAAGGATTACGTAAAGTTTCGTAGGTGTAGTATTATCGCTGACCACATCGATCCCGGTCCTTTTTCGACCTTCAGGCGTTTTTAGGAGTGAATTTGATAATGTTGCATTGGGAGATCCGGATTGCTGACTGACCAAATAAATAACTGCCACTAGTTCTCAAAAAAGATAAAAAATAAAATAAATAACTGCCACTTCAGCACTAAGCGGTCTCACATGCAGCAGCTTGGCCTCCGCGTACTGCATGGTGGAAACGCCTCAACCACCATAGCGTCGAGCCCGTGCATGGCTTGCTACTACTGCCGAGTTGTGATTAAGCTCAAGAAGCCAGCGGCGGGGGCAGAGTCGCGAGTGTCGATGTACGCGTACGAGTAGTCGATGGAATGGCACAGGTAAATGATGGAGCCCCCTACTATGGTATCGTCGGCTGCGTGCTACTGGTCGACGCGGTTGTGCACATTAGGATCCCCTCGAGCAGCGCATGTTCCATCATTATTCATTGGCAACCACGCGCCTAGGAGCGTGCACGGACAGACATGGATTTTTGAAGCTTAGATTTCTGGACACCTTTTATCGTTATCCTCCAATGTTGCTTTGAGAACTGTGTTACACAACTAACTTATTGCATGATTTTTTTTTCTCTTTTTTGTTTCGGTCCGCCACCACCGGCGCGCTGTTGATGGACGTCATCCTCTGCCGTTGCCGGCGCTGGAAGTACGCCGCCCACGCCGCTATGTTGTCGGCGGCGTACTCGGGGAGGACGAGCTGGGCGTCGGTGAGGGAGGCGCGCACGACGTCGACCTCGTCGGTGAAGTAGCCCGATTTCGCCACGGCGTCGGGCAATGGGGGAATAGGCACTCCCCCGTTGCTGAGTCTCCACCCCGTTGGCCCGGCGCGCATGTCCGGCGGCGCCGGGATGTTCGCCTGGAACAGGAGCCAAGACTCCTGTTCGCGGAGCGAGCGGCGGCCGAAGCCGTTGGTCGCGGCCTCATCTCCGGGGAATCGCTCGACCATCGGGAGAGGGAGGGAGGAGAGGGAGGGCTCAGCGGCGGCGCTCGGGAGAGGGAGGGCTCGGTGGCGGCGCTCGGGAGAGGTAGACGGCGGTCTAGGGCTGGTGTGCCTGGTGTGGCCAGAGGCGAGAGAAGCCACCGGCTTATATAGCGGCGTCGTCCCGTGTGTACGCGTGCGAGGGAGGGGAGGCGTCGGCGCGCCGCCCCGTGACGCGCCGCCCATGAGGAATCAATGGCAGGGCTGACCGGCGGCAGCCTTGCCATTGATTTCCCGTGGGAAACCGAGGCGTTCGAGGACGAAGACGCGTAGTGTCGCTGACGCGGCGGGCCTGCGGCTCTCCAAAACCGCTCGCCCCGGCGCCCCCGAGCGCCCCCAGCGCGCCGGGTTCGGTTTGGATCCGCCGGCGCTAAATTCGGCCCAGGCCAGCGAAAATCGGGCTTCTGGGGGCGCGACTGGGCCGATTTTTCTGCGCCGGCGCGAAAAAAACGCCTGGGGAGGCATTTCTGGAGGCGCGGCTGAAGATGCTTTTATACCTACGGTTTTCTATGAGGTGAGAAGGGTTACGGAAAGACTTGTCATATTGGTGATTAGCAGGGGCATAAGCCCACGCGAACCAACCTGTGATTGAATGATTAGAAGGACTGTGGTATTTTTAGCTCATCAGGGTTCAAGTCTTGATGGTAAGGTGTGTATGTGTATGTTTTATTAATGGGTAAAGTTTTAATTAATAGTTGCATTTGTACTGTGTTGGAAAAAAGGACACGAGCCCATCCTAAAAATCCGGTGGGCAAAGTTTTATTAGTGGGAAGGAAAGCTTCGTAGGCTTACGTCCTCTCTTCGTCCGGTGAAAAGTACATACATATAGAATTTTAGGACAAATTATGAAGTGAAGTAAAAATGCATTGGAAAGGTACAAGCCATCATCTTTCCTTTTTAATTACCCAACCTCCAATGAGCTAAGGGGGTGTTTGTTTCTAAGGACTTTTTTGTGTAGGGACTAAAAAAAGTCTCTCTTAGAGACTTTTTTACCAAACGGGAGGAACTTTTTAGGGACTAAATTAGGCATTTGGGACTAAATGAAGAAGACTCTCAAGGAGAGTCTTTTTGGGACTTTTTGGCACTTTTCCAACAATGCCCCTTCATGCACCCATTGGCCCGCCACCCCATGGTGTTGTTTGATTGTTATTTTTCTATATACCAGGGGCAACATGGTCATTTAATAACGTTTAGGAAGGTACTAAGGACTTTTTAGTCTCTAAAAACAAACGGGAGGGACTTTTTAGGGACTAGGGACTTTTTAGTTGGGACTAGAAACACCACCTAAGTGCATGTAAAAATTAAGAAGACCATATGTAGGATGTATTGGTCTTAATTACCGTGTGATGAGAGAGAAGCATTTTTTTCTACTTTAAAGTGCATTGAGAAGATAGAAGTATATTATTTTTATGAATAAATTTTAAAGTCAAACGTACACTCTTCATCAGACGGAGGGAATAGATGGCTGCGTAGGTACTCTAACCACACGGGCAATGCTGTACCTATGTAAAAAAAGGTACGTAAGCTAACAGGCTGCCCAACGTTGGGGGTTATTATTGGGTGTAGAGAGAGGGAGAGCCCCCCACCCCTCGAAAATCAGGGGGAAAGATTAATTGGTTGGAAGGATTACGTAAAGCTGCGTAAAAAGTTCCGTACGTGTAGTATTATCGCTGACCACACCGATCCCGGTCCTTTTTCGACCTTCAGACATTTTTAGAAGTGAATTTGATGATGTTGCATTGGGAGATCCGGATTGCTGACTGGCCAAATAAATAACTGCCACTTCAGCACTGAGCGGCCCTACATGCAGCAGCTTGGCCTTCGCGTACTGCATGGTGGAAACGCCTCAACCACCATAGCGTCGAGCCCGTAAATGGCTGGCCGC
The DNA here is from genome assembly GCF_018294505.1 of Triticum aestivum. Lineage (NCBI taxonomy): Eukaryota > Viridiplantae > Streptophyta > Magnoliopsida > Poales > Poaceae > Triticum > Triticum aestivum. The sequence continues at coordinate 88,514,908 of NC_057797.1, forward strand.
TACTGCCGACTCGTGATGAAGCTCGAGAAACCGGCGGCGGGGGCAGGAGTGTCATCGTGCGCGTACGAGTAGCCGATGGAGTGGCATGGGTAAATGATGGAGCCCCCTGCTATGGCGTCGTCGGTTGTGTGCTACTGGCCGATGCGATCGTGCACATCAGGAGCCCCTCGAGCATCGCGTTTTCCATCATTATTCATTGGCGACCACTCGCCTGGGAGCGTGCACGGACGGACGTGGATTTTTGAAGCTCAGCTTCCGGACACCTCTTATCCTTACCTTATAATATTGCTTTGAAATCTATGTTACACAAGTAACTTACTACATGTATTTTTCTTTTTTTTTTGTTTCTTCGAAACAAAACAACATGCGAGCTTTAAACTTTGCAAGACAACAAAACATTCTCATCATAATATAGGGAGGGGGGGGGATTCAAATTCTTTTTGTCTGACATAAATATAAAAAGTGAGATTCTTTTGAGTAAAAAATATTTTTTTAGTATATATGATTTAGGAAAAAATCTAAAAGTTTTTTCTCACATTGTAGTTAGAATGTTTTGTTGTCCTGCAAAGTTTAAAATTCATATGTTGTTTTATTTGAAAGAAATAAAAAGACAAAAGTGCTAGCACGAATCGCGATGCAGAAATAGATGCCTAGATAAGGGGATGTACCAAAGCCTATGCTTTCTCAAATGTTAACCGTACACGGACGACGTGCGCCTTGTTATGTGATGACCCACAAGTATATAGGATCTATCGTAGTCCTTTCGATAAGTAAGAGTGTCGAACCCAACGAGGAGCAGAAGAAAATGATAAGCGGTTTTCAGTAAGGTATTCTCTGCAAGCACTGAAATTATAGGTGACAAATAGTTTTGTGATAAGATAATTTGTAACAAGCAACAAGTAACAAAAGTAAATAAAGTGCAGCAAGGTGGCATAATCCTTTTTGTAGCAAAGGACAAGCCTGGACAAACTCTTATATAGATAAAAGTGCTCCCGAGGACACATGGGAATATCGTCAAGCTAGTTTTCATCACGTTCATATGATTCGCGTTCGGTACTTTGATAATTTGCTATGTGAGTGGACCGATGCTTGGGTGCTGTCCTTACTTGGACAAGCATCCCACTTATGATTAACCTCTTTTGCAAGCATCCGCAACTACAACAAAAGTATTAAGGTAAACCTAACCATAGCATGAAACATATGGATCCAAATCAGCCTTTACGAAGCAATGCATAAACTAGGGTTTAAGCTTCTGTCACTCTAGCAACCCATCATCTACTTATTACTTCCCAATGCCTTCCTCTAGGCCCAAATAATGGTAAAGTGTCATGTAGTCGACATTCACATAACACCACTAGAGGAGAGACAACATACATCTCATCAAAATATCGAACGAATACCAAATTCACATGACTACTAATAGCAAGACTTCTCCCATGTCCTCAGGAACAAATGTAACTACTCACAAAGCATATTCATGTTCATAATCAGAGGAGTATTAATATGCATATAGGATCTGAACATATGATCTTCCACCAAATAAACCAACTAGCATCAACTACAAGGAGTAACTAACACTACTAGCAACCCACATGTACCAATCCCAGACTTGGAGACAAGAATTGGATACAAGAGATGAACTAGGGTTTGAGAGCAGATGGTGCTGGTGAAGATGCTGATGGAGATTGACCCCCTCCCGATGAGAGGATCATTGGTGATGACGATGGCGATGATTTCCCCCTCCCGGAGGGAAGTGTTCTCGGCAGAATAGCTTCGCCGGAGCCCTAGATTGGTTCGACCAAGGTTCCGCCTCGTGGCGGCAGAGTCTCGTCCCGAAAGCTTGCTTATGATTTTTTTTTCTCATCAAAAGACTCCATATAGCAGAAGATGGGCATCGGAGGGCCACCAGGGGGGCCACGGGGCAGGGGCGCGCCCAGGGGGTAGGGCACGCCCCCACCCTCGTGGGCAGGGTGTGGCCCCCCTCTGAAACTTCTTGCGCTCAGTATTTTTTATATATTATGAAAATGACTTCCGTGAAGTTTCAAGACTTTTGGAGTTGTGCAGAATAGGTCTTTAATATTTGCTCCTTTTCTAGCCCAGGATCCCAGCTGTCGGCATTCTCCCTCTTTATGTAAACCATGTAAAATAAGAGAGAATATGCATAAGTATTGTGACATAATGTGTAATAACAACTCATAATGCAATAAATATTGATATAAAAGCATGATGCAAAATGGACGTATCAACTCCCCCAAGCTTAGACCTCGCTTGTCCTCAAGCGAAAGCCGAAATCGAAAAATATGTCAACATGTTTAGAGATAGAGGTATCAATAAAAAATAAAATACGGATATGAGGGCATCATGATCATTCTTAGAACAACAACTTATATAATTCTTGTCATATAATCTCTTATGCAAGAGTAACAATTCAATCATAATTTCAACTATGAATCATAAACTTCATTGAAAACTAACAAACTAAAATCTCAGTCATTGAAGCAATTGCAATTTATCATAACATAGAAAAGAGTCAATATAAGAGCTTTTCAGTAAGTCCACATACTCAACTTTCATATAGTCTTTCACAATTGCTAACACTCACGCAATACTTATGGGTATGGAGTTTTAATCGGACACAGAGAAAGATAGGGGCTTATAGTTTTGCCTCCCAACGTTTTACCTCAAGGGTAATACCAACAACAATAGTTCATGAAAACTCACATCCAATTATCCATATATACTAGGATCTTTCCAACATGTTGTGCTTGCCAAAAGATAAAATGTAAAAAGGAAGGGTGAAGATCACCATGACTCTTATGCAAGGTAGGAGATAAAAGTAAAAGATAGGCCCTTCGCAGAGGGAAGCAGAGGTTGTCATGCGCTTTTTGGTTGGATGCACAAAATCTTAACGCGAAAGAACGTCACTTTATATTGCCACTTGTGATATGGACCTTTATTATGCAGTCTGTTGCTTTTATTTCTTCCATATCACACGATCATATAAAGCTTATTTTCTCCCACACTAATAAGTCATACATATTTAGAGGGCAACTTTTATTGCTTGCACCGATGAAAACTTACTTGAGGGATCTTACTCAATCCATAGGTAGGTATGGTGGACTCTCATGGCAAAACTGGTTTAAGGGTGTTTGGAAGCACAAGTAGTATCTCTACTTGGTGCAAAGAATTTGGCTAGCATGAGGTGGAAAGGCAAGCTCAATCATGTTGGATGATCCATGACAATATAATTTATCTCAGATGTAAGAAAACATAACCCATTATGTTGTCTTCCTTGTCCAACGTCAACTCTTTAGCATGTCATATTTTAATGAGTGCTCACAATCATAAAAGATGTCCAAGATAGTGTATTTATATGTGAAGACCTCTTTTTCTTTATTGCTTCCTATTAATTGCAACGATGACCAAAACTATGTTTGTCAACTCTCAACAACTTTTATTCATCATACTCTTTCTATGTGAGCTCATTACTCTCCATAAGATCCATATGATCTCTTTGTTTCTTTTTATTATTTTCTCTTTTCTTTTATTCACTCAAGATCATGGCAAAACAATCAAGCCCTTGACTCAACACTAATCTTTATTATAAATAGCTCACGGACTCGATTACATAGAAGGATCATAAAGCAAAACTCACAACTAGATCATGCTAAAACTTTATGCTACTAGATCAAGATATTACCAAAAGGATCGAACTAAGAAAAACGGTAAAGATAGAAGTGATGGTGATACGATACCGGGGCACTCCCCCAAGCTTGGCAGTTGCCAAGGGGAGTACCCATACCCATGTGATTATATCTCCCTTTTCGGGGATGGTGATGTGATATTCTTGGTGATGATGCCCCTCAGGATACGATTTTCCTCCTCGAGCTTATTGACTTGCTGCTTAAGGTCCCTTATTTCCTTTCGAAGTTTTCCTGTAATAGCCAAAGCTCCCTGCACCCAAGGGTGTTGCATAGCTGCGGGAGAACAAGTCACACTTTTTTTCATATTCTCATAAGAAAGAAATCTAACATTGGAAGGGATAACCGAGTTTGGGATAGCCGAGCTCTACAGTTCCCCCATTGTGAATCCAGCTCGGAAGCGAGAAGTGACTTCTTGATCCTCCTCCATGGCATCTATCCTCTTCAAATCAGCCTCCATCTCTTCCTCCATTGCTGGCCCAAAGTGGTCAACATTGTTGTTTGTCATTGATCTCGGTGCCGGATGAAGACACCCGGCTCTCCCCGACTGACTCTTGCGAAGACATCTTGCTCTAATCTGCAGCAGCAATAGCTTGAAACAAAAACAGAGGATAATTGCGTGATACGGGAGTCAAAACCTCCGGGAGATTATATAATAAATTTTTACCGACCAAAATATGTATCGTGCAAGAAAACGGAGTCTGGAGAGCGCACGAGGTGCCCACGAGGCAGGGGGCGTGCCCAAGGGGGGTAGGGCGCGCCCTCCACCCTCATGGAGCCCTCGTGTCCTTCCCGGACTGCTTCTTATTTTTCTATTTTTCTAAATATTCCAAAATGGAGAAAAATTGACATTAGAACTGTTTTGGAGTCGGTTTACTTACCGTACCACATACCTATTCCTTTTCGGAGTCTGAAACATTCCGGAAAGTGTCCCTTATGTATTCCTCTGGGGTTACGGTTTCAATAATATTGGTTTCAACATTTATAGGATTATCTGAGATATAATGTTTGATTCTTTGACCGTTCACCACCTTCGGATTTGTGCCTTCGAAGTTGTTGATTTTTATGGCACCGAACAATAGACCTCCTCGATAACGTAAGGACCTTCCCATTTAGAGAGAAGCTTTCCTACAAAAATCTTAAATGGGAGTTGTATAGCAATACATAATCACCTACATTAAACTCACGCTTTTGTATCCTTTTGTCATGCCATATTTTAACTTTTTCTTTAAACAATTTGGCATTCTCATAGGCTTGGGTTCTCCATTCATTAAGTGAGCTAATGTCAAATAACCTTTTCTCACCGGCAAGTTTGAAATCATAATTGATCTCTTTAATATCCCAATAAGCCTTATGTTCTAGTTCGAGAGGTAAGTGACATGCTTTTCCATAAACCATTTTATACAGAGACATACCCATAGGATTTTTATATGCAGTTCTATAGGCCCACAATGCATCATCAAGTTTCTTGGACCAATTCTTTCTAGATCTATTAACAGTCTTTTGCAAAATTAATTTGAGTTCTCTATTACTCAATTCTACTTGACCACTAGACTGTGGGTGATAAGGAGATGCAATTCTATGATTAACATCATACTTGGCAAGCATTTTACGGAAAGCACCATGAATAAAATGTGAACCACCATCAGTCATTAAATATCTAGGGACTCCAAACCTTGGAAAAATTAACTTCTTTAAGCATCTTAATAGAGGTGTTATGATCAGCACTACTAGTTGGAATAGCTTCTACCCGCTTAGTAACGTAATCAGCAACAACTAAAATATGTGTATATCCATTAGAGGCAGGAAAAGGTCCCATATAATCAAAGCCCCAAACATCAAATGTTTCAGTAACAAGTGAATAATTCATAGGCATTTCTTGATGTCTACTAATATTACCAATTCTTTGACATTCATCACAAGACAAGACAAACTTATGGGCATCCTCGAAGAGAGTAGGCCAATAAAAACCGGATTGCAATACCTTGTGTGCAGTTCTATCTCCAACATGGTGTCCTCCATAAGCCTCGGAGTGACACTTGCGTAGGATCTGTTCCTGTTCATGCTCAGGTACACAATGCCTAATAACACCATCTGCTCCTTCTTTATAGAGATGTGGGTCATCCCAAAAGTAATGTCTTAAATCATAGAAAAACCTTTTCTTTTGCTGGTATGTGAAACTAGGTGGTATAAACTTAGCAACAATGTAATTAGCATAATCAGCATACCATGGAGCAGTGTGAGAAGCATTTATGACATTTAATTGTTCATCAGGAAAGCTATCATCAATAGGTAGTGGGTCATCAAGAACGTTTTCTAACCTAGACAAGTTGTCTGCAACGGGGTTCTCAGCTCCCTTTCTATCAATAATATGCAAATCAAATTCTTGTAGCAAGAGAACCCATCTAATAAGTCTAGGTTTAGCATCTTTCTTTTCCATAAGATATTTAATAGCAGCATGATTAGTGTGAATAGTTACTTTAGAATCAACAATATAAGGTCTGAACTTATCACAAGCAAATACAACTGCTAAGAATTATTTTTCGGTTGTAGCATAATTTCTCTGGGCATTGTCTAGAGTTTTACTAGCATATTGAATAACATTTAATTTCTTATCAACTCTTTGCCCTAGAACAACACCTACATCATAATCACTAGCATCACACATAATTTCAGAAGGTAAATTCCAATCAGGTGGCTGAACAATAGGTGCAGAGATCAATGCTTTCTTAAGTATTTCAAAGGCTTCTACACAATCATCATCAAAGACGAATGGTATATCTTTTTGTAATAAATTAGTCAGAGGCCGAGAAATTTTTGAAAAGTCCTTAATGAACCTCCTATAAAAACCGGCATGACCAAGGAAACTTCTTATACCTTTGATGTCCTTGGGACACGACATCTTTTCAATAGCATCAACTTTAGCTTTATCAACTTCAATGCCTCTTTCAGAAATTTTGTGCCCCAAGACAATACCTTCATTAACCATAAAGTGGCATTTCTCCCAATTCAAGACAAGGTTAGTTTCTTCACATCTTTGCAAAACTCGATCAAGGTTGCTTAAGCAATCATCAAAAGAGGATCCATAAACGGAAAAATCATCCATGAATACCTCACATATCTTTTCACAAAAATCAGAAAATATAGCCATCATGCATCTTTGAAAGGTAGAAGGTGCATTACATAAACCAAAAGGCATATGTCTGTAAGCAAAAGTACCGAAAGGGCAAGTAAAAGTGGTCTTAGATTGATCATCAGCTGATACAGGTATTTGAGAGAAGCTAGAATAACCATCTAGAAAGCAAAAATGTGTATGTTTGGATAATCTTTCTAGCATTTGATCAATAAAAGGTAAGGGGTAATGATCTTTTTTAGTAGCCTTATTTAATTTGCGGAAATCAATTACCATCCTATAACCTGTAATAATTCTTTGCGGAATCAAATTCATCTTTATCATTAGGAACGACAGTAATACCTCCCTTCTTAGGAACACAATGGACAGGACTTACCCACTGACTATCAGCAACGGGATAAATTATACCTGCCTCAAGGAGCTTTAGTATTTCTTTTCTTACCACTTCTTTCATCTTAGAATTCAGTTGTCGTTGGTGATCAATAACTGGTTTGGCATATTTTGACATAGAGTGGGACTAATGCCCTTAAGATCATCAAGACTATATCCAATAGCAGCACGGTGCTTCTTCAGAGTTTTCAATGATCTTTCTTCCTCCTTCTCTGAAAGGTTAGCACTAATAATAACAGGATATATCTTCTTTTCACCAAGATAAGCATATTTAAGAGTATCAGGCAATGGTTTAAGCTCGAACACGGGATCACCCTTGGGTGGAGGAGGATCCCCTAAGATTTGAACAGGCAAGTTATGTTTCAGAATAGGTCCCTGTTTAAAGAACACTTCATCTATTTCCCTTCTTTCATTCGTATACATATCATTTTCATGGTCTAGCAAATATTGTTCTAAAGGATCACTAGGAGGTATGGCAATAGAAGCAAGACCAATAATTTCATCTTTACTAGGCAATTCTTCTTCACAGTGTTGTCTACGAAATTTAGAAAAGTTGAACTCATGAGACATATCACCTAAACAAATAGTAATAACATCCTTTTGCAGTCTATCCTAGCATTAACAGTGTTTAAGAAGGGTCTACCAAATATAATGGGGCAAAAGCTATCTTGTGGGGAACCAAGAACAAGAAAATCAGCAGGATATTTAGTTTTCCCACACAAGACTTCAACATCTCTAACAATCCCAATTGGTGAAATAGTATCTCTACTGGCAAGTTTAATTGTGACATCAATATCTTCTAACTCAGCAGGTGCAATATCATGCATAATCTCGTTGTACAAGTCAATAGGTATTGCACTAGCACTAGCACCCATATCACACAAGCCATGATAACAATGATCTCCTATTTTCACATAAATAACATGCATGCCTACCACAAGTCTATGTTTATCTTTAGCACAAGGTTTAGCAATTCTAGCAGTTTCATCACAGAAATAAATAACATGCCCATGAATATTATCAGCCAAGAGATCCTTAACAATAGCAATACTAGGTTCAACTTTAACTTGCTTAGGAGGTGTATAGGTTCTAATATTGCTTTTACGAACCACAGTTGAAGCTTTAGCATGATCTTTTATCCTAACAGGAAAAGGTGGTTTCTCAACATAAGCAGTAGGAATAATAGGATCATTATAATGAAGGAAATATGCCCTAGAGGCAATAATAAAGTTATTATTTATTTCCTTATTTCATGTAAAATGTTTATTATTCATGCTAGAATTGTATTAACCGGAAACATAATACATGTGTGAATACATAGACAAACATAGTGTCACTAGTATGCCTCTACTTGACTAGCTCATTAATCAAAGATGGTTAAGTTTCCTAACCATAGACATGAGTTGTCGTTTGATTAACAGGATCACATCATTAGGAGAATGATGTGATTGACTTTACCCATTCCATTAGCTTAGCACTTGATCTTTTAGTTTGTTGCTATTGCTTTCTTCATGACTTATACATGTTCCTATGACTATGAGATTATGCAACTCCCGTTTACCGAAGGAACACTTTGTGTGCTACCAAACTTCACAACATAACTGGGTGATTATAAAGGTGCTCTACAGGTGTCTCCGAAGGTACTTGTTGGGTTGGCGTATTTCGAGATTAGGATTTGTCACTCCGATTGTCGGAGAAGTATCTTTGGGCCCACTCGGTAATGCACATCACTATAAGCCTTGCAAGCATTGCAACTAATGAGTTAGTTGCAGGATGATGTATTGCGGAATGAGTAAAGAGACTTGCCGGTAACGAAATTGAACTAGGTATTGAGATACCGGTGATCGAATCTCGGACAAGTAACATACCGATGACAAAGGGAACAACGTATGTTGTTATGCGGTTTGACCGATAAAGATCTTCGTAGAATATGTGGGAGCAAATATGAGCATCCAGGTTCCGCTATTGGTTATTGACCGGAGACGTGTCTCGGTCATGTCTACATAGTTCTCGAACCCGTAGGGTCCGCACGCTTAAAGTTCGATGACAGTTATATTATGAGTTTATGTGTTTTGATGTACCGAAGGTAGTTCAGAGTCCCGGATGAGATCGGGGACATGACGAGGAGTCTCGAAATGGTCGAGACATAAATATCGATATATTGGACGCTTATATTTGGATATCGGAAGTGTTTCGGGTGAAATCGGGATTTTACCGGAGTATCGGAGGGTTACCGAAACCCCTCGGGGGATTAATGGGCCATAGTGGGCCTTAGTGGAGAAGAGGAGAGGCGGCCAAGGCAGGGCCGCATGCCCCTCCCCCCTTAGTCCGAATAGGACAAGGGGAGGGGGGTGGCGCCCCCCTTTCCTTCCTCTCTTCCTTCTCTTTCCCCCCTTCTCCTAATCCAACAAGGAAAGGGAGGGAGTCCTACTCCCGGTGGGAGTAGGACTCCTCCTGGCGCGCCTCCTCCCTGGCCGACCACCTCTCCCTCCCTTGCTCCTTTATATACGGGGGCAAGGGGGCACCCTAGAGACACAACAATTGATTTGATCTTTTAGCCGTGTGCGGTGCCCCCTTCCACCATAGTCCACCTCGATAATACTGTAGTAGTGCTTAGGCGAAGCCCTGCGTCGGTAGAACATCATCATCGTCACCACGCCGTCGTGCTGACGAAACTCTCCCTCAACACTCGGCTGGATCAGAGTTCGAGGGACGTCATCGGGCTGAATGTGTGCTGAACTCGGAGGTGTCGTGCGTTCGGTACTTGATCGTTCGGATCGTGAAGACGTACGACTACATCAACCGCGTTGTGCTAACGCTTCCGATTTTGGTCTACGAGGGTACATGGACAACACTCTCGCCTCTCGTTGCTATGCATCACCATGATCTTGCGTGTGTGTAGGATTTTTTTTGAAATTACTACGTTCCCCAACCGTCGCATCCGAGCCAGGTTATATGCGTTGATGTTATATGCACGAGTAGAACACAAGTGAGTTGTGGGCGATACAAGTCATACTGCTTACCAGCATGTCATACTTTGGTTCGGTGGTATTGTTGGATGAAGCGGCCCGGACCGACATTACGCGTACGCTTACGCGAGACTGGTTCTACCGACGTGCTTTGCACACAGGTGGCTGGCGGGTGTCAGTTTCTCCAACTTTAGTTGAACCGAGTGTGGCTACGCCCGGTCCTCGAGAAGGTTAAAACAACACTAACTTGACGAACTATCGTTGTGGTTTTGATGCGTAGGTAAGAACGGTTCTTGTCGTGGAATTGTCACGACAGATGTCCTAGCAAAAGGACTTAGTCGTAGGGCCATCGCAACAAGGAAGCTTAAAGGGGTTAATCGGGACAAAGGACACGAGAGCTTTTATACTAGTTCGGCCCCTTACGATGAAGGTAAAAGCCTACGTCTAGTTGTCTTGGAATTGTTGGGGTTTCGTTCACCAAGAGGCTAATCCGCCGGCTTGGTTATCGATCTCTTGTTTCTTTCCCTAAGCCACCGCCGGGTCGTCCCCTTATATACACGGGTTGACGCCTGGCGGCCTACAGAGTCCCGGCCGGCTCATAAAACGTGTCTGGCTCGGTGACTTCTTTTATATGCCTTTCTTTACAAGTCTTTCCTTACATACGGCGGTTTACAATATTGGGCCTTAAGACGCCTCTGGGCTTAGGCCTTCTATAAACCTTAATAAACTATTGCCTTGAATGTTACTGGGCTTCCTTTGTGACCCGCCCTTGGGGCTAACCCGGCCCCTCCTGGGCGGGTCTTACCTGGTAGCTATATTCCCAACATTAGGCCCCAGGTTGACTTTGAACTTTGTTCCTTGTCAATCTTCAGTACTTATATGAAATCCATCTTCCTATCTCTGTAAAATTTCTGTAACCCACCGTGACGTCATCTTCCGAAAACACAAAAAACTATTATGACGTCATCCCCAATGGATCTTTATCTTTTAATGTCTTCCGAGAATCACGGTGTCCGTTTAGCTGGATAGTCATTATTTGGGTCTTCCTCGATTTTTGCGCCCGCCTGTTTGCTTATCCCCTTATAAATAGGCATGCCCCAGCCTTTCTCATTCTTCTCTTCCTCCGTCTTCTTCCTCTCGCAATCCTACTACCGCCGCAGAGCTCCTCGTCTCCGTCGACCTTGGCCGTTGCATCAACCTGAATGGGTCCAGAGAACGGCGGCGACCTCCGCAGAAGACCCGTGGTTGTAAGTTTTCATCTTCCTGCTCCTCAGATCCGCATTAGGGTTTCTAAGTTTCCTGCATGTTCTTCACAGTTCATCTTAGTTTCTTCATAGTTCCTCCACTGCAACTTCTTCTTGATCCAAAAAGAATATATGCTCGTGCGGTAGCTGTTTTGTGCCCATCCTTGATACCCGTAGATTCCTTCTCTGGTTCAAAGGCCTCATTAGAACTCATGAACTCATCGGTGCTAAATTTTTAGGTCTAGAATATTTTCCATTTTGAATGACCCTTTGATCCAGAATAATATCAAGAAATTAGGAAACCTGTTTGCTTCACCACTTAGCCAATTATGTCTCTGATTTCCTTCAAATGTCTGTAGTCATGGCGGCATACGACGCCGGCTTACTTTTCCATTATATGTCATTAGCCCTTACTTAAGCCGCCATTACCTATTTGCACCATCATCATTTAACTGTTAATTTCACCATTGAATTAAACGGGTACGTTATTTTCCTTTCAGTTCGTCTTTTGATCATCATGCCATCAAAAGCACCGACCGTCTGCAACTGGGTCCCTTCCACAATGACTGAGGACAATCTGAAGGAATTCTTCACCATAGGTTTTTTGCCACGGAAGAATGTTATGTCTTACTGTGCACCTGACCCGGATGAGGAACGGCCCAATCCTAAAGATGGTGAAGTCATTGTCTTTTCTGACCACATGAATCGGGGCTTTTCACCACCCGGCTCCAAGTTCTTCAGAGATGTTCTCCATTTTTTCAAACTCCACCCTCAAGATCTCAGGCCCAATTCCATATCCAATATCTATAATTTCCAAGTTCTCTATGAGGTGTACCTTCAAGAAGAACCGACTATGGAACTCTTTAGAGAGTATTTTTATCTAAATCGCCAGAACGAGTGTACCAATGGCACTAGCTTGGAACTTGGAGGCATCTCGATTCAGCGCCGACAGGACGCCGTCTTCCCCCTCATAGTCTTGCCGAGTCATTGCTACCTCTTGAGCACTGCATTGGATTTCCCCGAAGAGGAAAGGATGATGCAACAAAGTAGCGTAAGTATTTCCCTCAGTTTTTGAGAACCAAGGTATCAATCCAGTAGGAGGTTGCGCGCGCGTCCCTAGTACCTACACAAAACAAATAACTCCTCGCAACCAACGCGATAAGGGGTTGTCAATCCCTTCACGGTCACTTACGAGAGTGAGATCTATAGATACGATAAGATAATATTTTTGGTATTTCTATGATAAAGATGCAAAGTAAAAATAAAAGCAAAGTAAAAAGCAAAGGAAATAACTAGGTATTGGAAGATTAATATGATGAAGATAGACCCAGGGGCCATAGGTTTCACTAGTGGCTTCTCTCAAGAGCATAAGTATTCTACGGTGGGTGAACGAATTACTGTTGAGCAATTGACAGAATTGAGCATAGTTATGAGAATATCTAGGTATGATCATGTATATAGGCATCACGTCCGAGACAAGTAGACCGACTCCTGCCTGCATCTACTACTATTACTCCACTCATCGACCGCTATCCAGCATGCATCTAGAGTATTAAGTTCAGGAAAACAGAGTAACGCCTTAAGCAAGATGACATGATGTAGAGGGATAAATTCATGCAATATGATAAAAAACCCATCTTGTTATCCTCGATGGCAACAATACAATACGTGCCTTGTTGCCCCTACTGTCACTGGGAAAGGACACCGCAAGATTGAACCCAAAGCTAAGCACTTCTTCCATTGCAAGAAAGATCAATCTAGTAGGCCAAACCAAACTAATAATTCGAAGAGACTTGCAAAGATAACCAATCATACATAAAAGAATTCAGAGAAGATTCAAATATTGTTCATAGATAAACTTGATCATAAACCCACAATTCATCGGTCTCAACAAACACACCGCAAAAAGAAGATTACATCGAATAGATCTCCACAAGAGAGGGCGGGAACTTTGTATTGAGATCCAAAAAGGGAGAAGAATCCATCTAGCTAATAACTATGGACCCGAAGGTCTGAGGTAAACTACTCACACTTCATCGGAGAGGCTATGGTGTTGATGTAGAAGCCCTCCATGATGTATGCCCCCGCCGGCGGAGCTCCGGAACAGGCCCCAAGATGGGATCTCGTGGATACAGGAAGTTGCGGCAGTGGAATTAGGGTTTTGGCTCCGTATCTGATCGTTTGGGGGTACGTAAGTATATATAGGAGGAAGGAGTACGTCGGTGGAGCAACAGGGGGCCCACGAGGGTGGAGGGCGCGCCTGGGGGGTAGGCGCGCCCCCTACCTCGTGGCCTCCTCCTTTGTTTCTTGACGTAGGGTCCAAGTCTCCTGGATCATGTTCGGTGAGAAAATCACGTTCCCGAAGGTTTCATTCCGTTTGGACTCCGTTTTATATTCCTTTTCTTCGAAACCCTAAAATAGGCAAAAAAAATAGCAATTCTGGGTTGGGCCTCCGGTTAATAGGTTAGTCCCAAAAATAATATAAAAGTGGATAATAAAGCCCAATAATGTCCAAAACAGTAGATAATATAGCATGGAGCAATCAAAAATTATAGATACGTTGGAGACGTATCAAGCATCCCCAAGCTTAATTCCTGCTCGTCCTCGAGTAGGTAAATGATAAAAACAGAATTTTTGATGTGGAATGCTACTTGTCATAATTTTAATGTAACTCTTCTTAATTGTGGTATGAATATTCAGATCCGAAAGATTCAAGATAAAAGTTTAATATTGACATAAAAATAATAATACTTCAAGCATACTAACAAAGCAATTATGTCTACTCAAAATGACATGGTCAAAGAAAGTTATCCCTACAAAATCATATAGTCTGGCTATGCTCTATCTTCACCACACAAAGTATTTAAATCATGCACAACCCCGATGACAAGCCAAGCAATTGTTTCATACTTTTGACATTCTCAAAACTTTTTCAATCTTCACGCAATACATGAGCGTGAGCCATGGATATAACACTATAGGTGGAATAGAGTGGTGGTTGTGGAGAAGACAAAAAGGAGAAGATAGTCTCACATCAACTAGGCGTATCAACGGGCTATGGAGATGCCCATCAATAGATATCAATGTGAGTGAGTAGGGATTGCCATGCAACGGGTGCACTAGAGCTATAAGTATATGAAAGCTCAAAAAGAAACTAAGTGGGTGTGCATCCAACTTGCTTGCTCACGAAGACCTAAGGCATTTTGAGGAAGCCCATCATTGGAATATACAAGCCAAGTTCTATAATGAAAATTTCCCACTAGTATATGAAAGTGATATCATAGGAGACTCTCTATCATGAATTTCATGGTGCTACTTTGAAGCACAAGTGTGGTAAAAGGATAGTAGCATTGTCCCTTCTCTCTTTTTCTCTCATCATTTTTTATTTGGGCCTTTTCTCTTTTTTTATGGCCTCTTTTCTTTCTTTCTTTATTTATTTTTCATCCGGTGTCTCATCCCGACTTGTGGGGGAATCATAGTCTCCATCATCCTTTCCTCACTGGGACAATGCTCTAATAATGATGATCATCACACTTTTATTTTCTTACAACTCAACAATTACAACTCGATACTTAGAACAAAATATGACTCTATATGAATGCCTCCGGCGGTGTACCGGGATATGCAATGAATCATGAGTGACATGTATGAAAGAATTATGAATGGTGGCTTTGCCACAAATACGATGTCAACTACATGATCATGCTAAGCAATATGACAATGATGGAGTGTGTCATAATAAACGGAACGGTGGAAAGTTGCATGGCAATATATTTCGGAATGGCTATGGAAATGCCATAATAGGTAGGTATGGTGGCTGTTTAGAGGAAGGTATATGGTGGGTGTATGATACCGGCGAAAGGTGCGCGGTATTAGAGAGGCTAGCAATGGTGGAAGGGTGAGAGTGCGTATGATCCATGGACTCAACATTAGTCATAAAGAACTCATATACTTATTGCAAAAATCTACAAGTTATCAAAGAAAAGTATTACGCGCATGCTCCTAGGGGGATAGATTGGTAGGAAAAGACCATCGCTCGTCCCCGACCGCCACTCATAAGGAAGACAATCAATAAATAAATCATGCTCCGACTTCATCACATAACGGTTCACCATACGTGCATGCTACGGGAATCACAAACTTTAACACAAGTATTTCTCAAATTCACAACTACTCAACTAGCATGACTCTAATATCACCATCTCCATATCTCAAAACAATTATCAAGCATCAAACTTCTCATAGTATTCAACCCACTCATAAGAGAATTTTTACTATTCTTGAATACCAAACATATTAGGATTATTTAAGCAAATTACCATGCTATTTAAGACTCTCAAAATAATCTAAGTGAAGCATGAGAGATCAATAGTTTCTATAAAACAAATCCACCACCGTGCTCTAAAAGATATAAGTGAAGTACTAGAGCAAAATTATTTAATTCAAAAGATATAAGTGAAGTACATAGAGTATTCTAACAAATTCCAAATCATGTATGGCTCTCTCAAAAGGTGTGTACAGAAAGGATGATTGTGGTAAACTAACAAATAAAGACTCAAATAATACAAGACGCTCCAAGCAAAACACATATCATGTGGTGAATAAAAATATAGCTGCAAGTAAAGTTACCGATAGAAGTAGACGAAAGAGGGGATGCCTTCCGGGGAATCCCCAAGCTTTGGCTTTTAAGTGTCCTTAGATTATCTTTGGGGTTCCATGGGCATCCCGAAGCTTAGGCTCTTGCCACTCCTTGTTCCATAATCCATCAAATCTTTACCCAAAACTTGAAAACTTCACAACACAAAACTCAAAGTAGAAAATCTCGTGAGCTCCGTTAGCGAAAGAAAACAAAAGACCACTTCATGGTACTTTAATGAACTTATTCTTTATTTATATTGGTGTTAAACCTACTGTATTCCAATTTCTCTATGGTTTATAAACTATTTTACTAGCCATAGATTCATCAAAATAAGCAAACAACACACGAAAAGCAGAATCTGTCAAAAACAGAACAGTCTGTAGTAATCTGTAGCTAGCGCAAGATCTGGAACCCCAAAAATTCTAAAATAAATTGCTGGACGTGAGTAATTTATCTATTAATCATCTTCAAAAATAATTAACTAAATATCACTTTATAAATAAAAATGGCAGCAGTTCTCGTAAGCGCTAAAGTTTCTGTTTTTTACAGCAAGATATCAAGACTTTCCCCAAGTCTTCCCAACGGTTCTACTTGGCACAAACACTAATTAAACACAAAAAACACAACCAAAACAGAGGCTAGGTAAATTATTTATTACTAAACAGGAGCAAAAATCAAGTAATAAAAATAAAATTGGGTTGCCTCCCAACAAGCGCTATCGTTTAACGCCACTAGCTAGGCATAAAAAGCAAGGATAGATCTAGGTATTGCCATTTTTGGTAGGCAATCCATAAGTGGCTCTCATAATAGATTCATAAGCTAATTTAATTTTCTTTCTAGGAAAGTGTTCCATGCCTTTCCTTAACGGAAATTGGAATATAATATTTCCTTCCTTCATATCAATAATTGCACCAATCGTTCTAAGGAAAGGTCTACCAAGAATAATAGGACATGAAGGATTGCAATCTATATCAAGAACGATAAAATCTACGGGCACATAATTGTTGGGTTTCGTAGTAATTTCAAAAAAATTCCTACGCACACGCAAGATCATGGTGATGCATAGCAACGAGAGGGGGAGAGTGTGATCTACGTACCCTTGTAGATCGACAACGGAAGCGTTAACTTGGTTGATGTAGTCGTACGTCTCCACGGCTCGACCGATCAAGCACCGAAACTACGGCACCTCCGAGTTCTAGCACACGTTCAGCTCGATGACGATCCCTGGACTCCGATCCAGCAAAGTGTCGGGGAAGAGTTCCGTCAGCACGACGGCGTGGTGACGATCTTGATGTACTACCGTCGCAGGGCTTCGCCTAAGCACTGCTACAATATTATCAAGGACTATGGTGGAATGGGGCACCGCACACGGCTAAGAATATGATCACGTGGATCAACTTTTTTCTCTAGGGGTGCCCGGTGCCTCCGTATATAAAGGCTCAAAGGGGGGGGGCTGGCCGGCCAAGAGGTGGCGCGCCAGGAGGAGTCCTACTCCTTCCGGGAGTAGGACTCCCCCCCTTTCCTAGTTGGAATAGGATTCGCGGAGGGGGGAAAAGAGGAGAGAGAGGAGGAAGGGGGCCCGGCCCCCTCTCCTTGTCCTATTCGGACCAAAGGGGGGGAGGGGCGCGTGGCCCATCTCTGGCCACCTCCTCTCTTCCACTAAGGCCCACTAAGGCCCATATACTTCCTGGGGGGTTCCGATAACCTCCCGGTACTCCGGTAAAATCCCGATTTCACCCGGAACACTTCCGATATCCAAACATAGGCTTCCAATATATCAATCTTTATGTCTCGACCATTTCGAGACTCCTCTTCATGTCCGTGATCACATCCGGGACTCCGAACAACCTTCGGTACATCAAAATGCATAAACTCATAATATAACTGTCATCGTAACCTTAAGCGTGCGGACCCTATGGGTTCGAGAACAATGTAGACATGACCGAGACACGTCTCCGATCAATAACCAATAGCGGAACCTGGATGCTCATATTGGCTCCTACATATTCTACGAAGATCTTTTATCGGTCAGACCGCATAACAACATACGTTATTCCCTTTGTCATCGGTATGTTACTTGCCCGAGATTCGATCGTCGGTATCCCATACCTAGTTCAATCTCGTTACCGGCAAGTCTCTTTACTCGTTCCGTAATACATCATCCCGCAACTAACTCATTAGTTGCAATGCTTGCAAGGCTTAAGTGATGTGCATTACCGAGAGGGCCCAGAGATACCTCTCCGACAATCGGAGTGACAAATCCTAATCTCGAAATACGCCAACCCAACATGTACCTTTGGAGACACCTGTAGAGCTCCTTTATAATCACCCAGTTACGTTGTGACGTTTGGTAGCACATAAAGTGTTCCTCCGGCAAACGGGAGTTGCATAATCTCATAGTCATAGGAACATGTATAAGTCATGAAGAAAGCAATAGCAACATACTAAACGATCGGGTGCTAAGCTAATGGAATGGGTCATGTCAATCAGATCATTCAACTAATGATGTGATCCCGTTAATCAAATGACAACTCTTTGTCCATGGTTAGGAAACATAACCATCTTTGATTAACGAGCTAGTCAAGTAGAGGCATACTAGTGACACTCTGTTTGTCTATGTATTCACACATGTATTATGTTTCCGGTTAATACAATTCTAGCATGAATAATAAACTTTTATCATGATATAAGGAAATAAATAATAACTTTATTATTGCCTCTAGGGCATATTTCCTTCAGTCTCCCACTTGCACTAGAGTCAATAATCTAGATCACATCACCATGTGATTAACATCAATAGTTCACATCATCATGTGATTAACACCCATACTTCACATCGCCATGTGACCAACACCCAAAGGGTTTACTAGATTCAGTAATCTAGTTCACATCGCCATGTGATTAACACCCAAAGAGTACTAAGGTGTGATCATGTTTTGCTTGTGAGAGAATTTTAGTCAACGGGTCTGCCATATTCAGATCCGTATGTATTTTGCAAATATCTATGTCAACAATGCTCTGCACGGAGCTACTCTAGCTAATTGCTCCCACTTTCAATATGTATCCAGATTGAGACTTAAAGTTATCTAGACCAGTGTCAAAACTTGCATCGATGTAACTCTTTACGACGAACCTTTTATCACCTCCATAATCGAGAAACATATCCTTATTCCACTAAGGATAATTTTGACCGCTGTCCAGTGATCTACTCCTAGATCACTATTGTACTCCCTTGCCAAAATCAGTGTAGGGTATACAATAGATCTGGTACACAGCATGGCATACTTTATAGAACCTATGGCTGAGGCATAGGGAATGACTTTCATTCTCTTTCTATCTTCTGCCGTGGTCGGGTTTTGAGTCTTACTCAATTTCATACCTTGTAACACAGGTAAGAACCCTTTCTATGACTGTTCCATTTTGAACTACTTCAAAATCTTGTCAAGGTATGTACTCATTGAAAAAAACTTATCAAGCGTCTTGATCTATCTCTATGGATCTTGATGCTCAATATGTAAGCAGCTTCACCGAGGTCTTTCTTTGAAAAACTCCTTTCAAACACTCCTTTATGCTTTGCAGAATAATTCTACATTATTTCCGATCAACAATATGTCATTCACATATACTTATCAGAAATGTTGTAGTGCTCCCACTCACTTTCTTGTAAATACAGGCTTCACCGCAAGTCTGTATAAATCTATATGCTTTGATCATACTATCAAAGCGTTTATTCCAACTCTGAGATGCTTGCACCAGTCCATAGATGGATCGCTGGAGCTTGCTTATTTTGTTAGCACCTTTAGGATTGACAAAACCTTCTGGTTGCATCATATACAACTCTTTCTTTAAGAAATCCATTAAGGATTGCAGTTTTGTTATCCATTTGCCAGATTTCATAAAATGCGGCAATTGCTAACATGATTTGGACAGACTTTTAAGCATCGATACGAGTGAGAAAATCATCGTAGTCAACACCTTGAACTTTGTCGAAAACCTTTTGCGACAATTCTAGCTTTGTAGATAGTAACACTACTATCAGCGTCCGTCTTCCTCTTGAAGATCCATTTATTTTCTATGGCTTGCCGATCATCGGGCAAGTCAACCAAAGTCCATACTTTGTGCTCATACATGGATCCCATCTCAGATTTCATGGCCTCAAGCCATTTTGCGGAATCTGGGCTCACCATCGCTTCTTCATAGTTCGCAAGTTCATCATGGTCTAATAACATGACTTCCAGAACAGGATTACCATACCACTCTGGTGCGGATCTCACTCTGGTTTACCTACGAGATTCGGTAGTAACTTGATCTGAAGTTACATGATCATCATCATGAGCTTCCTCACTAATTGGTGTAGTAGTCACAAGAACAGATTTCTGTGATGAACTACTTTCCAATAAGGGAGATGGTACAATTACCTTATCAAGTTTTCTACTTTCCTCCCACTCACTTCTTTTGAGAGAAACTCCTTCTCTGGAAAGGATCCATTCTTAGCAACGAATGTCTTGCCTTCGGATCTGTGATAGAAGGTGTACCCAATAGTCTCATTTGGGTATCCTATGAAGACATATTTCTCCGATTTGGGTTTGAGCTTATCAGGATGAAACCTTTTCATATAAGCATCACAATCCCAAACTTTAAGAAATGACAACTTTGGTTTCTTGCCAAACCATAGTTCAGATTGTGTCGTCTCAACGGACTTAGATGGTGCCCTTTTAAACGTGAATGCAGCTGTCTTTAATGCATAACCCCAAAACGATAGTGGTAGATCGGTAAGAGACATCATAGGTCACACCATATCTAATAAAGTACGGTTATGACGTTCGGACACACCATTATGCTGTGGTGTTCTAGGTGGCGTGAGTAGTGAAACTATTTCACATTGTTTTAACTGAAGACCAAACTCATAACTCAAATACTCTTCTCCACGATCAGATCGTAGAAACTTTATTTTCTTGTTACGATGATTTTCCAGTTCACTCTGAAATTCTTTGAACTTTTCAAATGTTTCATCAAGTAGATATACTCATATTTGCTGAAATCATCTGTGAAGATCAGAAAATAATGATACCTGTCGCGAGTCTCAATATTCATCGGACCATATACATCAGTATGTATGATTTCCAACAAATTTGTTGCTCGCTCCATTGTTCTGAAGAATGGAGTCTTAGTCATCTTGCCCATGAGGCATGGTTCGCAAGCATCAACTGATTCATAATCAAGTGATTCCAAAAGCCCATCAGCATGGAGTTTCTTCATGCGCTTTACACCAATATGACCTAAACAGCAGTGCCACAAATAAGTTGCACTATCATTATTAACTTTGCATCTTTTGGTTTCAATATTATGATTATGTGTATTACTATGATTGAGATCCAACGAACTATTTTCATTGGGTGTGTAACCATATAAGGTTTTATTCATGTAAACACAACAACAATTTATTCTCTTACTTAAATGAATAACCGTATTACAATAAACATGATCAAATCATATTCATGCTCAACGCAAACACCAAATAACACTTATTTAGGTTCAACACTAATCCCAAAAGTATAGGGAGTGTGCGATGATGATCATATCAATCTTGGAACCACTTCCAACACACATCGTCACTTCACCCTTAACTAGTCTCTGTTTATTCTGCAAACTCTCGTTTCGAGTTATTAATCTTAGCAACTGAACTAGTATCTATTACTGAGTGGTTGCTATAAACACTAGTAAAGTACACATCAATAACATGTATATCAAATATACTTATGTTCACTTTGCCATCCTTCTTATCCGCCAATCACTTGGGGTAGTTCTGCTTCCAGTGACCAGTCCCTTTGCAGTAGAAGCACTTAGTCTCAGGCTTAGGATCAGACTTGGGCTTCTTCACTTGAGCAGCAACTTGCTTGCCATTCTTCTTGAAGTTCCCCTTCTTCCCTTTGCCCTTTTCTTGAAACTAGTGTTCTTGTCAACCATCAACACTTGATGTTTTTCTTGATTTCTACCTTCGTTGATTTCAGCATCACGAAGATCTTGGGAGTTGTTTCCGTTATCCCTTGCATATTATAGTTCATCACGAAGTTCTACTAACTTGGTGATGGTGACTAGAGAATTCTGTCAATCACTATCTTATCTGGAAGATTAACTCCCACTTGATTCAAGCGATTGTAGTACCCAGACAATCTGAGCACATGCTCACTAGTTGAGCGATTCTCCTCCATCTTTTAGCTATAGAACTTGTTGGAGACTTCATATCTCTCAATTCGGGTATTTGCTTGAAATATTAACTTCAACTCCTGGAACATCTCATATGGTCCATGACGTTCAAAACGTCTTTGAAGTCCCGATTCTAAGCCATTTAAGTATGGTGCACTAAACTATCAAGTAGTCATCATATTAAGCTAGCCAAACGTTCATAACGTCTGCATCTGCTCCTGCAATAGGTCTGTCACCTAGCGGTGCATCAAGGACATAATTCTTCTGTGCATCAATGAGGATAAACCTCAGATCATGGATCCAATCCGCATCATTGCTACTAACATCTTTCAACACAATTTTCTCTAGGAACATATCAAAATAAACACAGGGAAGCAACAACGCGAGCTATTGATCTATAACATAATATGCAAAATACTACCAGGACTAAGTTCATGATAAATTTAAGTTCAATTTAATCATATTACTTAAGAACTCCCACTTAGATAGACATCCCTCTAATCCTCTAAGTGATTATGTGATCCAAATCAACTAAACCATGTCCGATCATCACGTGAGATGGAGTAGTTTCATTGGTGAACATCGCTATGTTGATCATATCTACTATATGATTCACCCTCGACCTTTCGGTCTCCGTGTTCCGAGGCCATATCCGTATATGCTTGGCTCGTCAAGTATAACCTGAGTATTCCGCGTGTGCAACTGTTTTGCACCCGCTGTATTTGAACGTAGAGCCTATCACACCCGATCATCACGTGGTGTCTCAGCACGAAGAACTTTCGCAACAGTGCATACTCAGGGAGAACACTTCTTGATAATTAGTGAGAGATCATCTTATAATGCTACCGTCAATCAAAGCAAGATAAGATGCATAAAAGATAAACATCACATGCAATCAATATAAGTGATATGATATGGCCATCATCATCTTGTGCTTGTGATCTCCATCTCCGAAGCACCGTCGTGATCACCATCGTCACTGGCGCGACACCTTGATCTCCATCGTAGCATCGTTGTTGTCTCGCCAATCTTATGCTTCCACGACTTATCGCTACCGCTTAGTGATAAAGTAAAGCATTACAACGCGATTGCATTGCATACAATAAAGCGACAACCATATGGCTCCTGGCAGTTGCCGATAACTCGGTTACAAAACATGATCATCTCATACAATAAAATTTAGCATCATGTCTTGACCATATCACATCACAACATGCCCTGCAAAAACAAGTTAGACGTCCTCTACTTTTTTGTTGCAAGTTTTACGTGGCTGCTACGGGCTTAAGCAAGAACCAATCTTACCTACGCATCAAAACCACAATGATAGTTTGTCAAGTTGGTGCTATTTTAACCTTCGCAAGGATCGGGCGTAGCCACACTCGGTTCAACTAAAGTTGGAGAAACTATCACCCGCTAGCCACCTTTGTGCAAAGCACGTCGGGAGAACCGGTCTCGCGTAAGCGTACGCGTAATGTCGGTTCGGGCCGCTTCGTCCAACAATACCGCCGAACCAAAGTATGACATGCTGGTAAGCAGTATGACTTATATCGCCCACAACTCACTTGTGTTCTACTCGTGCATATAACATCAACACATAAAACCTAGGCTCGGATGCCACTGTTGGGTTTCGTAGTAATTTCAAAAAAATTCCTACGCACACGCAAGATCATGGTGATGCATAGCAACGAGAGGGGGAGAGTTTGATCTACGTGCCCTTGTAGATCGACAACAGAAGCGTTAACTTGGTTGATGTAGTCGTACGTCTCCACGGCTCGACCGATCAAGCACCGAAACTACGACACCTCCGAGTTCTAGCACACGTTCAGCTCGATGACGATCCCCGGACTCCGATCCAGCAAAGTGTCGGGGAAGAGTTCCGTCAGCATGACGGCATGGTGATGATCTTGATGTACTACCGTCGTAGGGCTTCGCCTAAGCACTGCTACAATATTATCGAGGACTATGGTGGAAGGGGGCACCGCACACGGCTAAGAATATGATCACGTGGATCAACTTTTTTCTCTAGGGGTGCCCCGTGCCTCCGTATATAAAGGATCAAAGGGGGGGGGCTGGCCGGCCAAGAGGTGGCATGCCAGGAGGAGTCCTACTCCTTCCGGGAGTAGGACTCCCCCCTTTCCTAGTTGGAATAGGATTCGCGGAGGGGGGAAAAGAGGAGAGAGAGGAGGAAGGGGGGCCGGCCCCCTCTCCTTGTCCTATTCGGACCAAAAGGGGGGAGGGGCGCACGGCCCATCTCTGGCCACCTCTCCTCTCTTCCACTAAGGCCCACTAAGGCCCATATACTTCCCGGGGGGTTCCGGTAACCTCCCGGTACTCCAGTAAAATCCCGATTTCACCCGGAACACTTCCGATATCCAAACATAGGCTTCCAATATATCAATCTTTATGTCTCGACCATTTCGAGACTCCTCGTCATGTCCATGATCACATCCGGGACTCCGAACAACCTTCGGTGCATCAAAATGCATAAACTCATAATATAACTGTCATCATAACCTTAAGCGTGCGGACCCTACGGGTTCGAGAACAATGTAGACATGACCGAGACACGTCTCCGGTCAATAACCAATAGCAGAACCTGGATGCTCATATTGGCTCCTACATATTCTACGAAGATCTTTTATCGGTCAGACCGCATAACAACATACGTTGTTCCCTTTGTCATCGGTATGTTACTTGCCCGAGATTCGATCGTCGGTATCCCATACCTAGTTCAATCTCATTACCGGCAAGTCTCTTTACTCGTTCCATAATACATCATCCCGCAACTAACTCATTAGTTGCAATGCTTGCAAGGCTTAAGTGATGTGCATTACCGAGAGGGCCCAGAGATACCTCTCCGACAATCGGAGTGACAAATCCTAATCTCGAAATACGCCAAGCCAACATGTACCTTTGGAGACACCTGTAGAGCTCCTTTATAATCACCCAGTTACGTTGTGATGTTTGGTAGCACACAAAGTGTTCCTCCGGCAAACGGGAGTTGCATAATCTCATAGTCATAGGAACATGTATAAGTCATGAAGAAAGCAATAGCAACATACTAAACGATCGGGTGCTAAGCTAATGGAATGGGTCATGTCAATCAGATCATTCAACTAATGATGTGATCCCGTTAATCAAATGACAACTCTTTGTCCATGGTTAGGAAACATAACCATCTTTGATTAACGAGCTAGCCAAGTAGAGGCATACTAGTGACACTCTGTTTGTCTATGTATTCACACATGTATTATGTTTCCGGTTAATACAATTCTAGCATGAATAATAAACTTTTTATCATGATATAAGGAAATAAATAATAACTTTATTATTGCCTCTAGGGCATATTTCCTTCAATAATTCCTATTTTCAACAATAAGAACATAATTAATTCTTCCCATAGGTTTCTTAATAGTGGAATCCACAAGGTGCAAGTTTAGAGAGCAATCATCAAAATCACGGAAACCTAACAAATCACACAAAGTCTTTGGAATCGTGGAAACACTAGCACCCAAATCACACAAAGCATAGCATTCATGATCTTTAATTTTAATTTTAATAGTAGGTTCCCACTCATCATAAAGTTTTCTAGGGATAGAAACTTCCAACTCAAGTTTGTCTTCATAAGATTGCATCAAGGCATCAACGATATGTTTAGTAAACACTTTATTTTGACTATAAGCATGAGGAGAATTTAGCATGGATTGCAACAAGGAAATACAATCAATCAAAGAGCAATTTTCATAATTAAATTCCTTGAAATCCATAATAGTGGCTTTAGCAACATCTAGGGTTTTAATTTCTTCAATCCCACTTTCATCAAATTTAGCATCAAGATCTAGAAACTCTGAATTTTTGGAACACCTTCTAGGTAAAGGTGGATCATATTCAGTCCCATCATTATCAAGATTAATATTTCAAACAAAGATTTAATAGGGGACACATCAATAACTTTTAGATCTTCATCTTTATTTTCATAGGAACTAGAAGAACACACTCTTATAAAGGCATCTTTTTTAGCACGCATCCTAGCGGTTTTTTCTTTGCACTCATCAATGGAAATTCTCATGGCTTTGAGAGACTCATTGATATCATGCTTAGGTGGAATTGATCTAAGTTTCAAAGAATCAACATCGAGAGAAATCCTATCAACGTTCCTAGCCAAATCATCAATCTTAAGCAATTTTTCTTCAATCAAAGCATTGAAATTATTTTGCGAAGTAATAAATTATTTAATATTAGATTCAAAATCAGAGGGAATCTTATTATAATTTCCATAAGATTTTTTTTAGGAATTACTATAATTATTGGAGGGATTACTAGGATAAGGCCTAGGATTAAAATTTCCTCTATATGCGTTGTTACCAAAATTGTTCCTACCAACAAAATTCACATCCATAGATTCATTATTATTCTCAATCGAAGTAGACAAGGGCATATCATTAGGATTAGAAGAAACACTTTCATTAGCAAATAATTTCATAAGTTCATCCATCTTTCCACTCAAACCATTTATTTCTTCTATCACATGCACCTTTTTATTAGTAGATCTTTCAGTATGCCATTGAGAATAATTAACCATAATATTATCTAGGAGTTTAGTAGCTTCTCCTAAAGTGATTTCCATAAAAGTGCCTCCCGCGGCTGAATCTAAAAGATTTCTAGAAGCAAAATTCAATCCGGCATAAAAAATTTGTATAATCATCCACAAATTCAAACCATGAGTAGGGCAATTACGTATCATTAATTTCATCCTCTCCCAAGCTTGTGCAACATGTTCATGATCAAGTTGCTTAAAATTCATAATATCGTTTCTAAGGGAGATGATCTTAGCGGGAGGAAAATACTTAGAGATAAAATCATCTTTGCACTTGTTCCAAGAGTCAATACTATTTTTAGGCAAAGACGAAAACCAAGCTTTAGCACGATCTCTAAGCGAAAAAGGAAATAGCTTCAATTTAACAATATCATTATCCACATCTTTCTTCTTTTGCATATCACATAAATCAACGAAGCTATTTAGATGGGTAGCGGCATCTTCACTAGGAAGGCCGGAAAACGGATCTTTCATGACAAGATTCAGCAAAGCGGCATTAATTTCACAAGATTCAGCATCGGTAAGAGGAGCAACTGGAGTGCTAATAAAATCATTGTTGTTGGTATTGGTAAAGTCACATAATTTAGTGTTCTATTGAGGCATCGTGAGAAGCAAGCAATCCAACACACAAGCAAACAAAAAGCAAGCGGGCAAAAAAAGGTAAATAGAGAAAGAGAGGGAGGATAGAGAGAGAGGGCGAATAAAACAGCAAGGGTGAAGTGGGGGAGAGGAAAACGAGAGGCAAATGGCAAATAATGTAATGCGGGAGATAAGGGTATGTGATGGGTACCTGGTATGTTGACTTTTGCGTAGACTCGGTGTAAGAAATGGCTCGTTGTTTGAAGTCAAATCTTGACTTGCGCGAACCTCCCCGGCAACGGCGCCAGAAATTCTTCTTGCTACCTCTTGAGCACTGCGTTGGATTTCCCCGAAGAGGAAAGGATGATGTAGCAAAGTAGCATAAGTATTTCCCTCAGTTTTTGAGAACCAAGGTATCAATCCAGTAGGAGGTTGCGCGTGCGTCCCTAGTACCTGCATAAAACAAATACCTCCTCGCAACCAACGCGATAAGGAGTTGTCAATCCCTTCACGGTCACTTACGAGAGTGAGATCTGATAGATATGATAAGATAATATTTTTGGTATTTTTATGATAAAGATGCAAAGTAAAAAATAAAAGCAAAGTAAAAGGCAAAGGAAATAACTAGGTATTGGAATATTAATATGATGAAGATAGACCCCGGGGCCATAGGTTTCACTAGTGGCTTCTCTCAAGAGCATAAGTATTTTATGGTGGGTGAACGAATTACTGTTGAGCAATTGATAGAATTGAGCATAGTTATGAGAATATCTAGGTATGATCATGTATATAGGCATCACGTTCGAGACAAGTAGACCGACTCCTGCCTGCATCTACTACTATTACTCCACTCATCGACCGCTATCCAGCATGCATCTATAGTATTAAGTTCATGAAAACAGAGTAACGCCTTAAGCAAGATGACATGATGTAGAGGGATAAATTCCTGCAATGTGATAAAACCCCCATCTTGTTATCCTCGATGGCAACAATACAATACGTGCCTTGCTGCCCCTACTGTCACTGGGAAAGGACACCGCAAGATTGAACCCAAAGCTAAGCACTTCTCCCATTGCAAGAAAGATCAATCTAGTAGGCCAAACCAAACTGATAATTTGAAGAGACTTGCAAAGATAACCAATCATACATAAAAGAATTCAGAGAAGATTCAAATATTGTTCATAGATAAACTTGATCTATCCATGTGCCAGAGCCATGAGTTGGTTGCGAGATCTTATGGGTTTCACCTCTAGCCTACCCCAACTTGTTTGGGACTAAAGGCTTTGTTGTTGTTGTTGTTGTTGTATAAACTTGATCATTTACCCACAATTCATCGGTCTCAACAACACACCGCAAAAAGAAGATTACATCGAATAGATCTCCACAAGAGAGGGGGAGAACTTTGTATTGAGATCCAAAAAGAGAGAAGAAGCCATCTAGCTAATAACTATGGACCCGAAGGTTTGAGGTAAACTACTCACACTTCATCGGAGAGGCTATGGTGTTGATGTAGAAGACCTTCGTGATGGATGCCCCCTCCGGTGGAGCTCCGGAATAGGCCCCAAGATGGGATCTCGTGGATATAGGAAGTTACGGCGGTGGAATTAGGGTTTTGGCTCCGTATCTGATCGTTTGGGGGTACGTAGGTATATATAGGAGGAAGGAGTACGTCGGTGGAGCAACAGGGGGCCCACGAGGGGGGAGGGCGCGCTTGGGGGGTAGGCGTGCCCCCTACCTCGTGGCCTCCTCCTTTGTTTCTTGACGTAGGGTCCAAGTCTCCTGGATCATGTTCGGTGAGAAAATCACGTTCCCGAAGGTTTCATTCCGTTTGGACTCCATTTGATATTCCTTTTCTTCGAAACCCTAAAATAGGCAAAAAACAGCAATTCTGGGCTGGGCCTCCGGTTAATAGGTTAGTCCCAAAAATAATATAAAAGTGGATAATAAAGCCCAATAATGTCCAAAACAGTAGATAATATAGCATGGAGCAATCAAAAATTATAGATACGTTGGAGACGTATCAGTCATCCCAAAGACTGGAATCAGACCTGGTTCTATTGTCAAGACACTGCACCAGCCAACGAGAAACCACTGTCAGGTTACCGTGGAGAGCATCTAGGTTCCAAGTTTGCACTCCCTGACAAGCTCACTGCTGCCGAACGCAAGAAGCTTATTCCATCAATTAAAACGATTAACGCCTTATTGGGGAACAGCTTAACCAGAGTTGACTTGACCCGTTGCTGGGTCTCATGGCGGGTCATCCCTCTAAGCCGCCGATCCAAATTGATGTATGAATATGGTGGAGGCCCAAATGACTCTTCGTCACAGCTCCGTTTAATTAACTGAAGAAGACATTGTTTCAGTGTCGACTCTTCTGGTGAACGGCAAATATGAAGACCGCAGTAAAGTCAGGTTAAACCCCTTCTGCAAACTTAACCCGGCGCCAGAGGTAAAGAACCTCTGACCTCTTTCTCTTTGTGTCTTTCTCAGCCGTTTTAAATACCTGCATGACCTTTCATCTTGTTTACAGGCCAACTCTAACTCTGGAAGGCCAAGTATGACCACGAAGCCGCCAAGAAGGCTAGAGCCGCCGCCATGACCGCCAAGAAGACGACTCAGAGGTCTAAGAAGAAGAAGAAGAGCACCGCTGAGGACCTATTAAAGCTTGATGATGATACTTCTGAGTCGGAGGTAGCCCTTGACTCCCTTGGCCATTTTTTTAATAACCTTATTGACATTGACCATTGCCAGGACGACACGGGGGCCGGTCAGGCCGTAGAAGAAGAGGTAACTATTTCCTCGGACTCATCCCATTTGCCAAGACAGAAACTTTGACTGGTAACCTAGAAAGTAAGGTTTTCACACACTTTGGCTTATTTGGACCCTCATTTTCTTTTGAAAAAGCAGCAACATGAGAGTCGCCATCAGGCCCGGAATGACGATGAGCCGCCTCCCATTCTTCAACAAGCTCATCAAAAACGCCAGAATGAGGTCTCTTTTTTCTTCGTCTTTTATTTTCCATTAATGGATCTTCTCCCTTGCATTACTAAACTTATTTTATCTTTGCAGGAGGTGTCTCGCTCTTTTGGCGACTCGTCTCAGACTCAATTTCCGGCTTTCAAGACTGCCCCTGGGTAAGGGAAAAATCATCTTTCCTCCATGTCTTTCAAACTGCATATTTGTACTGACTGTCTCATAACATCTTTCTTAGTGGCCAAGCCAAGTCCAAGAAGGCCAAGGTGACTAAACCGGCAGAAAACCCGTCAGTCCTTGCACCTGAACTGACCAGGCCAACTTCTCCCCCTCGAACTGAAGCACCGGAAGACCCGACTGCCAATGCTCAATTGGATCCTCCTGAGCCGTCAGCTGACGACACCGTCGTTCACCCCTCTACTGTCAGACCATCCAGCTCGGCCAACCCGCGTCATCGTCTGGCCATGACGTTCTGATCACTGGAAGCCGTTTTGTTGAACCGGGGACTCCCACCGTGTTAGCTCGACACACCGCTAAACAAGAAGCCCTGGAGAGACAGAAAGTGCGTTTTGACATCTCTCATTACAGCCATCTGAACGCCAATGACATATTGTCCAGCTATCTCAGCCATGTTCATTCCAGCCGTGAATCAGAGATTGAAATGGTGAAGCAATTGCAACCGAAGTATGAGGTATGCTCTTCCGGCTTACTTATATTCTGCCAGCCCCCAAGTCTTTAGATTATGATAAAACCTGAATGATCTGTAGACTTATGATATAGGCTAAAGCTTTACCTTTAGATTTTCCTGAAGTCAAATAAAGTAGTATAAACTTCACCTGTAGTCCCCAAGGGCTGGTTCACTTGATCATAAATGAGTCGGTACTTAATTTCATAACTGTCTTGTGCTGAACCCAACTAATATTGTAATTCGGCTTAATCTTGAGATACTTTCTGAATATTATGCATTAGCCCCCAAGTGCCAAGTGCCGTTAATTTGTAAGGTACTTGGGACTTGAAATATATTAGAGTCATAAGAAATTGTTTTGGCATACATTAGCCCCCAAGTGTCAAGTGGTTTTGCAGTGTAAAGTACTTGAGACTTGAATCTTGAATTTTGAGTTTAAACCTTGACACACCTGTGTATGTTTGGTAGAACGCCTTATCTGAATTGGGTTCCCAATTAACTGATGCCAAGACCCGGCTGGAGGATCAAGAGGCAGAAATCAAGTCTGCTGATTCTAAACTTCAATTAAGTCTTGCTGAGACAGAAAAACTGAAAACCAGCTTGACTGCCAAAGAGAAATCCTAGGCTGAAGAAAAGACGCTGCTGACACAACGCGCCGAAAAAGCTGAAGCGGCTCTTGAGGAGGTTACCACGGAGCTGGCCGGTTTAAAGAATCGGGTGTCTCAAATGGTTTCCGCCATCTTTGGTATGCCATCTGTACTGATTTTTTATACCTTCTTTTGACCCGGAATATAAACCGCCAGCTGACCCCTTGTTTTTAAAAAACATGTGCAGGCCCGTGAAGCAAGAATCTGAGCCAAGATAATGTTACTAAACTGAAGGCGGTCTATACCTTAGTGGAGCAATTGTACACTGGCGCTCAACGAGCACTTGCTGCTATCTCTCCTGCCAATCAAGGACCCAACCTGCTCAGTGATGTCTTGAAGAAATTGTCAATCTTACCCGCCAGGTTTCAAGAAGTCAAACGATCCTGTGCCAGAGCCAGAGCCTTGACTGCCCTGAGCCGCTCCAAAGCCTCGGTGCCAGATATAGACCCGGCGGACGTAGCCAAGGGGTACCCTACCGTGAAGGAAGACGGGTCTCTATTTGAGCAGGATGACTTCATTGCTTGCGTGAAGGAAGTTCGACCTTAGGCTACCATTCTTGGAGATGAAACCAATATTGACAAATATCAGTTGGGTTTTGATTTGGAGAATAAGAAGATGGCGACTCCCTCTTACAAGGTGACAGACCTTATCCCGCCGGTTCGTCAACATATGTTTGCTCCAGAAGTTAATCCGACTGGCTTGATTGATGATGAATCAGAGTTCATTGTCGTGAACGGCTTTGACTGGTCCAACCCCAGCTTCCAATTAATAGAAGGAGGTGAACCGGCGAGGGAAGAGTGAGAACCATCTTTATGGGCTCTTAAGAGCCTTGTAATAGATTTAGCTTGAAAATAACTGCATATTTTGCCTATGCCATCGTGCATAAGATGGCGTGTGTGACTCTTTGCTTCCTGATGTCAATGTATGTGTCACATTTATTGTTATCTCTGTAATATTTCGGCTATGTTCCTGTAGAAAAGGAAAAAACTGGCTTGGCGGTTTAGCACCGAATGGGTCAGAACACCCGGTATATATCATAGTAGAAGAAACAGAAACAAATGTGAAAATAAATAAGGTTGAAACAACCTTTGATTAACACAGAAACAACTGTTCATAAATGATAGTCATACCTGTATTTTTGCCCTCTGGAC
Source organism: Triticum aestivum (assembly GCF_018294505.1). Lineage (NCBI taxonomy): Eukaryota > Viridiplantae > Streptophyta > Magnoliopsida > Poales > Poaceae > Triticum > Triticum aestivum. The sequence continues at coordinate 88,547,823 of NC_057797.1, forward strand.
CACCGGTTTATATGACCCAGGTGATGAGGTTGATGATCCAGTCCTTTTGAGAAGCCAATGCTTTTGTATGCCTGATGACTATCATGCCTTGGCGGCTTATTGTCAAATAGTCAAGCCGGTGAAAAGACTGTGTTGATTGTTTAAAATTGAGACAATAAAAGACCAATAAGACAAATAATAGGTGGCCAACAATATAAATTAACCTTGTAACTAAAGGTTGGGGTTTCTGATTCGAATATGATCAGTAAACCAGACCAAAGGGGTTAAGCTAAGATTCGAATACAATCATATAGCCCCCAGTGGCTTTGGCGTTGCACCGATCAAGAGGGTACCGACATCTATGTTCTCTTTGGTTCAAATACGACCTATGTTTGAACAGGAAGCCCCCAAATGACCTTGAGAGGTTTTTAATGACCCTGATTCGAATACGATCCAAGTCGGAACCAAAAGGGGTTAAGCTATGATTCGGATACGATCAAGAAGCCCCCTAGTGAGTTTGGCTTTGAGCTGATCAAGAGGGTTACGACAGCTATGTTCTCTTTGGTTCGAATACGACCTATGTTTGAACAGGAAGCCCCCAAGTGATCATGAGGTTTACAGCTAGATTCGAATACGATCATAAGCCAGGCCAGAAAGTTTAAGCTAAAATCAGATATGATCAGCTCCTTAATAGTCATGAAAATAGTAAATATATATAACCTTTGAAGAGGAAAAAAGGACAGAGGTCCTGCTTTATTACTTATCATAGTATATACAACGTCAAAGTATGTACATGACGAGAGCCGGTGGCTCAGGTGTAGTATGGCCGAAGTTGAGCAATGTTCCACGGCCGGCGGGTCTCCTCCTCCGACTTACGTGAGTCTTTGTGCTCTCGAACGTCAATGAGGTAATATGACCCGTTGTTTAAGTTCTTGCTGACCACAAAGGGTCCTTCCCAAGGCGGGGATAGCTTGTGTGCATCTGACAGATCCTGGATGAGCCAGAGCACCAGGTCACCTTCTTGAAAAGTCCTGGACTTAACCCGGCGGATGTGATAACGGCACAGGTCCTGTTGATAAATTGCTGATCGAGCCGCTGCTAAGTCTCTCTCCTCATCTAACAAGTCAAGTGCATCCTATCTGGCTTGTTCGTTATTAGCTTCAACATAAGCCGCCACACGAGGTGAGTCATGAAGGATGTCACTAGGCAACACCGCTTCCGCTCCATAAACCATGAAGAAAGGTGTATAACCCGTGGACCTGTTAGGAGTGGTGTTGATACTCCATAGTACCGAGGGTAACTCCTCTGCCCAACAACCCAGCGCCCGTTGTAAGGGAACCATGAGCCGGGGTTTGAGACCTTTTAAGATTTCCTGATTTGCTCTCTCAGCCTGCCCATTAGATTGAGGGTGAGCTATAGAAGAAACATCAAGCCGAATATGCTCAATTTGACAAAACTCCTCCATAGCCCCTTGGGATAAATTAGTGCCATTGTCAGTGATAACGTTGTGTGGAAACCCAAAGCGAAAGATCACCTTTTTCATGAACTGAACCGATGTGGCTGCATCACACTTACTTACTGGCTCTGCCTCAACCCACTTTGTGAATTTGTCAACTGCCACTAAAAGATGTGTCTTTTTATCCTTAGACCTTTTGAAAGGTCCAACCATGTCAAGCCCCCATACCGCAAATGGCCAAGTGATTGGAATCATCCACAACTCTTGAGCTGGCACATGCGCTCGTCATGCAAATTTTTGACATCCATCACACCTACTGACCAGATCCTCTGCATCAGCGTGAGCCGTCAACCAGTAAAAACCATGACGAAAAGCTTTGGCCACAAGAGACTTTGACCCGGTGTGATGACCACAATCCCCTTCATGGATCTCACGAAGTATTTCTTGGCCTTCTTCAGGAGAAACACACCGCTGAAACGCTCCAGTGACGCTGCGATGGTATAACTCTCCGTCAGAAATCGTCATTGACTTGGACCGCCGGGTTATCTGTCGGGCCAGGGTCTCATCCTCTGGCAACTCGCCTCGGGTCATGTAAGCCAAGAACGGTACTGTCCAATCTGGGATGACGTGAAGAGCCGCCACCAACTGTGCCTCCGGGTCAGGAACGACTAACTCTTCCTCTGTAGGTAACTTAACAGACGGGTTATGCAAAACATCCAAAAAGGTGTTAGGTGGCACCGGCTTACGCTGAGATCCCAACCGGCTTAAAGCATTGGCTGCTTTGTTCTTCCTATGGTCAATGTGTTCCACCTGATAACCTTTAAAATGTCCTGCAACAGCATCGACTTCACGGCGATAAGCCGCCATGAGAGGGTCCTTGGAATCTCACTTGCCTGACACCTGTTGAGCCACCAAATCTAAATCGCCAAGACACCGGACCCAGCTCGGGCTCATCTCTTTAGCCATCCGAAGACCATGGAGCAAGGCTTCATACTCTGCTGCATTGTTAGTACAAGGAAACATCAATCGCAACACATAACAAAACCTGTCACCTCGAGGGGAAGTTAAAACAAGTCCAGCCCCCAAGCCTTCCAACTGTCTGGACCCATCAAAGTGAATCGTCCAATATGTGTTGTCTGATTTCTCCTATGGCATCTGCATCTCTGTCCAGTCATTAATAAAGTCAACCAATGCTTGAGATTTGATCGCAGTACATGGCATATACTTCAACCCATGAGACCCAAGTTCAATGGCCCACTTGGCGACTCGTCCAGTAGCTTCTCTATTTTGAATGATGTCTCCCAAAGGAGCAGAGCTAACCATAGTGATTGGGTGACCCTGAAAGTAATGTTTGAGCTTCCGGCTTGCCATGAATACCCCATAAACGAGCTTCTGCCAATGTGGATATCTTTGTTTAGATACAATCAACACCTCACTGACGTAGTAAACCGGCCGTTGGACCAGATGTTCCTTGCCATCCTCCTTGCGTTCCACCACAATTGCCACACTAACAGCTCGTGAGTTAGCGGCTACATATAACAGTAGCGGTTCTTTCTCAACCGGAGCAGCAAGAACCGGCGGGTCAACAAGCTGTTTCTTCAGATCCTCAAAGGCAGAATTTGCAGCTTCACTCCAAACAAAGTCATCCGTCTTTTTCATCATCTGATACAAAGGCATCGCCTTCTCCCCTAACCAGCTTATGAACCGGCTCAGAGCAGCAACACGACCCGCCAGCCGTTGAGCGTCATTGATGCATGCTGGTTTGGCCAGGGATGTGATTGCCTTAATTTTCTTCGGGTTAGCTTCAATACCTCTGTTGGACACTAAAAACCCAAGAGTTTGCCAGCTGGGACTCCAAAAACATACTTGGCTGGGTTAAGCATCATCTTGTAGACCCAGAGGTTATCAAAGGTCTCCTTCAGATCTGTTACCAAGGTTTCCTTTTTTCTGGACTTCACCACTATATCATCCACATAAGCATGAACATTACGCCCAATCTGATTGTGAAGGAAATTCTGCACACACCGTTGATAAGTCGCCTGGGCACTATTAAGCCCAAAAGGCATAGACACATAGCAGAAGGCTCCAAACAGAGTGATGAAAGTTGTCTTCTCCTGGTCCTTGACTGCCATCTTGATCTGATGATAACCTGAATAAGCATCCAGAAAACTCAAACGCTCACAACCCGACGTAGCATCAATGATCTGATCAATACGAGGGAGAGCAAAAGAGTCAGCTGGACAAGCTTTGTTTAAATCGGTGTAATCCACACACATACGCCAGGTGCCGTTCTTCTTGAGTACAAGCACTGGGTTAGCCAACCACTTTGGGTGAAAAACTTCCACAATGAACCCGGCCGCCAAGAGCCGGGCCACCTCTTCTCCAACGGCCTTGTGCCTTTCCTCGTTAAACCATCGGAGAAACTGCCTGACCGGCTTAAACTTCAGATCAACATTAAGAGTGTGCTCAACGAGTTCTCTCGGAACACCCGGCATGTCAAAAGGTTTCCATGCAAAGATGTACCGGTTCTCACGGATGAACTCGATGAGCGCGCTTTCCTATTTTGAATCCAAGTTGGCACTGATGATGAACTGCTTGGATGAGTCGCCAGGCACAAAATCAACCGTTTTGGTGTCATCAGCTGACTTGAATTTCAACACCGGTTCATGCTCTGTTGTTGGCTTCTTTAAAGACGTCATGTCTGCCGGGTCAACATTATCTTTACAAAACTTTAACTCCTCTGTTTCACAAATAGACTCAGCATAAGCGGCATCTCCTTCTTCACACTCCAGGGCTATTTTCCGGCTTCCGTGTACTGTAATGGTGCCTTTATAACCCGGCATCTTGAGCTGCAGATATACATAACACGGCCGAGCCATGAACTTGGCGTAAGCCGTCCGTCCAAACAGAGCATGATATGGGCTTTTGATCTTAACCACCTCAAAAGTTAACTTCTCAGCCCTAGAATCATATTCATCCCCAAAGGCTACTTCCAATTCAATCTTACCAACTGGGTAAGCCGACTTGCCAGGTACAACACCGTGAAAAACAGTATTGGATTGCTTAAGACTCTTATCAGTCAATCCCATCCGACGGAACGTCTCATAGTAGAGGATGTTTATGCTACTGCCTCCATCCATGAGCACTTTAGTGAATTTATATCCACCAACCTGAGGTGCCACTACCAAGGCTAAGTGACCTAGATTATCAACCCGGGGAGGATGATCTTCTCTGCTCCACACAATAGGTTGTTCTGACCACCTTAAATAACATGGAATCGCCGGCTCAACGGCATTGACAGCCCTCTTATGAAGCTTCCGGTCCCTCTTGCATAAACTAGTGGTAAATACATGGTATTGCCCACTATTCAACTGTTTTGGGTTGCTCTGATATCCGGACTGTTACTGCTGATTACCTTGGCCGGGTTGTGGATTATAACCTCCCTGGTTACCCGTATGGCCCTGACAGTGAAAACCGCCTCCACCTGAACCGGTGCCCGGGCCATGAAAGCCGCCTCCGCCTGAACCGCCACCAGGCCTGTGACTTCCATCAAATGTGTTTGAATTTTTAAATGCCTTCATGATTGTACAGTCCTTCCATAGATGGGTGGCTGGCTTCTCCCGGGTGCCGTGTCTTGGGCAAGGTTCATTCAATAGTTGCTCGAGGGTGGGCCCTGACCCGCCTGACCGAGGGGGTTGCCTACCCTCGCCGTTGATTGTTGCCCTGTGTATTGGTGTTAGCCACAAATTCGTTAGCCTTACGTTTATTACCTCCTTGATTTGCCGGGTTATGCTGGTGACCCTTGCTGTTGCCGTTCTTCTTTCCCTTCCCTGTTTTTTCTTCATCACACAAGGGATCCTTGGTAGTGTCAGAATCATCATACTTGACCAGAGCCGCCATCAACTGGCCCATGTCATTGCAGTCATGCTTGAGCCGCCCCAGCTTCTGCTTCAGAGGTTCAAAACGGTAATTTTTCTCCAACATTAAGACTGTCGAGCCAGCATCCATCTTATCAGATGAATGTATTATCTCCTTGACCCAACGCACCCAATGGGTTGTGGACTCCCCTTCCTCTTTCTTACAATTAGTCAGGTCCACGATTGACATAGGTTGCTTACATGTTTCTTTGAAGTTCTGAATGAACCGAGTCTTCAACTCCGCCCATGAGCCGATGGAATTAGGTGGCAACCCTTTCAACCAAGTGCGAGCCGTTCCATCCAACATCATGGTGAAGTACTTAGCCATTGCTGCATCACTGGCCTCCAACAGCTCCATTGCCATCTCGTAACTCTCAATCCATGCCCCAGGCTGCAAGTCGGCCATGTAATTAGGCACCTTACGAGGCCCCTTGAAGTCTTTTGGCAAGCGCTCATTACGTATAGCCGGCACCAGGCAAGGGACACCTCATGTTCTTGTGGCTACTCCTGCCTCAACAGAGGTTGCTGGATAAGCCGGAAAAGTTTGATGAGCCGCCTGCTCAGCTGCCAGTTGAACCGCCCGCTCAGTCTCTTGTCGGATCCTCTCCTGATCCGCTAAGTTAAGGGCTCCAGCCTGCACCGGCTCATGCCTGCGCGGTTGGTTGCAGCGTTGAGCGTTGCTTGACATATCAATTGAGTCCATATGCCTGCTATAGCTTGGGCTCTGGCTCGGGCGAGGGGTTGAATGGATTCTGTCTCGACTGTAAGAGTACGCATCCTGCTGGCCAGAACCGTATGAAGAAGTTCTATCACCCTTCGTGTTTCGATTGTTGTCGAAGAGTCGCCTTCCATCGGGAGAGCCGCCAAACGAGCCGACGCAGCAATGAGGTTTTCCAAAGGATTGGAGAAGTGACCTGGTGGTGTTGGCGCATAATGAGGTGGAGCGGTATACATGCAGGTGGTTCCATGGCTCGCGGCCGAACCAGTGCTGCAGATGTCGTGATCCGATTTGCCTCCGGCGGGTTACTTGGGCCGGCCCCGGGTGTATGGAAAAGGTTCCTAGGATCGAGCGTCAGAGGTAGACGTGACTGAGTTTTCTGATGCCTTCTCCTCATGACTTCGTTTGACGTGTTCAGATCCACCAAGAGCCGGAAAGTCTCCGCTTGAAGCTGCTGAGCACGAGCGTCCAAAGCCGCCTGCTCCGCGGCCATCCTAACCTCTTCTGCTGCTAAATTTTCCTTGGCCTAGGCCATCTCTTCATGTACCCGTGCCACCTCCGCGTCGTGCTGAGCTTTATCCGCCGGCTCTACCACGGCAGTCAACAGAGCCGTCAGCTTATCCATGAGATCCATTAGCATCTGAGCAGGGGGCGCGCGGGGTCTCCTGACCCGGCTGCTACCGACCCGGTGGTTGTTGCTTCTGCAGCCATGGAGTTCTGCCCGGGTTGAGTGCCTGCCATGAAGACTCCGGCTCGATTCGGCGGCTCAAAGGGGTCCGGAATACTGCTGCCATCGGAACAGCCCCTAAGCATGCCATCCTGCAGCTGATACAAAGAATCTGTCTCGCCTGTTGATAACGTAGCGTCAGAACAGATGGTCGTCTCACCGCCATCCACTGATCCTTCCGAGTATTCACCTCCATGGATGCAACCCACAAAGGCACGCTTCACGGTGAGTCGGGCCCGGGTGGGCCTCGTGCGCTGAGCCATCTCGATGATGTTGGTGCAGATGTCCGGCTAAGGGCCCGATTCGCCGATCCGGCCAATGAAGACATGAATCCCGCCGAAGGGGACCCAGTACCCGTACTCAATTGAGCCGGCCTCGAGGCCCCAGCCTTCGTCGTCGATGTAGAGCTTGCCGCGACGACTCTTGGTCATCCGACCCACAATGTATCCCTTGAGCCCTTCGAAGTTGCCCTTCAAGAACTCAAATCCACCGTGCGCTGGCCCCATGGTGGGCGCCAACTATCGTGGAATTGTCACGGCAGATGTCCTAGCAAAAGGACTTAGTCGTAGGACCATCGCAACTAGGAATCTTAAAGGGGTTAATCGGGACAAAAGACACGAGAGGTTTTATACTAGTTCGGCCCCTTACGATGAAGGTAAAAGCCTACCTCTAGTTGTCTTGGAATTGCTGGGGTTTAGATCACCAAGAGGCTAATCCGCCGGCTTGGTTATCGATCTCTTGTTTCTTGCCCTAAGCCGCCGCCGGGTCGTCCCCTTATATACACGGCACTGTTCAAGATATCTTCCGATATTCCGATAAATCGGCCGATTTATCGCTTAACGTTGTCTGACCGATAAGATAAATCGGCCGATAAATCAACCGATATGCCGATAAACTGGCCGATTTACCCCTTATCATGGGTCGACCGATAAGTTCCGATAAGCGATATCCCCAACATTGATACACGGGTTGACGCCTGGCGTCCTACAGAGTCCCGGCCGGCTCATAAAACATGTCCGGCTTGGTGACTTCTTTTATATGCCTTTCTTTACAAGTCTTTCCTTACATACGGCGGTTTACAATATTGGGCCTTAAGCCGCCTCTGGGATTAGGCCTTCTATAAACCTTAATAAACTATCGCCTTGAATGTTACTGGGCTTCCTTTGTGACCCGCCCTTGGGGCTGACCCGGCCCCTCATGGGCGGCCCCTCCCAACAGTTCTTGCTCAGCCCATAGCAGCCACGTAGAACTTGCAACAACAAAGTAGAGGACGTCTAACTTGTTTTTGCAGGGCATGTTGTGATGTGATATGGTCAAGACATGATGTTATATTTATTGTATGAGATGATCATGTTTTGTAATGAAGTTATCGGCAACTGGCAGGAGCCATATGGTTGTAGCTATATTATATGCAATGCAATCGCCCTGTAATTGCTTTACTTTATCACTAAGTGGTAGCAATAGTCGTAGAAGCAATAGTTGGCGAGACGACAATGATACTACGATGGAGATCAAGGTGTCGCTCCGGTGACGATGGTGATCATGACGGTGCTTCGGAGATGGAGATCACAAGCACAAGATGATGATGGCCATATCATATCACTTATATTGATTGCATGTGATGTTTATCTTTTTCTGCATCTTATTTTTCTTTGATTGACGGTAGCATTATAAGATGATCTCTCAATAAATTTCAAGATAAAAGTGTTCTCCCTGAGTATGCACCGTTGCCAAAGTTCGTCGTGCCCAGACACCACGTGATGATCGGGTGTGATAAGCTCTACGTCCATCTACAACGGGTGCAAGCCAGTTTTGCACATGTAGAATACTCATGTTAAACTTGACGAGCCTAGCATATGCAGATATGGCCTCGGAACACTGAGACCGAAAGGTCGAGCGTGAGTCATATAGTAGATATGATCAACATAATGATGTTCACCATTGAAAACTACTCCATTTCACGTGATGATCGGTTATGGTTTAGTTGATTTGGATCATGTGATCACTTAGATTATTAGAGGGATGTCTATCTAAGTGGGAGTTCTTAAGTAATATGATTAATTGAACTTTAATTTATCATGAACTTAGTCCTGATAGTATTTTCATAACTATGTTGTAGATCAATAGCTCGCGATGTTGCTCCCCGTTTATTTTTGATATGTTCCTAGAGAAAAACTATGTTGAAAGATGTTAGTAGCAATGATGCGGATTGGATCCGTGATCTGAGGATTATCCTCATTGCTGCACAAAAGAATTATGTCCTTGATGCACCGCTAGGTGACAGGCCTATTGCAGGAGCATATGCAGACGTTATGAACGTTTGGCTAGCTCAATATGATGACTACTTGATAGTTTAGTGCACCATGCTTAACAACTTAGAATCAGGACTTCAAAGAAGTTTTTGAACGTCATGGATCATATAAGATGTTCCAGGAGTTGAAGTTAATATTTCAAGCAAATACCCGAGTTGAGAGATATGAAGTCTCCAACAAGTTCTATAGCTAAAAGATGGAGGAGAATAGCTCAAGCAGTGAGCATGTGCTCAGATTGAATCAAGTGGGAGTTAATCTTCCAAATAAAATAGTGATTGACAGAATTCTCTAGTCACCATCACCAAGTTAGTAGAACTTCATGATGAACTATAGTATGCAAGGGATGACGAAAATGATTCCCAAGCTTTTCATGATGATGAAATCGATGAAGGTAGAAATCAAGAAAGAGCATCAAGTGTTGATGGTTAACAAGACCACTAGTTTCAAGAAAAGGGCAAAGGGAAGAAGGGGACTTCAAGAAGAACGGAAAGCAAGTTGCTGCTGAAGTGAAGAAGCCCAAGTCTGGACCTAAGCCTGAGACTAAGTGCTTCTACTGCAAAGGGACTGGTCACTGGAAGAGGAACTGCCCCAAGTATTTGGCGGATAAGAAGGATGGCAAAGTGAACAAAGGTATATTTGATATACATGTTATTGATGTATACTTTACTAGTGTTCATAGAAACTCCTCAGTATTTGATACTAGTTCAGTTGCTAAGATTAGTAACTCAAAACGGGAGTTGCATAATGAACGGAGACTAGTTAGGGGTAAAGTGACGATGTGTGTTGGAAGTGGTTCCAAGATTGATATGATCATCATCGCACACTCCCTATACTTTCGGGATTAGTGTTGAACCTAAATAAATGTTATTTGGTGTTTGTGTTAAGCATGAATATGATTTGATCATGTTTATTGCAATACGATTATTCATTTAAAGTGAGAGAATAATTGTTGTTCTGTTTACATGAATAAAACCTTCAATGGTCATACACCCATGGTGAATGGTTTATTGAATCTCGATCGTAGTGATACACATATTTATAATATTGAAGCCAAAATATGCAAAGTTAATAATGATAGTGCAACTTATTTGTGGCACTGCCGTTTAGGTCATATTGGCGTAAAGCGCATGAAGAAACTCCATGCTGATGGATTTTTGGAATCACTTGATTATGAATCACTTGATGCTTGCGAACCATGCCTCATAGGCAAGATGACTAAGACTCCGTTCTCCAGAACAATGGAGCGAGCAACTGACTTATTGGAAATAATACATACTGATGCATGTGGTCCGATGAGTGTTGAGGCTCGCGGCGGGTATCGTTATTTTCTGACCTTCACAGATGATTTGAGTAGATATGGGTATATCTACTTGATGAAACATAAGTGTGAAACATTTGAAAAGTTCAAAGAATTTCAGAGTGAAGTGGAAAATCATCGTAACAAGAAAATAAAGTTTCTGCGGTCTGATCGTGGAGGAGAATATTTTAGTTACGAGTTTGGTCTTCATTTGAAACAATGTGGAATAGTTTCGCAACACACGCCACCTGGAACACCACAGTGTAATGGTGTGTCCGAACGTCATAACCATACTTTATTAGATATGGTGCGATCTATGATGTCTCTTACCGATTTATCACTATCATGTTGGGGTTATGCATTAGAGACAGCTGCATTCACGTTAAATAGGGCACCATCTAAATCCGTTGAGACGACACCATATGAACTGTGGTTTGGCTAAAAACCTAAGCTGTCGTTTCTTAAAGTTTGGGGCTGCGATGCTTATGTGAAAAAGTTTCAACCTGATAAGCTCGAACCCAAATCGGAGAAATGTGTCTTCATAGAATACCCAAAGGAAATTTTTGGGTACACCTTCTATCACAGATCCAAAGGCAAGATATTTGTTGCTAAAAGTGCATCCTTTCTAGAGAAGGAGTTTCTCTCGAAAGAAGTGAGTGTGAGGAAAGTAGAACTTGATAAGGTAACTGTACCTGCTCCCTTATTGGAAAGTTGTTCATCACAGAAATATGTTTCTGTGACTCCTACACCAATTAGTGAGGAAGTTAATGATGATGATCATGTAACTTCAGATCAAGTTACTACCGAACCTCGCAGGTCAACCAGAGTGAGATCCGCACCAGAGTGGCACGGTAATCCTGTTCTAGAGGTCATGTTAATTGACCATAATGGACCTACGAGCTATGAGGAAGTGATGATGAGCCCAGATTCCGCGAAATGGCTTGAGGCCATGAAATCTGAGATGGAATCCATGTATGAGAACAAAGTGTGGACTTTGGTTGACTTGCCCGATGATCGGCAAGCCATAGAAAATAAATGGATCTTCAAGAGGAAGACGGACGCTGATAGTGGTGTTACTATCTACAAAGCTAGACTTGTCGAAAAAGGTTTTGACAAAGTTCAAGGTGTTGACTACGATGAGATTTTCTCACTTGTAGTGATGCTTAAGTATGTCTGAATCATGTTAGCAAATTGCCACATTTTGTGAAATCTGGAAAATGGATGTCAAAACTACATTCCTTAATGGATTTCTTAAAGAAGAGTTGTATATGATGCAACCAGAAGGTTTTGTCGATCCTAAAGGTGCTAACAAAGTGAGCAAGCTCCAACGATCCATCTATGGACCGATGCAAGCATCTCGGAGTTGGAATATATGCTTTGACAAAGTGATCAAAGCATATGGTTTTATGCAGACTTACGGTGAAGCCTGTATTTACAAGAAAGTGAGTGGGAGCACTACAACATTTCTGATAAATATATGTGAATGACATATTGTTGATCAGAAATAATGTAGAATTTTCTGGAAAGCATAAAGGAGTTTTTCAAATAAAGACCTCGATGAAGCTACTTACATATTAAGCATCAAGATCTATTGAGATAGATAAAGACACTTGATAAGTTTTTCAATGAGTACATACCTTGACAAGATTTTGAAGTAGTTCAAAATGGAACAGTCAAAGAAAGAGTTCTTACCTGTTTTACAAGGTGTGAAATTGAGTAAGACTCAAAGCCCGACCACGACAGAAGATACAAAGAGAATGAAAGTCATTCCCTATGCCTCAGCCATAGTTTCTATAAAGTTTGCCATGCTGTGTAGCAGATCTATTGTATACCCTACATTGTGTTTAGCAAGGGAGTACAATAGTGATCTAGGAGTAGATCACTGGACAGCGGTCAAAATTATCCTTAGTGGAATAAGGATATGTTTCTCGATTATGGAGGTGACAAAAGGTTCGTCGTAAAGGGTTACGTCGATGCAAATTTTGACACTGATCCAGATGACTCTAAGTCTCAATCTGGATACATTTTGAAAGTGGGAGCAATTAGCTAGAGTAGCTCTCTGCAGAGCATTGTTGACATAGAGATTTGCAAAATACATACGGATCTGAATGTGGCAGACCCGTAGACTAAACTTCTCTCACAAGCAAAACATGATCACACCTTAGTACTCTTTGGGTGTAAATCACATAGCGATGTGAACTAGATTATTGACTCTAGTAAACCCTTTGGGTGTTTGTCACATGACGATGTGAACTATGGGTGTTAATCACATGGTGATGTGAACTATTTGTGTTAAATCACATGGTGATGTGAACTAGATTATTAACTCTAGTGCAAGCGGGATACTGGAGGAAATATGCCCTAGAGGCAATAATAAAGTTATTATTTATTTCCTTATTTCACGATAAATGTTTATTATTCATGCTAGAATTGTATTAACCGGAAACATAATACATGTGTGAATACATAGACAAACATAGTGTCACTAGTATGCCTCTACTCGACTAGCTCGTTAATCAAAGATGGTTAAGTTTCCTAACCATACACATGAGTTGTCATTTGATTAACGGGATCACATCATTAGGAGAATGATGTGATTGACTTGACCCATTCCATTAGCTTAGCACTTGATCGTTTAGTTTGTTGCTATTGCTTTCTTCATGACTTATACATGTTCCTATGACTATGAGATTATGCAACTCCTGTTTACCGGAGGAACACTTGTGTGCTACCAAATGTCACAACGTAACTGGGTGATTATAAAGGTGCTCTACAGGTGTCTCCGAAGGTACTTGTTGGGTTGGCGTATTTCGAGATTAGGATTTGTCACTCCAATTGTCGGAGAGGTATCTATGGGCCCACTCGGTAATGCACATCACTATAAGCCTTGCAAGCATTGCAACTAATGAGTTAGTTGCAGGATGATGTATTATGGAACAAGTAAAGAGACTTGCCGGTAACGAGATTGAACTAGGTATTGAGATACTGACGATCGAATCTCGGGCAAGTAACATACCGATGACAAAGGGAACAATGTATGTTGTTATGCGATTTGACCGATAAAGATCTTTGTAGAATATGTGAGAGCCAATATGAGCATCCATGTTCCGCTATTGGTTATTGACCGGAGACGTGTCTCGGTCATGTCTACATAGTTCTCGAACCCGTAGGGTCTGCACACTTAAAGTTTGATGATGGTTATATTATGAGTTTATGTATTTTGATGTACCGAAGGTAGTTCAGAGTCCCGGATGAGATCGGGGACATGACGAGAAGTCTCGAAATGGTCGAGACATAAAGATCGATATATTGGACGCTTATATTTGGATATCGGAAGTGTTCCGGGTGATTAATGGGCCATAGTGGGCCTTAGTGGAGAAGAGGAGAGGCGTCCAAGGCAGGGCCGCGCGCCCCTCCCCACTTAATCCGAATAGGACAAGGAGAGGGGGGCGGCACCCCCCTTCCTTCCTCTCTTCCTTCTCTTTTCCCCCTTCTCCTAATCCAACAAGGAAAGGGAGGGAGTACTCCTTCTGGCGCGCCTCCTCCCTGGCCGGCCACCTCTCCCTCCCTTGCTCCTTTATATACGGGGGCAAGGGGGCACCCTAGAGACACAACAATTGATTTGATCTTTTAGCCGTGTGCGGTGCCCCCTTCCACCATAGTCCACCTCGATAATACTGTAGCGGTGCTTAGGCGAAGCCCTACATCGGTAGAACATCATCATTGTCACCACGCTGATGTGCTGACGAAACTCTCCCTCAACACTCGGCTGGATTGGAGTTCGAGGGACGTCATCGGGCTGAACGTGTGCTGAACTCAGAGGTGCCGTGCGTTCGGTACTTGATCGGTCCGATCGTGAAGACGTACGACTACATCAACCGCGTTGTGCTAACGCTTCCGCTTTCGGTCTACGAGGGTACGTGGACAACACTCTCGCCTCTCGTTGCTATGCATCACCATGATCTTGCATGTGCATAGGATTTTTTTTGAAATTACTACGTTCCCCAACATATAAGTGATAGTCTTTTCTTCAACTTTAATAAGTGTAGCTACTTTTACTTCTATGGGAGGATGATATTTAAACCACTTCTCTTTAGGGAGATCAATATGAGTAGCAAAATATTCACAGAAAGAAGCTACTATCTCAGAGTCAAGTCCATATTTAGTGCTAAATTTACAGAGAACATTGGTATCCATAAAAGATTTAACACAATCAAACTTAGGTGTCATACCTGACTCCTTACCTTCGTCGAGATCCCAATCTTCAGAGTTGCGTTTAATTCTTTCCAATAAATCCCATTTGAATTCAATAGTCTTCATCATAAAGGAGCCGGTACAAGAAGTATCGAGCATGGTGCGATTGTTATCAGAAAGCCGATCATAAAATTTTTGAATAATCATTTCTCTTGAGAGCTCATGATTGGGGCATGAATATAACATTTACTTAAGCCTCCCCCAAGCTTGAGCGATGCTTTCTCCTTCGCGAGGCCAAAAATTATATATATAATTACGATCACGATGAACAAGATGCATGGGATAAAACTTCTGATGAAATTCCAATTTCAATCGTTTGTAGTTCCATGATCCCATATCATCACATAGCCTATACCATGTCAATGCGTCTCCCTCCAAAGATAAAGGGAAGACCTTCTTCTTGATAACATCATCGGGCATACCTGCAAGCTTAAATAATCCATAAACTTCATCCACATATATTAGGTGCTCATCAGGATGTGATGTTCCATCTCCTGCAAAAGGATTAGCTAGCAGTTTTTCTATCATACCCGAAGGAATTTCAAAGCAGACATTTTCATTTTCAGTAGGTTCAGTAAGTTGAGGAGCAACTCTTTGCTCTACTGGTCGGGGTGAAGATACCCCAAACAAGCCCCTCAAAGGATTACTTTCCATAGTAACAAGTAACAATAAATTTCAGCACACTATATAAATTTTTCCTTACCAAATTCCACCTACCAAAGGCGCTTCACTCCCTGGCAACGGGGTCAGAAAAGAGTCTTGATGACCCACAAGTATAGGGGATCTATCGTAGTCCTTCCGATAAGTAAGAGTGTCGAACCCAACGAGGAGCAGAAGGAAATGATAAGCGGTTTTCAGCAAGGTATTCTCTGCAAGCACTGAAATTATAGGTAATAGATAGTTTTGTGATAAGATAATTTGTAACAAGCAACAAGTAACAAAAGTAAATAAAGTGCAGCAAGGTGGCCCAATCCTTTTTGTAGCAAAGGACAAGCCTGGACTTATATAGAGAAAAGCGCTCCCGAGGACACATGGGAATATCGTCAAGCTAGTTTCCATCACGTTCATATGATTTGCGTTCGGTACTTTGATAATTTCGTATGTGGGTGGACCGGTGCTTGGGTGTTGTCCTTACTTGGATAACCATCACACTTATGATTAACCTCTATTGCAAGCATCCGCAACTACAACAATAGTATTAAGGTAAACCTAACCATAGCATGAAACATATGGATCCAAATCAGCCCCTTACGTAGCAATGCATAAACTAGGGTTTAAGCTTCTGTCACTGTAGCAACCCATCATCTACTTATTACTTCCCAATGCCTTCCTCTAGGCCCAAATAATGGTGAAGTGTCATGTAGTCGACGTTCACATAACACCACTAGAGGAGAGACAACATACATCTCATCAAAATATCGAACGAATACCAAATTCACATGACTACTAATAGCAAGACTTCTCCCATGTCCTCAGGAACAAACGTAACTACTCACAAAGCATATTCATGTTCATAATCAGAGGATTATTAATATGCATATAGGATCTAAACATATGATCTTCCACCAAATAAACCAACTAGCATCAACTACAAGGAGTAATTAACACTACAGCAACCCACAGGTACCAATCCAAGACTTGGAGACAAGAATTGGATACAAGAGATGAACTAGGGTTTGAGAGGAGATGGTGCTGGTGAAGATGTTGATGGAGATTGACCCCCTCCCGATGAGAGGATCGTTGGTGATGACGATGGCGATGATTTCCCCCTCCCGGAGGGAAGTGTCCCTGGCAGAACAGCTCCGCCAGAGCCCTAGATTGGTTCCGCCAAGGTTCCGCCTCGTGGCGGCGGAGTCTCGTCCCGAAAGCTTGCTTATGATTTTTTTTCTCATCGAAAGACTCCATATAGCAGAAGATGGGCATCGGAGGGCCACCAGGGGGCCACGAGGCAGGGGGCGTGCCCAGTGGGGTAGGGCGCGCCCCCCACCCTCGTGGGCAGGGTGTGGCCCCCCTCTGGAACTTCTTGCGCTCAGTATTTTTTATATATTCTAAAAATAACTTCCGTGAAGTTTCAGGACTTTTGGAGCTATGCAGAATAGGTCTCTAATATTTGCTCCTTTTCCAGCCCAGAATCCTAGCTGCCGGCATTCTCCCTCTTTATGTAAACCTTGTAAAATAAGAGAGAATAGGCATAAGTATTGTGACATGATGTGTAATAACAGCCCATAATGCAATAAATATCAATATAAAAGCATGATGCAAAATGGACGTATCATTATGTATTTTTTTGGTTCATGTGTTACCAATCCTGAGTATTTATTCCACCCAATCAAATCTAATTGAAATATATTGAAATCGATTCCACAGCAACACGCAGTGTATCATCTAGTTTCCCTAGTTCTCGAGGATGTGAAGGAACCCCAATTTATTACTCTAGTTCTCGCGGTATATTTCTTTACAAAGGGGGTATACGATTAGAATGGAACGTGGTAATATATTTGATCTATATAATCTTGTCATGATGATATTCTTCACTGTGTTGTGTGAATGTTGAATGCACATTATTTTGTCATGAAAATCAATAGCACGACGGTAATAGAAATTGGCTCTCTCCTTGGTGGCTTTTGGTAAGGGAACAACCGAGACCCATATGCATTAACTAAATCCAAGGGGGCATTAATCATCATCATACTCCGGCTACATCTATGGACAATGGTTTTGCGTGATACAAGGTGTAGTGTAGTACTCCCTCCGTTCCTAAATGTAAGTCTTTTAGACATTTCAAATAAACTACAACATACAGATATATGTAGATATATTTTAAAGTGTAGATTCACTCATTTTGCTTCGTATATAGTCACTTGCTAGAATCTCTAAAAAGACTTACATTTGGGAACGGAGGGAGTATATCTTATTATTTACTCCGCCCTCACAAAAACATACGTACATCACAATGATGAAATAATTAACATTCACTATCTATCATCATATACCAGTGGGGAATCCAGAGCTCTCGAGAATACCTTTACCCTTAATGCAATTCCTATACTACTCTTCCTTTCTCTCTCACACCCCTCTTTTACTCTAATTACAAAGACATACGTCACTTGACTTGACATGGTTTTTTTAAAGACCCAGTTGCCTGGCTTTTCATTGATTTAGCAGAAGAGAGAGTTACAAAAATTGTCACTAATCAAAGGAGATTAGCAACAGAAGAAAGACCGGGTTTAAAGAAGAGCACGCAGGCTCTCCCCCTCCCCCTACCCTCTAGGTACCGACTAAGGTTTATTTCTCATGAGATATCCCCAAAGGGGGGCTCTAATCCTTTCGCTCCTGCTAGTCTTCATTGCTCTAGCTCTCTTCTACAGGCACTGATCACACCGTCCACGCAAGCCTCCTTCTTCCTGAACGTGCAGCTGTTGCGTTCCTGCCAGATGTTCCATGCAACCAGGGCCAGCATGGATTTGATGGCTCGTCTGTCGGATGGTGATGATGCAGAGACTATTGCAGTGACAGCCTCCGTTGTGGTCTTGCACCCGTCCCAGGTTGCTGGGTTGAGCGTGCCGCATCCCCTCCATCCCGCTGCCCTGGCCCAAATCAGCTGTGACATGGGGCAGTCCCAAAGGAGGTGTGCCGAGCTCTCCAAATTTCTGAGGCATAACTGGCAGAAATAGCCATTTTCCCATCCGCGCCGCTGCAGCCGGTCGTTGCACCAGAGCCGGTCATGGTGCAACGGCCACATGAAGAACTTGATTTTCCTCGGCGCCCATACCTTCCAGATGAGCTGCTGTAGTGCACCTCTTGGCTACCCAGCGAACTGAGCACCGTAGGCTGATTTGGCACTGTACTGACCTCCCGCTCGCCAGGAGATCTCATCCTCCGCCTCTTCCCGCAAGGTGATGTTGGCCTCGCGGATGCTGCGGCGCAGAGAGACCAGCTGCGGGATGATCGCCATCGCACTGCCTCTCCGGAGATCAAGGATCCATCTGTCGCCCTGGAGCGCCTCGGCTACCGATCGGTTCTTTCTTGATGAGTTGGCGAATAGTAGAGCGAACTGAAGTTTTAGCGGCTGATCGCCGAGCCAGGTGCAGTTCCAGAACGTGGCCCTCCTTCCATTCCCTATGACA
Source organism: Triticum aestivum (assembly GCF_018294505.1). Classification (NCBI taxonomy): domain Eukaryota; kingdom Viridiplantae; phylum Streptophyta; class Magnoliopsida; order Poales; family Poaceae; genus Triticum; species Triticum aestivum. The sequence continues at coordinate 88,566,610 of NC_057797.1, forward strand.
ACTCTGGTTTCAGCGGCAAACAGCTCTCTGTCCTTGTTGTCGCACGGTGAGCCCGTGCCAACCCATGGCCTGTACGGATGCTTCCATGCAAGCCAGAGCCACCGTAGGCGGAGTGTGCGCGCAAAACATACCATGTCTGGAATGCCTAGTCTACCGCGATCCACCGGCGAGGTTACAAGCTTCCAGTTGGCCTTGCACTTCCCGCCTGAGATTTCCTCATCCTGGGCCCAGAGAACCGGCGTCTTGATTTGTCCACCTCTTTGTGGAATTTCTTTGGGGCGCGCAGGACGGCAGGGGCGAAGGCTGGCAGTGCAGAGAGCATGCACCGCACCAGCACCCGCCGGCCTGCTATTGGCATGAGCCAACCCTTCCAGCCTGCCAGCCTTGCCTGGATGCGGTCGAGGAGATACTGCAAGTGGACTAGCCTAGTCCTACTGATGCATACAGGTAGTCCTAAGTATCTAATGGGGAAGCTGACGATGGAGCCGCCAAAAACCTCCAGCACCTGGTTGAGGTCTACGTCTTCGCAACAAATCGGAGCAGCCGATGATTTCTGCGGGTTCATGCGCAACCTGGACGCGTCGGCAAAGTCGCTGAGAAGCTTCATGAGGAGGTTAATTTCTCGCCGCTCGGGGTTTGCAAAGATCACTGCATCATCAGCATATAGAGTCGCTCGCAGCCTTGCCGTTCTTTCCGGCGGCGGCGCGAGCGCGCCCTCTCTTGTAGCTGCCTCCAGAAGTCTGTGCAATGGGTCTATGGCGAGGATGAACAGAATTGGGGACAGAGGGTCGCCTTGCCTGAGCCCACACTGATGCAAAATGCTTGGCCCAGGGTCTCCATTGAGCATGCAGGAGGACGTTGTAGACGAGAGGAGGAGCGCGACCCAGTCTCGCCATCTAGAGGGAAAACCCATTTGCTGCATGAGTTCTAGGAGATATTCCCAGGATATGGTGTTGAAAGCTTTGGCAATGTCCAACTTGAGCAGAAGCATTGGTTTTCTCTTCTTCTGAAACTTTCTGACGCGGTTCTAGACATAGAGAAAACTGTCATGGATTCCTTTCTTCCTTTGGAATGCGCTCTGTGCTGGAGAGATCAGTTGGTCCAAAACACATGCAAGCCTGATGGACAACACCTTTGTGATCAACTTAGCCACTGAATGTATCAGGCTGATGGGCCTGAAGTCTCCCATTTGAATTGCACCATCCTTTTTGGGCAGCATCACGATGAGGGAACGGTTCAGCGTGCCAAAATCTCCGTCAGCCAGCTGATATAAACTTTCAAACACAGCCATTACATCCCCCTTGATTGTTGGCCAGCATGCTCTGAAGAAAGTGCCATTGAAGCCGTCGGGGCCTGGCGCCTTTTCCGACGGGGATGCACAAATTGCTGCCCAAACCTCTGCCTCCGAGAAGGGGTTGTCGAGTCTGCCCCCAGCTTGCAGCCTTGGTAGACCCAGTGCCTCCCAGATGATCGTGCGAGGCCGGTTTCTTTTCTGCCCCAGCAAGGAGGAGAAGTGCTCGTGCACGGCGGCCACCTTATCGGCGTGGCTAGTCTTGAGGCCGCTTGCCATTTGGATGCACTGAATGAAGTTTCTTCGTCGCCTGGAGGTTCGCTTGGCCTCAAAGAATGCTGTGGAAGCGTCACCCGCCTTCAGCCAAGTGATGCATGAGGCCTGCCGCCTTCTGACGCGCTCGAGGGTTGCAAGGCCGACAATCTTCAGCTTCAGGGTTTTCCGTAGCCAGAAGTCACTGCGTGTGAGCTGCCTCTTCTCTTGTGCGACATCCAGACGCAGTACAACCTCCGAAGCCAGATGGAACTGCAACTTGGTATCGTTGAACAGAGTTTTTGCCCAGATCTTCAGGTCAGCTACTGCTCTCTTCAGTTTGATCTTCAGTCTTGTGAAAGGGCAGCTGTGGTTGACCGGCCTCTGCCAAGCCCTGGCTATCGTCTGCTGGAAGTGTGGGAACCGTGTCCAGAACGTCTCAAACCTGAAGATTGCCTTGCGGTGCGGTGCAGCGGTGTTGGACAGCAGGAGAGGGCAATGATCTGAGCATGTCATGGACGCGGCCATCAGGATGTAGGAGGGGAACAGGGTTTCCCACTCCAGATTGCAAAACATTTTGTCGATGGCGACGAACGTGGGGTTTTCCCTCTCATTACTCCAAGTAAAGCGTCTGTTCTTTCATTTGATCTCTCGCAGCCCAGCTCGGTCAATGGCTGCTCTGAATCTACCCATGATCCGCCTGTTCAGGTTGAGGTTGCTCTTGTCCCTCGTCTCATATATTATATTGAAGTCACCATTGATTAACCAAGGCTCCCCAGCAGGTGGCATGGCTCTGATCAGCTCAGCAAGGAACTCCTCCCTGCGGTTGTCGTCGGTAGGCCCGTAGACGGTGGTGATCAGAACGTGCTCCTGCACTGCAGGAGTGTTGCACGGGCTGTGATGGAGAAATGGCCGATCGCGTTTGTGGTGATGGAGATCTTGGAAGAGTCCCACAGGATCGCGGCTTTGCCCCGCGTGCCCTCCGCCGGCAGGACCACGGCGGCGTCTAATCGGCTACCTCCTATTTCTTTAACTAACGCCAGCGACCATGTTTCGATCTTGGTCCCCTGGAGGCACAACACGACCAGCCTATGCAAGTCCGCAACCTCACAGACAGTGGCTCTCCTAGCTGGCGAGTTCAGCCCTCGCACGTTCCAGCTCATTGTGACGCGGTTTGTGCTAATCATGGGCACAAGTGTTTTCGCTCCGGGGGCAAACATATGCACTAGATAAACTGAAAGACAGGTACACCACCCTGCTGGCATGGGCGTGACAGCGACCACCAATAGGCCCCAAACCTCGCTGCCTACGAACTAACCACTGAATCCTGACACTACACATTACAGATGATCCTAACTCAAACTGGCTGACAGCCAGCCGCCGCCGGAGACTAGCTGAACCTGCGTCTAACATAACGAAGCTTGATCAGCTCCATCAGGGCCGGCCAGGCCAGCCATGGTGCGAAGGGCGTCGACGTTGAGGCGTGTGAGCTTGGTGATGCAGTTGACGTCGCCTTCGGACAGCGGCTCGTCGAAGCGCCGAAGCAACGCCTCCGCCGCATTGACCGTCATGCGCTCCCTTGGGCCGAGGACTCCGAGCTCCTGGACGAGGCGAAGCGTGGCCCGCTGCGCGACCGGCACGGGGGAGTGGTTTGCGGCCAGCCTGGCACTCTGCCTGACCGGTGCGGACGGGGCCCGAGTCTTTGGGGGGCGGAGGGGCGGCGGGGTGGCGGCGCGGCTGCGAGGAGGGGCGGTGGAGCGTCTCTGAAGAGCTGCCGGGCCGCGGTGCCGTCAATGTCGAGCTGCAGCTGCTGGACCTGGTGAGTGACTGCGCCTAGCTGTGTGGCGATGGTGGCCGTGGGAGGGGTCGTGCGGCATGCTTGAATGGAGTCCGCTTGCATGCATGCAGCCCCTCCCCCCCCCCCCCCCCCGTTGACCTTGCTGCCAGCGTGGAGGGCATTGGCGGGCCCACCATCAAACTCGAGGGGGGTTGCCAGCGCGTCGGAGATGGCCGCGTCCAGCTCGCAGCGGCCATGGTCGACACGCGCGGGCGGGGACAGCTCAACGGATTCATCCTGGAAGAACTCCGCGACCGGGTCTTGGACGCGGCAGGCCCCCGATGGAGGCGGTGGGGGCGGAGGTGGTGATGGTGGCGGAGGAGCCGGGGACGGCGCGCGACGTAGCGGAAGAGGAGGGGTGACGCGAATGGCCGCGTCGCGCCCGCGGTAGCTCTTGTCCCGGTGCCTGCTGGTGGGGGTTCTGCTGCGCTTACGGTGCTGCAGCGCCTGGTCCTTCGATGCCGCAAGCGGGCGGCTGGCGTGGCCTCGGCCCATCAGCGTGTCCTTCCATGAGCGACGACTGCCATGGCCATCGCCGTCCGGGTCGTCGTGGTCGCGGCGAGCGCTGCCCAGCTGCAGACCCTGGCAGCCAAAAGTGGCCACTGCCGGTGGCTGCCTCCTGGCGTGGCCCTGCCCATCCTCCACCCGCCAGGTCCAGGTGCCCGGGTAGACGGCTGGGAAGGGGGCGCCATCGTCCGAGCCCGAGGAGGGGAGGCCGCTCTAGGCGAAGCCGAAGGGGCGCGGGGACGGCGGGGTCCAGTCCTCCACCCTATTGACGTGTACCAGCATGTCGTGCCTTCTTACTCCAGGTGGCGGGGCGACCTCACGGCTGGGCCGCGAGTGCCCGAGCATGGCCTCAACTCGCCCCGCCCCGTGCTTCGCCCGCCAAATGATGCGTCTAGTGGGGATGTTGGCGACGTCCCACACCCACACCCAGCACGCGAAGGTCTTGGTGTGGCCGCGCTCATGGGTGCGCGTGTCAAGCCGATCGATGATGCACTTGTCGCCAATGATCTCCGCCGCCCCCTCCAGTGACCAGAGTTGCATGGGGACCTTCTCGATGACGACGCGGACGTGGAGCGTGAAGTCTTGGAGCACGGTGTGGTCGTCCTCATGCCATGGCTTGAAGTTGAAGGCGACGCCGTCAACGGTGATGGAGCCGCGGCGGATGGCGTTCTCGTGGTGCGCTGGCAGCTCAAAGTAGACGAGGAAGTCTTCGGGGTCGTGGCTCGTCACCCGCAGCAGGTGAGGGGGGATGCGCAACTGCTCGTCGATGGCCCGCCCGATGGACAGGGGGGTGGCCGCGTGATGCGGCGACTCCGCCGAGAGGAGGGCGGCGTGCTTGCAGAACATGAACTCCTGGTGCTCTATGGCCGGGGTGGAGATGAGCACCTTGTGGCTAGCCCGAGCCCGGCGGGAGGGGTCGACGTGGCGGTGCGGACGCTCCATGGCAGCCAGCGGGGAGGGGAAGCGCAGCCTCCCGTGCACCGGCCCTCTGCCCCGTGGTGACCGCGGCTTGGAGTCGCCGCCTCCCTTCCTACCTTGCGACTGGCGCTTCTGCGGGCACTCCCTACCGTAATGGCCAAGCTGCTTGCAGACTATGCATCTAAGAGGATCCCTACAGTCTATACGGCGATGCTCGGTGCTGAGGCAGCGGAAGCAGAGGCCGTCGAAGCGGCTTAAAAAGGCCGCACGCCCATCCCGGCCATTAATGGCGGCGTCCCTGGGCGAGCGGCGCGGCCGGTGGCGCCCGTCGCGCAGCAGTAAACTCCTCTCCGCCTTTCGCGCAGCAGCGCGTTCTTTCTTGGACTTGACCGCCGTCCATTCATCTCCATCTCCAGAAGGGGAAAGGGGGGGCGAAGGTGAAGGCCTTACCACAATGGATTTGAGCTTGGGCTGCCCCCGGAGGGATCCGCCGCTCGGACCGCTGGGGGGGGGGACGGGGGCGCCTGGTTGGAGCACTCGCCCCGCAACAGGATTTGCGGCGAGGGGCCGGAGCGGACCGTTGACGCCTGGCGATGCAGCGTTGAGACCGGGACCGAGGGAGGACCGCTGGGGCGAAGCAGATCTGAGCTATCCGCGGCGGGGGGGGGGGGCGAAAAGGGCATTTTCGCGCGGGCGGGAGATGGGCGCGCCACACGAGCTGGAGTGGGGAGACCGGGCGGGGCGGCCCGCCATAGATAGCGGCCGGGCCGCAGCCGTCAGGGAGGAGGAGGGGTGGCCGCCGCAGCCGGAGTGGCGTGGGGCGCTAGTTGGCTAGAGCTCGTCCCGCCTCGGCCACTCGATCAGATCAGCTTGGTCACGCAGTACCATGCTCTACTTGACATGGTTTGAAATGTGCACTATAGTTCTTTGCTCACACACATTAACTTGCAAGCACGCACGATGAACCTCTAGGTTGCAAGCACAACACGAAACCTCTAGGCACTTGCAAGCATAACACGACAGGCTTTGAAGGGGCGGATGACCATTTCCTTCGTCTCTTTCTAGGATCGCTACTACCACTAAGCAAGCAACTACCAGATTGTTTAGCCTCTCCCATCCAAACGAACTAACATAAATCTTATCAGGCTGACTTTCGTTGGGAGAGAGATGGCAAATGAACCCTTTTTATTGGGGAATTTGAGGATTTGCCACGCCTTTAATTACACTTTGAGGATTTGCCCCCGTTTACCCTGAAACTGAGGATTTGCCACGCATTTGCTGTAATCTTGAGGATTTGCCCCCGACGAGACGGGCCACAGCAAAATGACCAACAAGCCTTCGTGTTGATCTACGTGAGAGGCAGCCAACCCCGATCGTTCTGTCCCAGATATCACGCTCGTCTGATACGATTTGGGTGGGTGCGGCGAAGGCGACCTCGATCTCCACCACGACGGCGGCGGCGACGACGGCAGCGGCGGCGGCGCCGGCGGCTGCAACCTGGTAAGATGTGCCACTATATGCCATTCCTTCGACCGTCACCTGCTCCCCCAAGGTCGTTGTTCCTCTAGTGCAACATGTCAATACGTCCACCTTTTGCCTTAGTATGAGTCTGAACCAACTCCCAGATTTACCCCTAAAACATAGTTGATCAACAAACTCCAAAAAAATCATCTCCAGATTTTTTGCAAATTCAGAGTCCTGCCATTAGTTTCCACTTGATTGTTAATGTTAAGAAACCTGAAGATAAAATAAAAGCCATTAGGCACCTGTTGAATAAACATGTAAAGAAATAACAAGTTTGTTGCAGAGCATGTACGGTTGATCTGTGGAGGATGGATGCTATGGATGATGGCCCTAATATGGGTGTTGAGGATATTGCTCTGAAGACACAAAGGTGAGAATGATACTATATCCGCATTTCCGTCAATGAACAACCTAACCGTAAACTTCGAATATTTCACTGTAGGGTGAAGCAGCCTGTTCATGTTAACATTAAAGTTAGAGTTCTTCCATATCGGGCCATGCTTGCTGATGGCGCCGAGGAACAAATGGAGCGGCAGGATATTGAAATGCAGATTAGATGGAAGGGGCTCACTTTAAACAAATTTACATACGACTTGAGCCAATACATACCATGGGGCCCATGGCAGGAGGTGCATTTGTTTGGCTATGATAAGGATTCTGATGAGGAATGCAGACTGTTTAGCACCAAGCAATTGAGAAGCCATTTGCTTGACCATATGTGGGGAGAGGAAGAAAAGGTGAAGATGCTAGTTGAGGTGCATACAAAACCTGCTAAGAAATCTACCGCGAAGAGAGCTAACAAGCCTACTAAGGAACCAGCTGCTAAGAAACCTAAGAAGGCACCTGTTGAGAAGGCACCTAAAATCCTAAAATCAGCTATGGATGATGTACTATGCAGTGCTACATCATCTGTGGTTGTGGACAATGCGAATGAGGAAGCACTTGAGGTTGTTCAATCAATGGTGAGTCAAACAAGTGCTTTTGTTGACAATGATATTAACTTTGCAACATGTGATGTTGTTCAACCCAATATGCCATCAATTTCTGACATTGCTGAAAGCAATGAGCAATGCGGGTCTTCGGTGGTGTTGGACATAGAACCACCAATTGATTGGAGCCTAATTGAGATTGCTCCTCCAAATGAAGATGAAGTGGATGTTCCAGTTACAGAGGAGAATATGTGTGATTTTCTAGGTATCGAGGAGGATGAGACACATGAAGCACCTTCTTCGCCACCTAGTGAAGATGCGTATCTCACTGATGAGGAGGACCAACAACTATTAACTGAGACTGCTATTCCTGTTGATGACAAGATAGCTCAAGAGGAGGAGATTGCATATGACAAAGAGAACCCTCATATGTATGTAGGTGCCTTGTTTCCTTCAATGGAAGAGTTCAGGATGGCAATAAAACAATATGCCATTAACAATGAAATTGACATATGGGGATATAAAACAGACAAAAAAAGATATCTCGGACTATGCAGAGGCATCAAGTGTCCATGGAGAATAACTGCTCGTTTAAGGGCTGATGCGAAAACAATAAGGGTACTAAGAACTTTCTTGCTAACAATAACTTCTGTTTCTAGTACTCCAATTCATATTACTTGTCGCAACTTAAGTATGAGTAATATGGATCGGAGGTAGTGATTGATTTTCTTTTATTGAATGCAGTACTATTTCTCATAGGCCATTTGTTTTGTATGGATGCAGGTCACTAAGATGAGTAAGAAACACAAGTGTTCTTCGAGTAGCAGAGTAAAAACCACCATGGCAACACAAGGTTGGGTTGAAGCCAAGGCAATGAGTATACTCCAGAATGATCCTACCATAGGATGTAAAGAACTACAAGAGAAACTCGAAGAAACTTATGACATCACCATTGGTTATGATACAGTTTGGGCGGGTAAATCTAGAGCCGAAAAACAGATTTATGGCACTTTGAAGCAGAGTTTTCAGAATTTGCATAACTTCAAAGCAGAAGTTGAGAAGAGATCTCCAGGGAGCATCGTAGAGGTTGATACCAAGGTAGTAGATGGTAAAGTCCACTTTCACAGATTCTTTATGGCTCTTAAACCTTCCATAGATGGTTTTCTAGCTGGTTGTAGACCATATCTCAGCATAGACTCTACGGCATTGAATGGTAGATGGAGAGGACACTTGGCAGCTTGTACAGCATTAGATGGTCATAACTGGATGTTTCCTGTTGCAATTGGGTTCATTGATGGAGAGACCGAGGAAAACTGGACTTGGTTCATGTCACAACTCAATAGAGCTTTAGGTTCAGTCCCTAACTTAGCTATATGTACAGATGCATGCAAAGGTTTAGAAAATGCTGTCAAAAAGGTTTTTCCTCATGTGGAGCAGAGAGAGTGTTTTAGGCACTTGATGGCAAACTTCACAAAAAAATTCAAAGGTGATGTGTTTGGTAGGATGTGGCCTGCTGCTAGGGCATATAGGCCTGAAGTTTTCTCCCATCATATGCAGAAAGTCTTGGCAGCTAGTAGCCGTGTGCATGAATATTTGTCAACCTATCACAGTTTGAAGTGGATGAGATGCAGTTTCAATGCAGACATCAAGTGTGATTATATAAACAACAATCTGGCCGAGTCTTTTAATAACTGGATAAAAGATTATAAAGACTTGCCTGTTGATGAGCTTGCTGACACATATAGAGAATTGTTGATGAAACTAGTATACAAAAGAAGGAGAATTGGGGAGAAATTGAGGGGAAAGATCATTCCTGCTGTTATTCAACAGATTTTCAATAGGACTAGAGGGCTTGGTCATCTAAAAGTTGGAAAATCAGGTAATGGTAGTTGTGAAGTCAGGGACACAAGCAAAAACAGTCTTAGGCATGTTGTGAAGGTTGACAAACATGAATGCACTTGTTTGGAGTGGCAGCACACCGGAAAGCCTTGTGAGCATGCTCTAGTATTTTTGATGGGGAGGAGAAACCCCAAATGGGTAGACTATGTTCATAATTATTTCTCCTTGGACAAGTTTAGGGCAGCTTATGCAGGTGAGATTGAGCCCATGACAGATAGGAGTCAATGGCCTCATGTGGATGTTGGTTTCGACATGGATGCACCAATTGACAAACGAAGACCGCCTGGAAGGCCTAGAAAGCAGAGGTACAAGAGTGCCCTCGAAGGTGGAAAAGGTGGTCCAAAAAAGAAAGAACCTAAACAATTGGGCAGCCAAAACAGATGCAAAAGATGCAATGAACTAGGTCACAGACAAGCTGGTTGCCCTTTAAATGGTCCCAAAAAAAGGTAATTATATAACCAATTATATTTTGCATTACTTTTGTCATGTTATGAATTGTTTCCAGTTATATGCATTTTGTATCATGTTGCAGGAAGAGAAAACAGAGAGCAAGAACATATCTTGCTGAAGATGATGAGCCAGGACCTCAAATTGGTGGTGCTCCTATTGGCACACCCAACAGGCAAATTGGTGGTGCTCCTCTTGGCACACCCAATAGGCAAATGCTTACTATTCCTGCCAGTCTCCATGATAGTCCTAGGCCAGTGACAAGAAGGTAATATACAGTAAAATGATTATTTCATTGCAGTCCAAAGTTGATCTCTCATGTTTACTATTCCACTCTTTATAGGATGCTGGCTATGGCCTTAGATGATGAATCATCAGAGCCAACAGAGATGCCTTTAACCTCGCGTGCGAGAAAGTTGACCCCTAAGAGAAAAAGAACGTAGATCGTGACGTGCTTATGTGGTGAACTAGATGCTATGCCATGTCATTTTTGGGGGCTGAACATGCTATGTCGTGTCCTTTTGTGTCGAACTATGTTTGTTGATTCTTATGTATGGATGTCAAGAGTCAGACTATCTATTATTGTAACCAAATGTTTGCACTTGCCATGATTTGTGAAGAAATGCTGTCCAAGTGGTAGCCTGATGATGTACAAATTTTTTGACCAAAAAATCAAACTACCCAGAAAAGGTTGAAACAATTCCAGAAAATAAAGAGTTTTAAATTGAGCATTCTGGGAAAATTTGAGCTCACTTGGCCGAACAGAAATAGATAAACTTAAAAACAGATCATTTCCAGCCTATTTTTGGGTCAAATTTGGCCTAAAATTGAAATTATGCAGGAAACATTGAAACAGTTACTGAAAACCGTGAATTTCTGGGAGAATTTGAGATCATTTGGCGGAGCAGAAATTAGAATATTAAGAAGTACTCAGAATGACAAATCTGAAGCTCACAACTTCAGAAAGTACACAGAACCACAAGTCTGAAGTTTCTTAGATTTGGGAGAGCACGAACCTGTGCAGCAGCTCGGGGAAGGCAGAGCCCATTGCGGCAACAGCAAGCTCGGCGAGGGTCAGCAGGAGGAAGCAGCAGCTCGGGGAAGGTTCCACACAGCGAGACCTCGCTGCATCTCACGGACGCACAGCAGCATGCAGCGGCAGCTCGTGGAAGGTTGCGCACAGTGAGGGCGTCGCAAGCTCAAGGAGGCACAACACCACACAGCAGCAGCTCAGGGGAGGACGCCCTTGCCGGTATAGCCGCTGCGAGGTCGCACGACGTACGGCGAGGTTGCAGGGAGGCCATCCAGACGAACAGAGTACAGGCAAAAGGAAGAAGAGATAAGATACATGTCCGATTGGGATTAATCATCCTGATTTGGACCAGGGGCATTTTGGTCACATAATTTATACTATAATCTGCCAAATGATCCAAACCGTGTACAGAGGGCAAATTCTCAAGATTACAGCAAATGTGTGGTAAATCCTCAGTTACAGGGTAAACGGGGGCAAATCCTCAAAGTATAATTAAAGACGTGGCAAATCCTCAAATTCCTCCTTTTTATTGCAGTTTTGTACGAGCGAGATCAAAAGGGTGGCAGTTTTAATTTGTCTGTCATGTCACTCCAAAGAAATTACCAGCCCTAACCTCTCCTGCCGAATGTTCGCCAGCTAAGAGGGTCCTTCAGTAATCATTACCAATCTATCAATTTTGATTTATGTTAATTCGCAGGGGCACATGTTTCATCTATCCATGTATAAAGACTAGTATCAGTCTCGATGGGTCCTTTAATAATAGCTTGGAAATTTTGGGACCTCAACATATTTACGAAGCTGTTGCCATAACTCCTAAGAACCTTTAGAAATCCCTTGAAAATTTCGTGGCATGAAACTCAAAACATATTTACAAAGTTGTTACCCGAAGACTCCTGATTCCATGCTCAAGTCTACATCAAATTCTAAAACCAAGACAGGAATCAGTAGAAGTCAAGCACTCCTGAGATGGTGATCGGAGGGTCGATCAGTACACGTTTTGCTTGTCCTGATGAAAACAGCTGCGGCAGCATGTTTGCTTCCTTTGGTGCAACACCAGGGGCTGTCCAAAGAGTAACATGTGGCCAGTCATTTTTGGAATCGATCTTCTCGCCATTTACAGTTCCAAGTTGTGCCTCAAGAGCAGCCATCTTATCAGTGTAGAGGAAGGCGTTAAACGACACTGGGACTTCCTGATTCTGGTAGACTCCATAGCTAGCAACTGCAGCTACACCATGGGCTCTTTTGTGGGCAAGGGTGACATGAGCCTTGCTTAGGTTATCCTCCACTTTTATGCCGTTGAGAAAATTGTTTACATCACCATCATTCTGGCCCAACTGTTACAGTTACGCAATGTGTAAATGGTTAAATTAGAGCATCATCCATGACTGCTGCATGATGACAAAACCTTGCGGCAGCAGTCACATGACTACGAAAACTAGAACTGGGAAAGTTCATACACCTTAAGGACTAAGTTGAGCATGCATATCTTACCTTTCGGAGAAGGCTCAATATATCTGCCTGGGGTACTGTAACTGCAGCAAAAACGATATTCCCAAACCTTCGCTTTGCAGTATCAGGAGTTTTGACATCACCTTTTGCAACAGCCTTCAACTGTTCCAGTACTTCTTTCACCGCAACATCAAATGGAACCTAATAAATGAGAACATTATAACAAAAGAAACACATCCTCTCTTTCTGTACAGTGAAATTTGTAAACGTCACAGTAAACAGCTTCTTATGATTCCAGAGAATACCAGTGCAAGTCCCTAATTAAAGGTCATCATTTATAAACTACAAATTGCAAAACCATTCTATTGCCTAACAACATGGTTACCTGAATGGATGTAAGATAATTAGCATTCCTTGACAAGACCACACGTAGTCTTTTCTCCCACTGAGCCCATTCTTGAGCATATGAACCTTTTGATGGCTCCACTCTGATATGACATTATTGTGAAAATCAGCCAGCATATAAATAATCATGAATTTAATAATGTGTCGCTAGTTATGAAAAAAATGACAGCTGAAACTGCACGAAGTTTGTACTCCGAGAAGGGTGTACAATGAAAACTGCTTAACAGTTCCATACCTCCCATGCCTGCTTTGATGCAGTCTGAATAAGCTCATTCCCTCATCTAAGATAGTTTTGACATCACCAGGCAATGGAGCTCTGCATGAAATTTAAGTAGCAAACTAGCAGTTCAGTGGATACAAGTACGCAAAGCAACATATCAATCAGAATGTACAAAGAGGACATAGCCATTCTCTGGCACATGACATGAAAAACCACACATTTATCTGGATAACAAATGTGTTGAACAAGTTGTCTTCCTGAATGTTTAATCAAGTGAAAATAAAATAAAATGTATAGCTCTACTAACATGGTATTGTAGAGACATGGAATGAAAAATGCATTGCCCAGCCATATAAAAGAATGGGACAAACAGTATCAAGAATATAAGAAACAGGACATTTGATAAACTAGTGGCGGAAATAGTAACATTAATCTTACCTCTCTGGCTTCAGGAGAGGCATCTTAACCAAAGAGCCAAAACGCTCATATAATTCACTTTCAAATTCTCTTCGGCACTGAAATTAGTTTGTTGATGAACATTGATAATTTGGTATATTCCAGCAGGAGTTGAAACAGTTTATCATTAAATGTACATACCTTGCCATCATAGAGGTTGTAAAACATTAGCAAAATATAGCCAGCATTTGGTGATGATTTGTCCAGATTTCCCTTTTATAAATTGTGGAAACAATTTAGAATGTATAACGGTGAGCATCAACAAACTTGTGTAAGAGTAAATATCGTGTACATACCGGATGATTGACCCGTTGGAGTACACGAAACATGAAAACAGCAAGAGCTTCAAGAGAGAATGGATTTGAATCGGTGCCTGTTGATTCAAGGAACAAGAAGAAAACTTATGAAACTTATTCAAGAACAAGGCATGATCAGTCATAAACAGAGATGTATGCAATAAAATTTGTAATGTCGATCCAGAGTTTTAACAATCCCCTTGCAGGATATATGGAAGAGTGAATTTTCAATCCGGACTCATGATTCTGGAATAGGTGTCCATCTGGATTTTCGCACAGTTGATTTGTTGAATACAAGTAGCAAACGCGTACGCAGTGGCATAGGGATGCAACACATGCCCTCCCTCCCTCCCTCTCTTCTAGGCAGCGCTATAACTCCGACAACGAAAAAGAAATCAAGATTCTTCTTTGCGAGGAAAAGGTCTAGATCCATCATGGTCTGCTGGAGGTCATCCCAACACAGATGTGGTGCTGGGCTGCAACACCAGGAGTGAAGGCAGTAACCAAAGAATGGAGCTCGTGACTCACACGTCTTCATGAACTCCGACATCCAGCAATGAGGGTATTGCAACGACGAGATTTAGTATCCTTTCTTGCATTTTCATAACTCGTGAAATGCGAGTAGGCACGAATTCCCCCAATTTGCGACCTACCATAGGATTTGTTATGTAAATAGGTATATGTTCCTTTCCATTATGAATCGCGATTGTATGGCCAACCATTGTGGGTAGAATGCTAGATACCAGGGACCACGTAACTATTGTTTCTTTTAGGTCCGCTAATGGAGGTGGCCAGGAGGGCACGATAGTCGTGGAGATTGTTTAAGGTGGCGAGGCACCAGATCTGGCAGCGTAGACACCAACCCTGCCAAAGATCTCAGCCGGCATTAGCGTGGCTAGATCTGACCTTTGGTTCCATCCGTTCAGAATTGATTGTTCACGGTAGGGTAGATTCAACCAATTGTTTCTGTATATTACTATTCTCTTACCTGGTGTTATAATCTGGACCATATCTTACCTAATTCAGTTTTTCTAGGATTCAGGGGCAATACGGTCATATTTGAGTCAGACCGTAAATCTGGTGGTGAACCAGTGCGTGTGTTCTTATTAAAATTTGGTTGGACTCCAATTCCTGATAGTTATCTATTTGTTCATGTGTTAGGGCCTCTAAATCCAGAGTCTTGCCACTGATTGAATGGATTCAAATGGAATTGACACTAATTGCAAATTGGTTCTCACTTAATTGGGTTACTGCATCTAAATGGTGATGCTTTGTTCGTGTTAATGCGGCAATGGTTCATGTCGTGAGAATTTTTTTGATAAAAAAGTGGTGATTTAGGCGTAAAGTTTTGATACTCAAAATATTGATGTCTTGTGCACACCTGCTGTTAACTACAAATCATGACACTGTTAATTTAGATTAGTCAAGCCAATATTGCAGCGAGCCTTTTCTCCTTAAAAAAACAATCAATTGTGATGTCAATTGCAAATCTTAATCACGAACTATTCAAATTTTGAAGTAAGACCCATGCATGTGTTTAAGTGGGCATGCCCCGGCACAGAAACATGTTTGGCCGCATTGACTGCCGTGGCCCATGAGCCAGGCCACCCTTCCGCGGATGAAATAGGACATCAAGTAATCAATCTTCCCTACCTATACTGCTGGTGAATACATCGACATAGCCGATCCCAATGCACCTGTGCGGACATGATTGCGAGCTATCAGGTGCTCGTCCACCAAAACGACTTATTGGGAACCTAAGCCCCTATTGTGGCAAGTCAATAAGAGGCCTCACTGAGACTATTAATGAAGTCATGGGGTCCACATGATCTCTGGATTGATTTGAGTGCGATGCGTCACATTTCTCTCACAATTCAAACAGATGCAAAAGTTCCCAGAGAAATGCAATTTGATGTTTCTCTTTTGAGTTCCTTGCAAAATGAAAAATAAATAATGAAGCACAAGTTACCTTCAGAATCAGGAATAACAGGAACAGCAGCAGCCTTTGTCATCCCACACATATCCTCAATCTGGAACAAATGATTTATCAGTTCAGTTCTTCCTATATTGTCATAACCAATTTTCAAGGGGAAACAAAGCAAGGAAACAGTAATCTTGCCTGCCGCCAGACTTCCTCGTTTGGTGCATTTTTATCAGCGAGGGTTATTCTAAATGGTTTCTTTTTTCGCTCATCAGCAACCTTTTGCCAGTATCTTCCTGTAAGGGTGAACAGTTAACAAAATGGTCAAATAAATAATGTATTACTTTGGCCGAAATATAGCACCTAAAACAGCAGGAAATTTTTGAAGCAATAAGTAGCGACACAAAATTTGTGGCAATCTGAAAAACACTGACACTGATATACTGATAAATCTCTACTGCTATAATGCGGCAGTTATGAAATTGGATTTGCCACACTTCTTTCGTTTTCGCGTCAACACAACATTGGCAGTCCATTTATCAGCTATCTACCAGGCATGCAGACGCGTAATCGAACAGCTAAGAACTGCCGGATTCGCTCCCTGTTCTGGCGTCCCAGGGGGGATACACGTGCCAAACTCTGCGTACAATAATGAACAGAAAAAAAAATCAAACTACATCGGCATCCCATGCGAGGGGGGTTAACAATATTCCTGTCACCTCATAATATGCATGTGCGGCACCGGCACAGCAACATGACTTTGCGTATTTTGCCCCTCTGTATGTAAATTATACTAGCTCTGAACATGTTCTTGGTCCGAAAGTGCTCCGGAGATGTAAACTGGGGATAATGTTCTATCTCTAATCAATGCTGGCTAAAGTGGTCTACTGTCCATGGAAAATGTATTTCTTGGCAAAAAGCAAACCTTATCAGCTGCTATTTAGAGAATAATGAATAATATCTTTGTCAGAGCAAGGCACACACCAATAATTTATTATCGTGGTGAACAATAGGGTAGTCCTAGAGAAGGCACAGCTGTGATGATCTACTATATGTGACCACTAGAAAGCTGCAACAATTGAACGCATCCACACTCCAGTTTGTAGAAGATCTAAGAACAAGTTGGGCCCGATGAACATCAGTAGAAAATGTTGCAGACGTTCCATACCTTTAGTACGATCTCCCATCAAACTATGAAGAGGACGATTATCACCAAGGCCACCGGGCGTGTTTAATATTTGCTCACATAAAGCAGATTTCGCACAACCAGGTATACCTGAAAGAAGAATAAACATGACAAAAGAAGATAATGAGCCATAGTAATTACTAAGCGAGAAATGTTTGGCAGCAGCGAGAAATGTTTGGCAGCAGATATATTTTATAAAAAACTGTTTCAGGTATGAACCAGGTGTTGCATGACTTCATATGATACGTTGATAATAGAGATAAGAGGTAATATATATATATATATATATATATATATATATATATATATACACAAACACGGCATTACTGAAGAAAACAAGGTTTGTCTGGCATTGAGGCATACTGACACCAACCTTAGGGCCTATACGTATGCCCATTGGATTTATAAGCTTAATCCAGGCAGCCAAAGCCCAAAGAACAAGTATTTTTTATGCTTACGGATATGAACATCTGCTAGTACCCAACTTCTATGGCTAACTAATCTGCTTTATCTGGTTAAGCTATTAAGTTCGATAGCTGACATAAGCTAAAGCCACGCCAAATAGGGTTCCTGCATCTTATGAATGCTCAAGCGTGTTAAAAAATTCAGAACCAAGAATCTGTGTCGTCCTTTTTTTTATCTTTCTTGAGCAGTGGTAAACATTCTCAGTATCCCGATTATTACAATCACTGAGTACAATTCAAAATCAATAAACTTAAGTCTCAGAATCTGGTAGAAATCAAATTTACCAGGAAAGAAGACAATAAGGCCCTCAGTTTTCGAAACAACGTCCAGGGATGTCGACGTAGGACTAGAAGGAGCTGTCCCACGTTCTGGCTGAAGGTCACCCTCTTCATCTCTCTGTGCATCAAGTATGGCCAAGAAATTTTCTGTTTGAACCAAGTCACCAGCAGCCCCTATCAAAGCCTGGTTTGCAGGACTACGCTTAGCATATTGTTCAAGGAAAGGTTCTGCTTCGCTAAGATATGTTGAGGATGGCAGCTGCTTATTTTGATACTTTCTTCTGATGTATACAGCCCTGCAATGGGTAACCAGTTTAGTTAACACAAACGTTTGTAAGAAACTAAGGATAAATGCTATGAAGAGAGAATTTAGCAATATACCATTCGTCCAACATTTTGGTGAGCTCTTTCTGCTTACTTGCTGATGTTCCCCAAATCTTCATTTGCCTATTTAACACATTCAGGAACATTAATATCAGGGAAAGCACTGCTTCTATTCAGTACAAAAGCAGCAAGACCATGTAATTAGTCACAATTGGCAACTCAGCTACAGCAATTGCATGTGGTAGAATCTTCAAGCATGAAATCATCACTTGCCGAAGGAAAATTCTTGAATTTCACAAAATTATAGACATCTGTGTGTCCCTGCCTTATAGGTATTGCCATTCGCTGTTATATATATACCAACTAGGTTGAAGGCTGGAGGATGTGTTACAACTGTTTTCTGAAATTACATAAATTATGTAGAGCACAAAACTAAACCAGCAATTATAAAGTTCACAAAATAGTTAATTGTCTCTATTGGCATTGATTTCCTATCAATTGTTCAAAGAGAAGCAGAGGAAAGTTGAAGCTTGAAAGTTGGATAAGATTGGCCTACATGGCATACCTCAGGTAATAAGTTCTATACGCAGATGGGCCATCTTTGAAGAGGGTGGACAGGCCATTCCGAATTAAAAATGTCCTTATCTGTCAGGTAGAAATACAAGAAAATTCTTAGAAAAACATATTCAGCAAAGTTAAACCTATACAGTTGTAGACCTCTCCCATGTGCAAGAATGAAGAATCTACTTAAGGAAAGGGAGTCCAATAGTCCATAGAGAAATGTCAAGAGGGAGATCCGCAGGAAGTAACAGGAACGCACAACCATAAGCATGCACATTAGTACCATTGCAAAACTTAATTACCAAATTGAACATGATAGTAACCAATCCCAAGTAAACAGGATAGTATTCATCTATACCAATATAAAAAGACCCAAAGGGGCAGATCCAATTAATCTCGACCATCAAATCATGTCAATCCAACAACCTAGACTGCTTCGATGTCGAGCGCTCAACACGTTTAGCGTGCAGTTAATTTCATGCCAAAAATAGTGCTAATCACATAATAACACGCAAATAATATCCACTTAATATCCACATGCACTTAATATACTTCTAAATTAACGTGCATTGCACGTACACATTGACTAGTATCTCAAGAAGTTGACCAAATGAGCCAAGTCCCAAAAGAAGCTGAAAACAATAGCAAAGTACCTTATAAGTCAGAAATTTTAGTTTAACCATCAAATTTGAATCCTCGTCAGCTAGACCATCCTTACTTGACAAACTTGAATCCAAAGCACCATTGATATTTCTCAGTAAAGTGTTACTGTCTTTGGAAAGTTCAGCAGCCTTCTTATTATTCGCCTTGAACAGGTTTACATCAACAAAGAAACCTAACCATGAAACGTAGATCAGTCAAAGGCACATCAGTGCATGCATTAATTGCAAGAGTTAAAAATTGATTGTCATGAGAGGTGAGAGTTTTATATAAAAAAAGGTTCAACTTACCTCTGTACAGTGGCCACAACTCTTGATTTTTCCTATAAAGGGGAATGCAGGATTCATTAGACCTAATAAATCTCAAAAAGAGAAGAATAAAGAAAATACTTCCATAAGTTAATGAGATACTCTCTCCATTTCATATTACAAGGCGTAACTAAGTCAGGCGTGGGAATTCAATAAGCCCATTATTAGTGTAGGAAAATGACCATGGTAGCCAACTAGCCATGAAGTCATTGTCTATGGAAGGAGAAAACAATTAGTATGAGTATTTAACCATAAAAATGAAGGGAGATGAGAGATGAATGGTGGCAAAAGCAAGAAAAAATAGTTACTTCCAAATGCAGGCCTTATATTTTTTAAGAAGGGTGCAAAATTAAACTTTATAGTTTGATGAAATGGAGGGAGTCATACACAAGGATGATTTCACAAGCTTACCTCATCTCTTGCTGATAGCGTCTAAAAACAGAATCACTGTACACATGGATAACCATCTTGTAACACAAGTTATCATTTGAAAGAGAATCAACCTTTTGATAATTCCAGTAAGATTTGAAAGATGCAGAGAAATTTTTCCGCTTCATCAGACCAATCATCTCCTGTAACAGTCCAGAACAGGAAGAATTACCATATAACAAGCTATTGGCTTACTGGTGTTGCAGTTATCATGCATTTAAAATGGAAGTATCTCTATTACGGTCAAGAACAATGTATTGTTGGACAAGAACCAATAAAATCTGCTAACCTGTAATTTCTTAGTTGCATAGTCCGTGGGATGTGCTTGCAAAAAATGAGTGACAACTGATTTATCAGCATTTCGAGACTGGGGCTCAAGACCACTGTATCCAAACCAATCACGGTGGTCTGGACACATTGAAGATCCAACATTTTCAAGAAGTGCTTTAATTTGCTGTGATGTAAAAGTAGAAGTTACAGCAAGGTAGAACTAATACAAAGTTAAGACAAAGCACGAAGGAGAGGAGAATACCACTTCACAACATTAAATATTACCTGCTTCTCATCTGACCTATTAGCAGCACATATGTCTCGTAAACTTGGTCCTAAATCAGAGTCACCTGCATATAATAGTAACTCTGTGAATCAGTAGACATATAAAGTGTTTACAACTTCACAGATAAGAAGTCCCAAACAATCTCGGAACATGATCAAATGCATCAGAGAATCTTTGTTAGGATAGATGCATATTGTACTGACATTAAGGTTCTCAGATCTGTGACACCACTTTCCAAGAGTGAATGTTTCTTCTTTTTTTGTTAGTTTGAACTCGAACCACCTATGATAAATTGATAGGTTGAACTTAAAACCACACGGACATTCATACTCCATATTTTCATGTTTGCTGGATCGTTTCCTTTGTATTCACTTGAGAAGAATTGATCAATTGTGATTAACCTCTGTGATCTACAGATCCAACCATGATATATCAATTGCTAATGATTACAAAATAGTTATGCATGTAATGTGTAGGCATTTTTTTTGGTAAACGGCAAATCTCTGTATCTGTGTATCGGACTATCGGGTCAATATGTATTTGACTATAAGCATTGGTGTTGCAGAGTTAGCTCAGAGTCGGAAGCACACTAAGTGACTGGCAGGATTAGCGCTGCCATATGGTATAAAAACTACAAATATAATAAAACCAAAAAAAGGGTAGCCTGGTTTTCTTTATATGAGAAGAAGTCTTATTAGGTGACTTCAATTTTTTTTTTAAAAGAAACTTAATATTTAGATGAAAGCTTGGTCAAGGTCATCTATATATAAACCGAACCTTCCTAAATAACTCACCTATTCACTCAAACAACAAGATAAATTCATTATAGTGGCTTACCTCCATCTAATGAAGGTATTGGAAAGTTCCTCAAAACCTCTTCCATTTGAACTGAACTTTCACGACTGACAATACGGGCAACCAGACCTTCAAGAATCTCACCCTGCACCATTACATGATCCTTTGACCCTAGAACAAATAGTTACTACTTTGATAGTGGGGAGAGATAAAAATATACCAGACCAGTTTATAGCAGAAGTGTAGAGAAAAGAGTACAGGAAAAAAACTTTCAAGATGGTCATACCTGGCACAGATATATCAGCTATTTCATCAAGGGCTTTGCATACAGGTGTGGCAGTACCCTCTTCACACAAAGCGTCATAGGCAGCAAAGAATGAAGTGGCAGATTTCCTAATGGAGATGTAAACAGAAAGCATAACAATGTTATGAGCGGACCCGGCGCCGAATGAATATGTGCGTTCATCTGAAAGTGATACTTGCATGCAATCAAACAGAGGAATGGAATGAAAATAGCTGTTCGGTGACAGGCACCAAGAAAAATCTGTAGGACAATCTCTAGCAATAATGCAATATAGACAGTTCACTTAAGAGCTCCAAGAGGATGCACATCAACATAACAGTTGATGATACACAGGAGAACAGAACAAGAATTTAGTAACTTCACGAGCATAAGTTGGCTGATTTTCATATTCAAGCAACAATCTACTGTGGCAAACATAATAACATCAACATAACAGTTGATGATACACAGGAGAACAGAACAAGAATTTAGTAACTTCACGAGCATAAGTTGGCTGATTTTCATATTCAAGCAACAATCTACTGTGGCAAACATAATAACACAGCACTTGCTTTTGAAACACTGGACGGTTGCAAAACATGGGATGTCACAATTAAGAAGTGGATGTCTTCTCTCTTCTGTACAGTGCGACTACATGAGGTGCCATCATTAAATAAATAAATTAATTGTACCAAGTCTTCCATCCTCCCTTAGTCCCATTAAATGGGCAATGCACATATCATGTCAAACGCCTTATTTGTACTGTGGGTGTGCATATATGAGCGTCTGCGTTTGTACTGTGTTTCTAAAAGTAATTGTGTCAAACAAGGCAGCCAAACACTATAGGCGGAGAACCTTCCACACATGAAGTTATCAGATGGGCACCTTGTGGAAAATAGCCAGACATGATTTGTTGGTAGCCGCCATTTCCGACAAAATGAAATCACCTCTGGGGTAGAATAGAACTGAGGCTTGCCATGGCCCAATTCTGTCACAGCTGTAACCACAGCTGCACAAAAGCCAAAATATAACTGATATAACATCATACCAAAGGAGATTATCAATAATGAGGAAGTTGATGAACTGGAACAAATGCAGCAGGTGACTTCATACTTCAGAAGGAAAATGTAAGAATAATGCAGCATTTACAGCTTGAATGCAATATCAGAATGAAATGATGGCGAACAAAGTACACATTGAACAGTGAACACTTTAGTCAGGAGAAAAATAGGCATACCATAATCATCCTTTGGCCTTTGCCCATGGTCTCCTAATACAGCTGTCACAAGTTCCATTGAAATACATATTCGGTTTTTCTAGAAGCACAAAACAGGGGCAAAATCAGAAATCTTAAGAGAACTGCTGAGAACAAAAGGCACAGAGGATAAAGTAAGGATGCTTGATTGTGCTTAATTCCAACAAACTAGCTCCAACAGTCAAATAAGCACCAAGGCATGTTTTGATTTAATTGGTAGGCATTAGATTTTATATTTGCTTATGTGAGTTTGTACAAATTAGGAAAGATGTCAAATTAAGGAGCTGTGATGAAAAAAAATCGAAGTGCAAAATATATATATATATATATATAATAATAATAATAATAATAATAATTACCCAAGTTGCACTTATACTGTAAGCTAAAGAATTGATGTGTATCAAGTACTGAAAGGCCCAGACACAGGAACATGGAGAACAAAAGTCAACACATGAAATTCTTGACAAAAGCTGCAATGGGTGTGGAATACCTCGAGAAAATCATTGAATTCCGCTTGCATTTTAGGAGCTTTGCTGCCCCAAGCTTCACGAAATAAGCGACCCAGGACAAAAACGCCCACGGCGGTGAAGCTACAAGCCGAATTTATGCCTTCAGTCAGAACACAAGTAGCTCAAGAAATAATGCAGATAAAAGAACAGAGCGTACATATTTCCAAAGCTGTTCTTGGCATATGCACCACCAAGGTGACCAGCATACATAAACAGAGATCCTGAGTGCTTTTGCGTAACCTGGAAAAACATAATATCTTAGCAGGATAAACACTTCTTATTAGGCAGCAGGGTAATCACATCGAACAAACAGTATAGACTCTAGTTTTAGTTCCCAAAAGGCAATTAATTAGAAGGAAATAACGAATTAGACATACCTCAATGGTGGCTAATCCCTGTGACACAATCTCAATCATCCGAGTTCTTGTCTGCAATCACACAGGTGGGGTCATAGTGAAAATTCTAGTTAATATTCCATTTACTAAATGGGAATAAGAGACACTAAATGAGCCAGATCCCACTGTTACTAAAATATCTCCTGTATAGTTAGTTCATTAATATATTCCATCAAGAACAACTAAATACGTTCATATTTATCAAACCCATCAAGGTCTATACAGCTACATTGCAGATTGCAGACATCATGTTCAAGCATCCAATGGCTGAAAGTACAATGGAGTGCATGGATTACTCAGCAAAAGAAAAGAAAAACTCTTATATCACAAATGCAATGAAACCTAGCAAAGTGAGTAATTCTGATTTAAAAAGTTGGAAACTAGGCTCCTTTTACTCTTTTAGCATTGCGGTAGATTCTGATAATTCCGTTGAACCGCTTTTAGATATTCTTATTATATTTTGTTTGTTGTGTTCCAAATCATACAAGGACAATAACTGGAAAACTAAATTTATCTATTGATCTGATTTACTAAAAGGAGTAATAGACTTTCAAGTTTCAACACGCTCTTTTCAAACACATCAACCGCAAACTAAGCCCAAGTGTAGCAGGACAATTAAGGTGGCCTGTCTTATAACCATTATAAAGTATGGCTACTGGAAACAGGGGAACAAGGTCACAAATCATGATGTTCAAGGTCTATACAGCTAGAATGCAGACTGCAGACATCATTCTCAAGTATCCAATTGGCTGAAAGCACAGTGGAGTGCATGGATTATACTCTGAAAAAACTCTGTTTCTGCACAGTGGAACAGAAACCTAGAAAAAAAACGAGCAATACTCTTTTAGCATTACAGTAGATTATGAAGTTCCATTGAACCGCTTTAGATAGCCGTGTGTTGCATTTATTGTGTTCCAAAACCATATGAGAACAATCAGTGGAAAATAGAATTTATGGATTAATCAGATTCACTAAACAGAGTAATAGACTTCTCACACGTTCTTCTCCAAACTAACTTGTAGACACGCACATCACATCAAACGCAAACTGAGCCCGAGTGTACCAGGAATATTACGGTTGTCCCATCAACTAAAAATCAACTAAAGTTGGGTCAAGGTATGGCTACAGGAAACTGTGGAACTAAGTCACTACTCGTAATGCGAAATGTGTCCACAAGCATCAAACGATCATGAACACCGAGCAGTTCCCCGACGGTTACTCGGGAGACACTTGTGTTGATTGTCACAAGGTGATCGAAGCAACGAGCAATTCAACAAACACCTAGATGATGATGAGGGGGGGACCCAACCAACCACGCACCTCCTGATCAGATTTCTCGTTCTCGAACTTGGGGTAGAAGGTGGCCCTGATCTGCGCCTCGGTGAAGGTGTTGTTGTCCACCGAGAACTC
Organism: Triticum aestivum; assembly: GCF_018294505.1. Taxonomy (NCBI): domain Eukaryota; kingdom Viridiplantae; phylum Streptophyta; class Magnoliopsida; order Poales; family Poaceae; genus Triticum; species Triticum aestivum. The sequence goes on from NC_057797.1 coordinate 88,591,408, forward strand.
CGCGGCCCCCTTGATCAGCCTGGAGAGCTTGTCGTCGGCGCCGCCCTGCTCGGCGGCGGTGACCGCGGAGGACGAGGACGAGGACGCCGAGGTCGCGTAGCCCCTGGGCACCCACACCTGCGCCGCCCCTGCCGCGCTCGGCGCAAGGGCCATCCTCTCGACGGCCGCGGACGAGGGGGCCGGGGCGGGGGCTGGGGCGGGGGCGGGGGCGGCCTTGGGCTTCCATCTCTGATGCGTCTGCTTGCCCTGCGGGAGACGCGGTTAGGGTTTGGGGAGCTCGAGAGGGGGGGGAGGAGGAGGGAGGAGGGGCGTACGTGGTCGCGGCGAGGAGGCATTGCGAAGGGCGGGGCGGGGAGGAGGAGGGGGAGGAACCGCCTGGGGCTGTGGGAGAGAGAGAGGGAGAGCGACATATAAGTGCTGGCCACGCCGGGGCGGGGGATGGAAGAAGTCGGTGGGGAAGTGGCGCCGCCGAAGGCACGGCAGGTTCAGGAGGGTTTAGCGGCGGTGGCAGGAATGCTAATGCTAAGACTTGGGCCGGGCCATTTGGGACGGCCCGAGGCTCGCCTGCAAATGGCACTATTGTGGGACAGCCCACTACCAAAGTTACAGCAGTTGAAGCAACAGAGCGCTCGCCCAGCGGGCTTTTTTCTCAGTGAGCAAGCGCTGGGTTTTTTAGCATCAGATTTTCTTGTTTCATCCTTTCTATGTTTTTGTTCATTTATTTATTCTTACTTACATTTGGATTCTGAGACACTAAAAGTGTTTGTGGCACATTTTAAAAACACAGTATAAAAAAATTCACGTGGCTAAAATGACGATCGCATTAGATAATATTGGTGACATTTAGAAAAGTGTTCGCACGTTACAAAAATGTGCTCGTGACGTTTAAAAAATATATGCATGAAAATTTTTTGTGTAGTTTAAAAAATGCTTCATACCATTTAAAAAATGTTCAATGTGTATTTCAAAAATGTATTACATTTATTCAAAAAACATTCCGATGTGTATTTCGAACAAATATTTATCACGTTTTTTTAAAAATGTTTATACAATGTAAAAAACGCTGATTAATTTAAAAACATACCATTAAAAAAGTTCAATGTGTATTTAAAAATGTATAATATGTATTTAAAAAAGTTCAAGACATGTATTTAAAGAAATGTTCATCATGTATTTGGCAAATGTTCAACGTGTATCAAAAATAAGTTCCGTGTGAATACAAAAAATATACAATGTGTATTAAAAAGTATACATGTATTGAAAAAAGAAGAAGAAAAAGAAAGAAACTGATAAAAACACATATAATCAAAGAAGAAGAAAAATAAATAAATAATGAAACATGTATTGAAAATATTTTAGCAGCCTTTACCCCCAAATTAAATAGATATCTGACTATTCATATGCAACATGAGTTAGTTTCTTCAATAGTTCGGATATTGAAATGCAACATGGCAGATCTATGGACAACGAGAAGGATGTAACCAACAACGCGGCAAAAACAATGATGAAACCAACAAAGGATAGCAGAACTTGTATGTGAAAAATGTACCAATGTGATGCTTATGATCTACAACTGTTGTATGTGAGGCTAAAAATGTATGTTTATGCCATGAAATGTAATGTAAAAGATTCGTATATTCACATATGAGATGAAATATTGACAATATTTGTATGTGATATTGACAATAGTAGTGCAACCCAAAGTTGTCGATGATGAAACTCTGCTTGGGGCCCTTGTGATTGTCAGCACTCGTCGGCTGACCCACCTGTAATGATGAAGTCTTCGTTGACCTAGAAGCACTGACGAGTCGTTGCATATCGGTGATGATGCGCTTTGGTCGGTCAGTGTTGTTTTGGCCATGTAGTACTGATTATATCAGATCTATAAATACACGCTACAAGAAGAGAACACTTGCAACACCCTTTAAAAAATAAAATTACATTATAGTAGGAACACTTTCATGACAATAAACTTGGGAAAACATGTATCGACTAAGCATTATGAGAAATGTCGGAAAAGCATCTTGCACAGCCCTACCGCACACTTGGATGATATTTTTGGGCCTTCCATGACAAGAATATTCGTGTAGAAGAGAGGGCGGGAACTTTTCGTTGATTGCTCAGGTGAGTTACACCTCGCTCGTTATACGCTCGGTGGTACCAGCCTGGTCATACTCGGATGCCAGCCTCTCATACAAACGCACACATGTGGGGGTGGTTTGCATCTAATATATTTTCAAAATACAGTTCATGCATTTAAAAAAACAATTTTAAAACGAGTGGGAGAGGGCGGTGTATGAACCAAATGCAGGGAGCTCACAGATGATGGCCCTCATATCCAACTCGACGGGGTTGTTTTTAAAAGTTTGAAACATTCCCTGGCGCTGGTGTGGTCCAATGGCAGGTGTGTCATGTGGTGGTTTGGGTCACTACCTTGCTATTGATCATGTTTGAACGCTTTGCAATTAGGTGGACACGACGACACTTTCAATGAGGACAGGAGGGATAATAAGCAATGTGGAATTGTTGAGAGGCCTCGAGTCGTGCTTATTGTGACAGGAGCATACAATTTTGTTCTCCAGCTACATGTTTCCTAGTATAGTTAAACTGTAAGTGCATCTAGTGCCACCCCTAGTTGGTTTTGGAGTATTGACGACAAACCTAGTTGAGGGACTAATGTGTTTGTGAGAATTGCAGGATAACACAAGTAGAAGTCTCTCATTGATTCGGTTTTACTACCAGAGATGACCCCTAAAACTTTATGAAGACATTGAAGTCAAAGGTGGTATATGAAGATATTCACATTGAAGACTATGACAAGAGAAGACACGATATGAAGCCTATGGAGCTCGAAGACTTAGATCTTTCGTAGTTCTTTTTCTTTTTGTGTTGAGTCATAGGAACCACCGTACTGTTAAGTGGGGTCCAAGAGAACCAGTCAGAATGACTGAAGTGATGCCTAAACCAAAAACCTATGTCTTCGAGTGAAGACTATGAGAGCGAATCTTGTCCAGAGTCGGATAAGTCAGCTTTGCTTGTAGCCCAAGTAAAGTTGTCGTGTGAGTTTGAAATCTGACCGTTGGGACACGTGTTAGTTCCTTAGTGACCCAGGGTCATTTCGGACAAATCAAGTCGGGTTGCCAAGTGGCTATAAATAGCCCACCCCCTACAACCATAAACGGTTGGCTGCTCAGATTGAAAGTACGGCTTTTGTCGTTTGAGAGCAACCCACCTCGAAGCCTTTGAGAGAGAATTCCCTGCGAGGATAAAAGCCCTAACCACCAGAGCCAGAGAGAATTGGGCATCACTTAAGTCTTCTTGTCTGTGTGATCTGAAGACTTATTACACTTGAGGACTGTGCATCCTCCAGCCGGTTAGGCGTCGCGTTCTGAGCATCCAAGAGACATTGTGGATTGCCAGTGAACGAAGTCTGTGAAGGTTTGGGAGTCTACCTTGAAGACTTACCAGAGTGATTGGGCGAGGTCTATGTGACCTTAGCTCAAGGAGATTACGGTGAGGACTGGGTGTCCTGAGCTGCGTGTTCAGGACTGGGTGTCCGGGACTGTGTGTCCTAAGGTTTAAATACCTAGCCGCTCCAACCAGACGTACAGTTGTCACAGCAACTGGAACTGGTCCAACAAATCATTGTCTTCAATGAGTCACTGGTTTCATCTTCACTTCACTTTACTTACTGTTCCTCCTTGTGAAGTCATTGTATGTTTGCTCTATCATTTGTCTTCACTGAGTGACTGCATGTTCTGTTTGGCTTCACAATATCTTCCTACCTGATCCTTACTACCTAGCTGATGTTAGTCTTTGTGCTTTCACTTCATTGAATATTTGACTATGGTTTGCCTAGTGTAGTCTACCTTCCGCTGCATGGTAATAGGTTTAATTTTATCGTTTGTCTTCAAAACTCCCATGTTTTGAAGACTTTCATAAAAATCGCCTATTCACCCCCCCTCTAGTCGATATAACGCACTTTCAATTGGTATCAGAGTAAGGTGCTCCCTTGTTCTGTGTGATTCGGTTTAACCACCTGGAGTTTTAGCTATGTCGACTGCAGGGATAATCAAAGTCTCCGCTGCGTGCCCCATCTTCGATGGAACTGAATATCCCTATTGGAAGAATAAGATGCGTATGCATCTTGAAGCCATTGACGTCGACCTATGGTATGTCGTCGAGAACGGCGTTCCCAAGGCTGGAGAAGGTGTCACTGCTGCTGATGTCAAGAAATTCGTTCAACTGGACTCTACTGCCAAGAATATCATCTGTGGTCATCTGACCAAAGGACAGTATGGCCGTGTGAGTGCTTTGAAGACATCCAAGCTGGTCTGGGACTGGCTCTCCAAGGTCAATGAAGGCATCTCAACCTAGAGAGATCAGAGAATCAGTGTCCTTCGCAACCGCTTCAAGCAAAATGACAATGAGAATGTCCAGCACACATTTGACCGACTCACTGACATCACAAATGAGCTTCAAGCCCTCGGCGCCACTGAGATTACCAAACACAAAGTCGTCAAGACGCTGCTGAGATCATTTGATAGTTCGTTTGACATCCTGGCCCTGATGATTCAAGAACGTCCTGATTTCAAGACACTCGATCCGTCTGACAAACTTGAGAGGCTCAACACACATGAGTTTCAGCTTTCGGAGAAAAGAGAGATCTATGGTCCAAACTATGGGCGAACTCGTGCCTTGAAGGCAAAAGCTGTCTCCTCATCTGAAGAAGAATCTGAAAGCAGTTCTGATGACCCTGAAGACATTGGAAGGGAACTTGCTATGCTTGTCAAGAAGTTCCAAAAATTCACCAAGAAGAAAGGCTTCAGAAAGTCTTCCCGATCAAGTTCAAGGAATGATGAAGCTCCTGCTCATGACTACAAGAAGAAAACATGTCACAAGTGCAAGAAACTTGGCCACTTCATCTCTGAGTGTCCACAGTGGGACAATGAGAACAAAAAGAAGAAGAAGAGCAAGGAATATGACTCTGACGACAAGAAGAAGAAGAAGAAATACTCAAAGTATTCTTCCAAGTCTTCCTCAAAGTCTTCATCACACAAGAAGAGCTCATCTGGCAAGGCACGTGCGTTTGTTGGCAAGGAATGGATTCAGAGGAGGAGTCTGCTTCTGAGGAGGCGGAGGTGGAGTCTGAGGAAGAATCCGATTCAGGCGTCGCAAGTCTGGCTACTGCATACGTTGCCAAGTCCATCTTCAACACTGAAGACAATGACTTCATCACCGACACCGATGTAAATGACAAGGACTACTCCGCTTCTACCTACTGCTTCATGGCACGGTGCCAAGGTAAACACACGCACTACTCACTATCAAACATCTAGTGACGATGACTCTGATTGTGGTTCGAAACCTAGCTACAAAACACTTGCTAAAATTGCAACTGAACAACAGAAAGCTATGGAACATATTCAAAAACTGTTAGACAGAAGCGATGATTTGTTAGGTGCTGAAATGACTCGATCTGAATCCTTAATTGAAGACATAAAAAATCTTCACGTTAAGTATCAAGAACTTGAAAGTCGTCATGAAACTCTCTCAACAACTCATGAAAAGCTTTCCTATGATTATCTTCAAAGGAAGCAAGATCTTGAGAAATTGAGAGCAGTTCATGAAGATCTTCAAACGGAAAACAAGTCACTTCGCGCCAAACAGATCAGTCCTGCTCAGGAAGGATTTGAACCACCATGTCTTAAATGCATTGAGCGTGATAATGCTACTTCTGTTGCTGAATGTTCTACTGCTACTGCTATTGCAATATCTTCAACTGTTGATGCGGTAACTAACCCCTCTGCTGAGGATACCACCGCTATTGCTGATGAGAATGCTAGGTTGAAGACATTGCTTGAAACAGGGATGTACAAAAGTCTTAAAGGGCATCAGACGCTATGTGATGTCCTGAAAAAGCAGATTCTGAACCGAAACCCTAGGAAAGAGGGTGTAGGGTTCGTAAGGAAAATGAATGCAGATGGCTCTTACTGGAAACCTGAGCAGTACCCCAAAACCATGTGGGTTGCTGCAAAGGAACCTTCAGCAGATCCATCCAATCTATCTGGCTTCACTTGTGCTAACCCCATTATCATTGATGAATCCTTTGATGCAAACTATATACTGTTTAAGAATCAGAATGGTGAAGTGTTTGCCAGGTACATTGGTACTAACTGCAGGAATGGACCGCCTATGAAGAAGATCTGGGTTCCGAAAAGGTGTCTGGAGAGTCTTCCTGTGAATGTCATCATGACACCTCACGTGAAGAAGACAAACCTCAGACCAAAGGCTTCATACGGTCCAAAGGCTTCATACAGACAGAGGACTCACCTGAGTCACACTAACGCAAATGTTTTGCAGGAAAATCATACTCAGGCATATGAATATGAGAGCGGTTCATCAAACCGCCATGTTCATAAGACCAAGAACTATTCTGCTTATTCTTATGAGTACTATTGTCCGCCTACAAGACTGTTTGCTAAGGCTTCAAAGCCAAAATTCTCAGATGTTGCACTTAGACTTATTGCTTCTAAGCCACCCTTGAAGATGTGGGTGGTTAAGAAGGCTTAACTCTCTTTTGCAGGGAAAGGTCTTCAGCAGAAAACCAAAATCGTCTGACGCTATTGCTGGGGACCTTAAACATCTTGTAGGGTACAAGATCAAATGCCCAAATGGTCTTACTATGTACTTCGTACCTGAATCGCTTGCTACTCTCTATTAGTCCTAACCTGGATCTAAGCTTTCATAACCCACTGGTTCGTCAAATGTTTTTGCTTCACAATGCTCTTGGTGAAGCCTATCCCCCTAACTGCACTATAGGGTACGACACCAGCGTCTTCAGAATGGATTATTGACAGTGGGTGTACAAATCACATGACTGGCAAAAGAAGTCTTCTTATGGACTCAACCTTACGTCCATCCGACAAGAGCCACATCACATTTGCTGACACTGGTAAAAGTAAGGTATTGGGTCTAGGTAGAGTTGCAATCTCAAGGGATCAACACATGGATAAAGTCATGCTTGTTGAATCCCTTGGCTTCAACTTAATGTCTGTCTCAATGCTTTGCGATTTGAACATGATCGTAATGTTTGGAAAATATCGTTGCCTTGTACTAATGGAATCTGACAAGTCTCTAATGTTTGAAGGGTATCGAAAAGATGATTTGTACGTGGTAGATTTCTCAGCAGGGCCACAGCTTGTAGTATGTCTTCTAGCAAAGGCTTCAGAATGCTGGCTCTGGCATCGGAGGCTTGGACATGCTGGCATGAGGAACCTCCACACCCTTGCGAAGAAGAAGCATGTCATAGGCATCGAGGGCGTCAAGTTCAAGAAAGACCACTTATGTGGTGCCTGTGAAGCAGGGAAGATGACGAGGGCCAAACATCCCTCGAAGACAATCATGACTACTACTCAACCCTTCGAACTGCTTCACATGGATCTTTACGGTCCCACTCATTACTCAACTCTAACTACTACTGCTTGCCTCTATGGTTTCGTTATTGTTGCTGATTATTCTAGATATACTTGGGTGCACATAATCCTTTACAAGACTGAAGTGCAGGATGTCTTCAGACGCTTCGCCAATCGAGCTATGAACAATTTTGGCGCCAAGATAAAACACATCAGAAGTGACAATGGCACCGAATTCAAGAACACTGGCCTTGATACATATCTTGATACCTTGGGCATCACACATGAATTCTCAGCCCCGTACACGCCATAGCGGAATGGCATCGTCGAATGCAAAAACAGAACACTAATTGAGATGGCCAGAACGATGCTAGATGAATACAAAACCCCAAGAAAATTCTGGCCCGAAGCCATTGATACTGCATGCCATACAATCAGTCGTGTTTATCTTCACAAGCTACTGAACAAGACATCTTATGAGCTCCTTACTGGCAAGAAGCCAAATGTCAGTTACTTCAGAGTATTTGGCGCAAGGTACTGGATCAAGGACCCACATCACACCTCAAAATTTGCACCAAAAGCACATGAGGGTTTTATGCTTGGATATGGAAAGGATTCACACTCCTACAGAGTCTTCAATCTCTTTCATTACAAAGTGGTTGAAACAGTGGATGTGCGGTTCGATGAGACCAACGGGTCACAAAGAGAGCTGCTGCCAAGTGTGCTAGATGAAGTTCCATCCAGTGAATCAATCAAGCTAATGGGAACTGGAGAAATTATACCTTCTGAAGCTCATCCTGAAGAAGAACTTATCATTTCAGCACCTGATCAACAAGAAGACAATGCTCAGCCTGAAGACATTCTTCCAACAACGACAATGAACAGCAAGAGAAAAGTCTTCGCCCTGTACATCCTCGCGTTGCCAATGAAGTGCAGATTGAAAGAATAATTGATAGCATCAATGCACCTGGTTCACTCACTCGTTCAAGGGCAACTCAGTTAGCAAATTTCTGTGGGCACTTCGCATTCGTCTCAATATCAGAACCCAAAAAAGTTGAAGAAGCCTTCATGGAACCTGAATGGATTCAAGCTATGCAAGAAGAGCTTCAATAGTTTGAGTTGAATAATGTATGGGAACTGGTTAAGCGTCCTGATCCACGGAAGCACAATATAATAGGCACCAAATGGATATACCGCAACAAGCAAGATGAGCATGGTCAAGTTGTCAGAAACAAAGCTTGTCTCGTTGCTCAAGGATATACTCAAGTGGAAGGCATTGACTTCGATGAAACATTTGCTCCTGTGGCTAGACTTGAAGCCATACACATACTGCTGGCCTATGCAAATCATCATAACATACTTCTATATCAAATGGATGTGAAGAGTGCCTTTCTCAATGGCAAGATTGAAGAAGAAGTGTATGTTGCACAACCGCCTGGCTTTGAAAATCCAAAACATCCTGACATGGTATACAAGCTCAACAAGGCACTGTATGGCCTCAAACAAGCCCCTAGGGCCTGGTATGACACACTCAAATACTTTCTGAAGAGTAAAGGCTTCATACCTGGTTCCCTATATCCCACTCTTTTCACGAAGACATATGATGGTGAACTGTTTGTGTGCCAAATATATGTGGATGACATTATCTTCGGCTGCACCAATCAGAAGTACAGTGAAGAGTTTGGATATATGATGCAAGAGCAATATCAGATGTCCATGATGGGGGAGCTGAAGTTCTTCCTTGGTCTTCAAATACGACAACAACGCAATGGCATCTTCATATCTCAAGAGAAGTATCTCAAAGATTGCCTGAAGAAGTTCGGTATGCAAGACTGCAAAGGCTTCACAACACCAATGCCAGCCAAACATCATCTGGGTCCTGACGACAATGGTAAAGAGTTCGATCAAAAGGTATACCGCTCCATGATTGGTTCTTTACTTTATCTATGTGCATCTAGGCCAGATATTATGCTTAGTGTTTGCATGTGTGCTCGATTTCAAGTGGCACCAAAGGAGTCGCATCACTTAGCTGTGAAGCGAATTCTTCGATATTTGGCTCACACCCCAACTCTAGGATTATGGTATCCAAAGGGCTCAGAGTTTGATCTGGTTGGATTCTCGGATGTTGATTATGCTGGTGACAAAGTTGATCGCAAGTCTACATCAGGCACATGTCACTTTCTGGGACGATCACTTGTATGTTGGTCTTCAAAGAAGCAGAACTGTGTATCTCTCTCCATTGCTGAATCTGAATACACTGCTGTTGGATCTTGCTGCGCTCAGCTTCTGTGGATGAAGCAAACACTTAAGGACTATGGCATTCATCTGAAGCAAGTGCCACTTTATTGCGACAACGAAAGCGCCATCAAGATTGCCAACAACCCAGTTCAGCACTCGAAGACAAAGCACATTGAAATTCGTCATCACTTTCTCAGAGATCATGTTGTGAAGGAAGACATTGATATCATACACGTCAACACTGAAGAGCAATTGGCAGATATCTTCACCAAGCCCTTGGATGAGAAGAGGTTTTGCAAGTTACGGTGTGAGCTAAATATCCTAGAATCCTCAAATGTCATGTGATCAGGCACACATCCTAACCCTTATGCATATTTATGACTTAGATGTGCAACACACGAAGTAAAGTATATCTTCAATCAATGAAGACATACATTCTAAGTGTGAATACATTAATGTGGAATTTGACTTCGGAGCGCCACGATAATTGTGCGTCGTGTCTGGGTCTAATACTTCCTATACGGTGAGTAACGCCACCACCAAACGTTCTATTTTGAAGTGTTTCACTCATGGCATTACCTTGCAATGTCTTCACATTTGGTTTGGCTTCGAACTCAACATATTTTCATGATTATCTTCCCTATGTTGATTATATATATATATATATATATATATATATAGGACAAATTTTTCCTACACCCGGGTGTAGTTACTCCCACTTTTGTTTCATACGTTCTAGGTAGTATCTATCATATCGGAGAGTATGTACGCGTAGTATGTAGTATGTAAGAATGTTTAGGTAGTATATATACTATTTTTTATGTAGTATGTAGTATATTTTGAGCATACTCCTTTTTACGTACAAATATGTACGTATTTCACAAATATTATAAAAACATGGGCTCACATGCAATTTTTTCACATAATTCGCTTTGGAGTATCTTAGATATAGTATACGAGCATACTAAAAGTAATAAAGTAGAGTATATACTACCACATGGTAGTATATGAGAAATGGGTGTAACTACACCCGGTAGTAGGATGCATTTTCCCTATATATATATATATATATATATATATATATATATATATATATATATATATATATATATATATGCTAGTGTTCTGTCCTCTACAACATTCACTTATAGCTATGTCTTCGTGTTGAATCTTTTGAACTAAGTGAATGTGATCGGACCCCAACTTCTCTATGATTTCTATCTCAAACTCTATCTCTCCAAGTCATATGCATTCTATTGAAACTGTCGAATGTCTTCTCTGCGTCCTTGTCAGCAGAAGATACAGAGACAACCATTAAGTCCGTTTTCAATGCTCATTCCTCCACATGAAATCCGGAGAAGTAGGAACGACCACCCGACAATCCAGGCGTGCGTGGGACGTGGAACAAACCCCAAAATTCCGCATACTGGCCACGTGTTCTTCAGATGTGAATCGCCAGGGGCACCTGTGTAATAGCACAGTGCCGCCCCTGTGCCTATAAATACACACTCACAGCGGTAATTATCTCTTCTTCCACCCTCGCACGAACCCTAGCGCCACCGCTAGCTCTCGACGATGCCGGCGACGAAGCGCTTCGCTGCCGCAACCTCTCCGACGTCGTCTTCATGCCGACCGCGGACATCGTCCTCTCTGCCGTCGCCGTAGGTGTCCTCCATCGCCAAGTTAGGGCACAGACGAGTGAACTGCCTGGCCTCATCTCCCACTCCGTCTAGCAGTTCTCAGTGTGGTAAATAAAACTCCCTTTTTACAGCACTGTTGATCCTATTGATCTGTCACTTTCTACCACAAGCAGTTTCTGTTCACACAAGCTAGATCTCTCTCATACTGCATCTCATAACATGCCTAGTATATTCACTTGTGCTTCACAAAGTAGTTAGATTCCTCACTTGTACTGATCTGTGGATTCGTACAAATCTGGAACCAACTTCTTATCTATGAGTGAATGTCTTCGCACGATGAGGTCAATGTCTTCTAAACTGATTTATCTTCAAAATCTTCTGAGAATGCATATGTCCTCTTCCCCTTCCCTCGCACCTTAATGCTATCACAGGTACATATCCGTGGGAGAATCCTTTGGTTCTCATAGTCTGCATTCATTTGCAGAATTCTTACAGCATCACATAAATTCTCCTGAAGCCAGTTCCTGTTGGTCCAGCAAGAGAAAGCCTTTGAAGCCGTTGAACGTCTTGAAGCCTTTCAAGTTAAAGTTTATGGCTTCAGAGAAAGCAGCAAGGAAGGGGGGCAGACAACATCGTGGCGGAACATCCAGAGATCTGCCTGATGAACTTGTAGAAATGTATAAGACATATCCTGAAGAGGATTATAGTCAGCGCAAGACCCGAATCCAATGGATTCGACGCTATTGGGCAGAACAATGGTTCAAATACCGCTTCACAACCCAAGAGTATGCTGAGAAAAGTGCCATCAAAAGACCGTGGGGAGACATCTTATACAAGAATCTTCTACCCAGGTCCAGAGATGAAGCTATTGCCCAAAGCTTCTATCCATGCATGGTTCGTGGGCCACAGCCTGATGATGCACATCCATCGTCACTACTCTGGTATCGTGACGACAATCTGTTCAAGCGCAACTTCCAGTTTGCCCAAAACTCAGCGAAGCAGAACAAGAAGAAATTTGGGTTAGACTTCAACCCTGGTCCCTCAGCACCAAGGGCAGATGGCACACGAGAAGCAGAACCCAATGTCATTGGTCCTTATGCCAACCTTGAAGGCCTCATCACCCGCATCTTAGTTCAAGGGACCGCAGTGAATGAGCCTCCAGCTGACTCTGAATCAGAAGAAGCTCCTGCAGTGCTGAAGCCAAAGAAGATGAAGAAGCCTAAATCTTCAAAGCCTGCCTCTTCACCGAAAATCTCAAAGGCGAAGCCACTTGCAACTGCACCTCCTGAAGACAGTGTGCAGTCTGAAGATTTATCACGCGTCTCCAAGCCCCAGAAGGCCAAGATGCCTCTGTCTCACACTAGCAAAGAGCTAACAGTTGCTGCCATCCTACGCAATGACGACATTGATCTGTCAAGTGATGAAGATCTTGCAGATGACGCTCTTGAGCAACTCATCAAGAGCAAAGAAGAAGCAGAAATCTTCAATGATCTACCTCTCTTTGATGTCACCATCATCCACAACTTCATTGATGAGTGGTTTGACACGCCAAACATCAGTTTTGAAGATCTGCAGCTACCTATTGGCCTCAGTGTCGCCTTCCAAGGTGCCATTGCTTCAGAACTTGCTATTGCCCAGCGCATTGTTGAACTGAAGCAGAAGATTGACTATGAAAAGGCTCAGTTCAAGAAGCATATGGCCAAGCTCAGCGTGCAAGAAGTGAAGAACTTCAAGACAATGATGCACGAGCTCAAGGAAGCCTTTGTGAAGAAGCGTGCAGAAGTTCAGGGTTCGCGTGAGCGCATGAAGACTCTGGCTGACAGATGTGTGCAAGCCTATAATGAGGCTGAGAAGCGCAAGGCACTTGGGCGTCCTGGCATCGACCCCAGGATGGCCGCAAAGAAGAAGAAGAAGCCTGCTACGGCTAAAACTGATGCACCAAGGCAAGAAGCAGTTCCGATTGTCTTCCCAACAAGAATGACTGGCTCGAAGCCAAAGAGCCGGTCAACAGCTTCAGAGCTCAAGAAGACAAGAACTGCTGAGGCTGAAGCCAGGAAGAGGAAACACTCTGAAGACTCTCCTACTGCCCCCACCAAGAAAAAGCGAAAAACCAAGAAAGCTCGGGCTGCTCCCACAGAGCCCTTGATAGTTGAACCCATTTCTATGGTTCATCCTGACGCAGAACGTCAACTGACAGTTCATGAGCCTGCTTCCACAGAGGCTCCTGAAGCTGAAGACATTCCAGCAGCTGATCCCATCGCTGCTGAAGACATTGGTCATCATGACAATGTAGAAGATGATGCAGTCCTTCCTCAGTTAGAAAACAGCGAACTCATCAGCATTGGTCGTCCACTGACGCCAATTGCACAGGATGCTTCATGGGCGGATCGCCCACAAGAGGAAGAAGACTATGAGGCCCAGCCCACTCCAACTCCACAGGCGTCGTCTGCGTTCCGCAGGCTTCGCAAAGGTCCAAGGCCTCAAGTCTCTGCTGAAGACATTCCGGCTGCATCAGCCGCAGAAGAAGAAGTACCACAAGATCCCACTCCCCTGCTCCACCAAGAAGCAGTTCTCCAGGAGAACGTGCCTGTGACCGACCCTCCAGCTAGTCAAGTGGAGGATGAAAATCTTGAGGCTGCCACAACCAACAACGAAGCTAATGTGGAGCCCTCCCCAGCAAAAGCTTCAGAAGACAGCGAAGCCACTGATCCCGCCACTTCTGTTCCTGAGTCTGCTGCCGGTCCCCAATTCAACTATCATGTTGAGCACAGGCCTCAGGTCCAGAAGCCAATCCCAAGACTGCCAAGGTTTCCAGGTCCTGCATCAGCACCTGGCTCCTTCAACATCAATGGCTTCAGGGCAGACAACACGTTCTTCAATAGCTCCAGGAACCCCTACTCAAGGGAAAGGATATCATCTGATCGGTTCTGGAGCTATCCTCAGCGAAGCTATTACTCTTGCATTCTTTACAACCAAGGTCGCATCTTCCCACACAAGCGCCTTGATGTTGAAGCTATAGCTGGTCTGCCCTGTCTAGAAGAAGCGTTGGATTGCTTCAAGCAAGTGGGTCTGCCGCAGTTTGTTACTGATGAAGAGCATTGGAATGAAGAGCTGCTGCTACAATTCTATGCCACACTTCACATCAAAGGGTACAGCAGAGATCCGAAGACTTGGGTCCTGGAGTGGATGACTGGCAACGTTCATCACGAAGCCAATGCATTTGACATCATTGAGCTCACTGGCTTGCCCACTCCTGGCGATCTCTTCGAGCAAGGCTATCAGCTGCATGCTGAAGCTATTGAGAGCATCTTTCAGCGGCCAGAACCTAATATGGGTCAAATGCTCAGCATGATGAAGCCATTGCCCCAAGATGCTGCGTATCCCATAGAGTTCTTCGTTGAAGACCTTGAGTACCTGCCCAGAACCATCTATCACATCATCAGGCGAACTCTCTGGCCTATCAAAGGGCACTCTCCAAATGCCAAGCTTCAGGGTGCAATGAAGACTTTGGTCTTCTATATACTTCATGGCAAATGCTTCAATGCACAGGACTTCTTCATATGCCAACTTGCTGCATCAGGCATTGATCTGTTTGGTTTGAAGTTCTACGCCCCTTGGGTCATGCGGCTAATCAAGCTACACTCCGCCATCTCGTATCAGCCCTCAGCCCGCAACCATCGGATCTTCTTGCCTGACGTGGACATGTCTACTGAAGCCATATATTCTGAGCCTGCCAAGCAACCTCTAAGTCTTCAGAATGCAGAACATCAGAGTTTTACTCAGAACGTTGAAGGCGTTGAAGCAGTTTCTCGGGTGTATCCTTTGGCTGGCACTACACGTGCACCACACCCTGCTTCACTGAAGCCACTGACAGTGCCACTGCTCCAAGACCCAAGAAGCGCACTCGTGTTCTCAACGACCGAGAGCTTCTTGTGGCTCTACATCAGAAACAAGATAGGCATCATGACTGGCTGAAGCGTCAGATGAAAAGCCTCTTGGTGGATGTTAATCGCACTCGAAATCTTGCCACCAAGAATGCTTTCGTTGCCCATGAAACCTGTCGCCGCACATGGAAAGGGCTAACGATGATGCTTTCTGAAGCTGATCTTCAAGAGGATGGCTTCACTGAGAGATTCAAGTTTGACTCCACACCTCCTCGAAGGGCTGTGCTGCTAGGAACTCCATCCCTTGAAGACTCTGAGTTCTCTTCCTCTGCTGCCACAGTCACTGCCAGAATTATTGAGGAAGAAGACGATGCTACTTCACCGCCATATCCTTCAGCACCTCCAAGCTCTTCTGCACCGCCAAACAACACCAACAACCCTGCTACTTCACCTACTCCTCATGGGAACGAGTAGAGGCTCTATGTCTTCAAACCTTTTTGGTCATTACTGACAAAAGGGGGAGAAGCATATGAGATTGATAGTCTTCAAGCGGGTTCATATGGGCGGGTGCTTATATTTTGCTTCGTGCTTACAACTCTCGTTTTTTGCTACATTTGGTTCTTATGAGTTGTAACACTTAAACTAGATGGTCGTCTGCTACTTATTTGCCACCTTGTTTTGCGAAGATAAATTCCGCATGTGCGACGATAAATTCCGCACTTAGCTCATTCTGCAGACGTCCATTTTCCATTATGCATGTCATTATCTTCATATACTTTCACATGCATAGTGGATTGTCATCATAAGTTGAAGTGGATCTCCACAAGTACACCTGCCATGTGCATTTGCATTCCAAAAGCAAATTAACTTATATGCACATCTTCAGGGGGAGCCCTTGCAACTTATGAAGACAATTCCTTATCCTTTACAATTTCACAGATTATATTCCCCGTTGAAAACTTCAACTAGTTTGTCATCAATCACCAAAAAGGGGGAGATTGTAAGTGCATCTAGTGCCACCCCTAGTTGGTTTTGGAGTATTGACGACAAACCTAGTTGAGGGACTAATGTGTTTGTGAGAATTGCAGGATAACACAGGTAGAAGTCCCTCATTGATTCGGTTTTACTACCAGAGATGACCCCTAAAAATGTATGAAGACATTGAAGTCAAAGGTGGTATATGAAGATATTCACATTGAAGACTATGACAAGAGAAGACACGATATGAAGCCTATGGAGCTCGAAGACTTAGATCTTTCGTAGTTCTTTTTCTTTTGTGTTGAGTCATAGGAACCACCGTACTGTTAAGTGGGGTCCAAGAGAACCAGTCAGAATGACTGAAGTGATGCCTAAACCAAAAACCTATGTCTTCGAGTGAAGACTATGAGAGCGAATCTTGTCCAGAGTCGGACAAGTCAGCTTTGCTTGTAGCCCAAGTAAAGTTGCCGTGTGAGTTTGAAATCTGACCGTTGGAACACGTGTCAGTTCCTTAGTGACCCAGGGTCATTTCGGACAAATCAGGTCGGGTTGCCAAGTGGCTATAAATAGCCCACCCCCTACAACCATAAACGGTTGGCTGCTCAGATTGAAAGTACGGCTTTTGTCGTTTGAGAGCAACCCACCTCGAAGCCTTTGAGAGAGAATTCCTTGCGAGGATAAAGCCCTAACCACCAGAGCCAGAGAGAATTGGGCATCACTTAAGTCTTCTTGTCTGTGTGATCTGAAGACTTATTACACTTGAGGACTGTGCATCCTCCAGCCGGTTAGGCGTCGCGTTCTGAGCATCCAAGAGACATTGTGGATTGCCAGTGAACGAAGTCTGTGAAGGTTTGGGAGTCTACCTTGAAGACTTACCAGAGTGATTGGGCGAGGTCTATGTGACCTTAGCTCAAGGAGAATACGGTGAGGACTGGGTGTCCTGAGCTGCGTGTTCAGGACTGGGTGTCCGGGACTGTGTGTCCTAAGGTTTAAATACCTAGCCGCTCCAACCAGACGTACAGTTGTCACAGCAACTGGAACTGGTCCAACAAATCATTGTCTTCAACGAGTCACTGGTTTCATCTTCACTTCACTTTACTTACTGTTACTCCTTGTGAAGTCATTGTATGTTTGCTCTATCATTTGTCTTCACTGAGTGACTGCGTGTTCTGTTTGGCTTCACAATATCTTCCTACCTGATCCTTACTACCTAGCTGCTATTAGTCTTTGTGCTTTCACTTCATTGAATACTTGACTATGGTTTGCCTAGTGTAGTCTACCTTCCGCTGCATGGTAATAGGTTTAATTTTATCGTTTGTCTTCAAAACTCCCATGTTCTGAAGACTTTCATAAAAATCGCCTATTCACCCCCCTCTAGTCGATATAACGCACTTTCATAACTATATGGAAAGAATGTTAGCTGAAAGCTGTTTGTTTTGGCTTTGTTTATGCTGGTTGAACTTGTGTCTACTCTCAATAAGCAACAAAAGCTCTAGCTAGTGGATTTTTTCTTTGGCTCATGAATCATCTTGTTAGTGATGATAACAAAAGCCGAACAAAACAACATTTTTAGGAGCTTATTTGCACTTTCATTTTTTTTTTCTTGTTTTTACGAAAGTGAATTCAAAAACTAAGACCCTTACAAATAGGCTAAGTCATACTAATTAAACATTTGTTATTTCCATGCCTTTCTTGTTACAAAAAATGTGATACCTATTTCTATCTTTCTTGTAGCATGATTTCAAATGGATGAAGGGTGCTTACTCATACCTGAACACAATTGAATTGGATAACTTAATTAAATACAAGTTTGACAAAATTAAAAGGTAAATATCTATATCGGCCAACCGACCTTGTTCTTCGTCGGTCCGCCCGCTTGCTCGCTTTTAGTAGACTCCTTATGTAAGCCACATACGTTGGTAGGGCCCACCAACCGCTTATCCTTATTTATTTATCCTATCATATAGAAAGCACTCAGCATTCATCTTCTCCTGCACCTCTCTCCTGCTCGGGTCACACCTCCCACCTAGCATCTCACCAGCGATGGCCGCCACCACCCCATGCGCACAGCATGCCCGTACACGCGTACACCCCTGTCATGATGTGGCATGCAAGGTCATCAGCATGGGGACGGCAGGGACCGCATGTTGCGCCCCTAGCCAATCACCGGGACGACGAGTTGCAATGACAAGCCCCTCACCCCTCGCACATGAAGACGCCATGACCCTGTGCCACCCACTCGAGTAGTCCTCCTCTGTCATGGTCGTTGCGCGCTCCGACGGGTCGTGCTATAACTGGCGGCCAGCCGTGTTACGACCAATGACCGGACATGCTGCGGCCATGATAGATGAAGATGCGCTCGTCGGCGGGCTTGCTACTGTTGGGGAACATAGCAGAAATTCAAAATTTTCTATACAACACCAAGATCAATCTATGGAGTAATCTAGCAACGAGGGAAGGAGAGTGCATCTAGATACCCTTGTAGATCGCTAAGCGGAAGCGTTCAAGTGAACGGGGTTGATGGAGTCGTACTCGTCGTGATCCAAATCACCGATGATCCTAGTGCCGAACGGACGACACCTCCGTGTTCAACACACGTACAGCCCGGTGACGTCCTACTCCTTGATCCAGCAAGGGGAGAAGGAGAGATTGGGGAAGACTCCATCAGCAGCAGCAACGACGGCGTGGTGGTGGTGGAGGAGCGTGGTACTCCAGCAGGGCTTCGCCAAGCACCGCAAGAGACGAGGAGGGAGAGGGGTAGGGCTGCGCCAAGAAGGAGATTGAATCGTGTCACTGGCAGCCCAAAACCTCAAGTATATATAGGGGGAGGGGAGGGCTGCGCCCACCTAGGTTTCCACCCCTAGGGGTGGCGGCCAGCCCTAGATCCCATCTAGGGGGGCAGCCAAGGGGGGAGAGAGGGGGGCACCACCAGGTGGGCCTTAGGCCCATCTGAGCCTAGGGTTTTGCCCCCTTCCACTCTCCCTTGCACCTTGGGCCTTGGTGGGGGGGGGGGGGGCGCACCAGCCCACCTGGGGCTGGTCCCCTCCCACACTTGGCCCATGCAGCCCTCCGGGGCTGGTGGCCCCTTGTGGACCACCGGGACCCTCCCGGTGGTCCCGGTACATTACGATAAAACCCGAAACTTTTCCGGCGACCAAAACAGGACTTCCCATATATAAATCTTTACCTCCGGACCATTCCGGAACTCCTCGTGACGTCCGGGATCTCATCCGGGACTCCGAACAACATTAGGTAACCATGTATATCTATTCCCTATAACCCTAGCGTCATCGAACCTTAAGTGTGTAGACCCTACGGGTTCGGGAACCATGCAGACATGGCCGAGATAACTCTCCGGTCAATAACCAACAGCGGGATCTGGATACCCATGTTGGCTCCCACATGTTCCACGATGATCTCATTGGATGAACCATGATGTCAAGGACTTAATCAATCCCGTATACAATTCCCTTTGTCTAGCGGTACGATACTTGCCCGAGATTCGATCATCGGTATCCCGATACCTTGTTCAATATCGTTACTGGCAAGTCTCTTTACTCGTTCCGTAACACATCATCCCGTGATCAACTCCTTGATCACATTGTGCACATTATGATGATGTCCTACCGAGTGGGCCCAGAGATACCTCTCCGTTTACACGGAGTGACAAATCCCAGTCTCGCTTCGTGCCAACCCAACAGACACTTTCGGAGATACCTGTAATGTACCTTTATAGCCACCCAGTTACGTTGTGACGTTTGGCACACCCAAAGCACTCCTACGGTATCCGGGAGTTGCACAATCTCATGGTCTATGGAAATGATACTTGACATTAGAAAAGCTTTAGCATACGAACTACATGATCTTGTGCTAGGCTTAGAATTGGGTCTTGTCCATCACATCATTCTCCTAATGATGTGATCCCATTATCAACGATATCCAATGTCCATGGTCAGGAAACTGTAACCATCTATTGATCAACGAGCTAGTCAACTAGAGGCTTACTAGGGACATGGTGTTGTCTATGTATCCATACATGTATCTGAGTTTCCTATCAATACAATTCTAGCATGGATAATAACGATTATCATGAACAAGGAAATATAATAATAACCAATTTATTATTGCCTCTAGGGCATATTTCCAACAGTCTCCCACTTGCACTAGAGTCAATAATCCAGTTCACATCAATATGTGATTAACACTCAAGGTCACATCCCCCATGTGACTAACACCCAAGAGTTCTGGGTTTGATCATGTTATGCTTGTGAGAGAGGTTTCAGTCAACGGTCTGCAGCATTCACGACGAATACTCACAGGGATTCTACATCTTAGTAGTGCACTCAATAGCTAGCATATTGATCTTTCAAATATCAAACTGTTGCCAGGAGCATCAATTGCACATTAATACTATCGGAATTCAGCTACAGGCCCTTCCGCGATAATTGTTAATGAAGACTCTAGCGATCGACTAACTGCTTTACGCGAAGTGTTCTTCACGTCCTAACAAAGAAACATAATGACTTAGAGGATAATTTAGACCCTAATCATGATGCTACTCCTAGATTACCTTTGTACCTCTTGCCAGAAAGTGGCAAGTCAAAGCCGTGCAACTCACATGCATACTTTTCCTATGATATTTCTAGATGAAATTCTCAGCTTTGTCGTGGGAGAATATTAACTGTTCAGTCCTTGCACTCCAAGAGAGCTGTTGGAAATATGCCCTAGAGGCAATAATAAAAGATTATTATTATATTTCCTTGTTCATGATAATTGTCTTTATTCATGCTATAATTGTGTTATCTGGAAATCGTAATACATGTGTGAATAACAGACATCAACATGTCCCTAGTAAGCCTCTAGTTGACTAGCTCGTTGATCAACAGATAGTCATGATTTCCTGACTATGGACACTGGATGTCATTGATAACGAGATCACATCATTAGGAGAATGATGTGATGGACAAGACCCAATCCTAAACATAGCACAAGATCGTATAGTTCGTTTGCTAAAGTTTTCTAATGTCAAGTATCTTTTCCTTAGACCATGAGATCGTGTAACTCCCGGATACTGTAGGAGTGCTTTGGGTATGCCAAACGTCACAACGTAACTGGGTGACTATAAAGGTAGACTACGGGTATCTCCGAAAGTGTCTGTTGGGTGACATGGATCAAGACTGGGATTTGTCACTCCGTATGACGGAGAGGTATCACTGGGCCCACTCGGTAATGCATCATCATAATGAGCTCAGAGTGACCAAGTGTCTGGTCACGGGATCATGCATTACGTACGAGTAAAGTGACTTGCCGGTAACGAGATTGAACGAGGTATTGGGATACGGACGATCGAATCTCGGGCAAGTAACATATCGATAGACAAAGGGAATAGCGTACGGGGTTGATTGAATCCTTGACATCGTGGTTCATCCGATGAGATCATCGTGGAGCATGTGGGAGCCAACATGGGTATCCAGATCCCGCTGTTGGTTATTGACCGGAGAGTCGTCTCGGTCATGTCTGCTTGTCTCCCGAACCCGTAGGGTCTACACACTTAAGGTTCGGTTACGCTAGGGTTGTAGGGATATGTATATGCAGTAACCCGAATGTTGTTCGGAGTCCCGGATGAGATCCCGGACGTCACGAGGAGTTCCGGAATGGTCCGGAGGTAAAGATTTATATATGGGAAGTCCTGTTTCGGGCATCGGGACAAGTTTCGGGGTTATCGGTATTGTACCGGGACCACCGGAAGGGTCCCGGAGGACCACCGGGTGGGTCCACCTGCCCCGGGGGGCCACATGGGCTGTAAGGGGGTGCGCCTTGGCCTAATGGGCCAAGGGCACCAGCCCCACATAGGCCCATGTGCCTAGGGTTTAAGGGGCAAGAGTCCTAGGAGGGTAAGGCACCTCCTAGGTGCCTTGGGGGGAGGGAAAACCCCCCTGTGGCCGCCGCACCCCCTAGGAGATTGGATCTCCTAGGGCCGGCCACCCCCCTTGGCACCCCTATATATAGTGGGGGAGAGGAGGGACTTCACACCTGAACGCCCTGGCCTTTGGTTGCCTTCTTCTCCCTCCTCAACACCTCCTCCACCTCCATAGTGCTTAGCGAAGCTCTGCCGGAGTACTGCAGCTCCATCAACACCACGCCGTCGTGCTGCTGCTGGTGCCATCTCCCTCAACCTCTCCTCCCTCCCTTGCTGGATCAAGAAGAGGAGACGTGGCTGTTTCCGTACGTGTGTTTGAACGCGGAGGTGCCGTCCGTTCGGCGCTGGTCATCGGTGATTTGGATCACGTCGAGTACGACTACATCATCATCGTTCTTTTGAACGCTTCCGCTCGCGATCTACAAAGGTATGTAGATGCATCTAATCACTCGTTGCTAGATGAACTCCTAGATGATCTTGGTGAAACGAGTAGGAAATTTTTTGTTTTCTGCAACGTTCCCCAACAGTGGCATCATGAGCCAGGTCTATGCGTAGTTCTTCTTGCGCGAGTAGAACACAATATGTTGTGGGCGTAGATTTGTCAACTTTCTTGCCGTTACTAGTCCTTTCTTGCTTCAGCGGTATTGTGGAATGAAGCGGCCCGGACCAACCTTACACGTACGCTTACGTGAGACCGGTTCCACCGACTAACATGCACTAGTTGCATAAGGTGGCTGGCGGGTGTCTGTCTCTCCTACTTTAGTTGGAGCGGAATCGATGAACAGGGTCCTTATGAAGGGTAAATAGAAGTTGACAAATCACGTTGTGGCTTTAACTTAGGTAAGAAAACGTTCTTGCTAGAACCCTAATTCAGCCACGTAAAAAACTTGCAACAACAATTAGAGGACGTCTAACTTGTTTTTGCAGCAAGTGGTTTGTGATATGATATGGCCAAAGTTGTGATGAATGATGAATGATCTATATGTGATGTATGAGATGTTCATGCTATTGTAATAGGATTCACGACTTGCATGTCGATGAGTATGACAACCGGCAGGAGCCATAGGAGTTGTCTTTATTCTTTTAGTGACCTGCGTGTCATCGAGAAACGCCATGTAAATTACTTTACTTTATTGCTAAACGCGTTAGCCATAGTAGTAGAAGTAATAGTTGGCGAGCAACTTCATGGAGACACGATGATGGAGATCATGATGATGGAGATCATGGTGTCAAGCCGGTGACAAGATGATCATGGAGCCCCAAGATGGAGATCAAAGGAGCTATGTGATATTGGCCATATCATGTCACGTTCATTATTTGATTGCATGTGATGTTTATCATGTTTTGCATCTTGTTTACTTAGAACGACGGTAGTAAATAAGATGATCCCTCACAATAAATTCAAGAAGTGTTCCCCCTAACTGTGCACCGTTGCGACAATTCGCTATTTCAAAACACCACGTGATGATCGGGTGTTTTATTCAGACGTTCACATACAACAGGTGTAAGACAGATTTACACATGCAAACACTTAGGTTGACTTGACGAGCCTAGCATGTACAGACATGGCCTCGGAACACAGAAGACCGAAAGGTCGAGCATGAGTCGTATAGAAGATACGATCAACATGAAGATGTTCACCGATGTTGACTAGTCCGTCTCACGTGATGATCGGACACAGTCTAGTTTAACTCGGATCATGTAATACTTAGATGACTAGAGGGATGTCTAATCTAAGTGGGAGTTCACTAATAATTTGATTAGTTGAACTTAATTGTCATGAACTTAGTCTAAAAATCTTTGCAATATGTCTTGTAGATCAAATGGCCAACGTAGTCCTCAACTTCAACGCGTTCCTAGAGAAAACTAAGCTGAAAGACGATGGCAGCAACTATACGGACTGGGTCCGGAACCTGAGGATCATCCTCATAGCTGCCAAGAAAGATTATGTCCTACAAGCACCGCTTGGTGACGCACCCGTTCTCCCTGCAGAACAAGATGTTATGAACGCTTGGCAGGCACGATTCGATGACTACTCCCTCGTTCAGTGCGGCATGCTTTACAGCCTAGAGCCGGGGCTCCAAAAGCGTTTTGAGAGACATGGAGCATATGAGATGTTCGAAGAGCTGAAAATGGTTTTCCAAGCTCATGCCCGGGTCGAGAGATATGAAGTCTCCGACAAATTCTTCAGCTGTAAGATGGAGGAAAACAGTTCTGTCAGTGAGCACATACTCACTATGTCTGGGTTGCATAACCGCTTGACTCAGCTAGGAGTTAATCTCCCGGATGATGCGGTCATTGACAGAATCCTCCAGTCGCTTCCACCAAGCTACAAGAGCTTTGTGATGAACTTCAATATGCAGGGGATGTAAAAGACCATTCCTGAAGTATTTGCTATGCTGAAATCAGCGGAGGTAGAAGTCAGGAAGGAACATCAAGTGTTGATGATCAATAAAACCACTAAGTTCAAGAAAGGCAAGGGTAAAAAGAGCTTCAAGAAGGACGGCAAGGAGGTTGCCGCGCCCGGCAAGCAAGCTGCCGGGAAGAAGCCAAAGAATGGACCCAAGCCCGAGACTGAGTGCTTTTATTGCAAGGAAAGCGGTCACTGGAAGCGGAACTGCCCTAAGTACTTAGCGGATAAGAAGGCCGGCAAAACCAAAGGTATATGTGATATACATGTAATTTATGTGTACCTTACTAGTGCCCGTAGTGGCTCCTGGGTATTTGATACCGGTGCAGTTGCTCACATTTGTAACTCAAAGCAGGGGCTGCGGAATAAGCGGAAACTGGCAAGGACGAGGTGACGATGCGCGTCGGGAATGGTTCCAAGGTCAATGTGATCGCCGTCGGCACGCTACCTCTGCATCTCCCTTCGGGATTAGTTTTAAACCTTAATAATTGTTATTTAGTGCCAGCTTTGAGCATGAACATTGTATCGGGATCTCGTTTAATTCGAGATGGCTACTCTTTTAAATCTGAGAATAATGGTTGTTCCATTTTTATGAGAGATATGTTTTATGGTCATGCTCCTATGGTGAATGGTTTATTCTTTATGAATCTCGAACGTGATGCTACACATGTTCATAATGTGAGTACCAAAAGAAGTAAGGTTGATAATGATAGTCCCACATACTTGTGGCACTGCCGCCTTGGTCACATAGGTGTCAAACGCATGAAGAAGCTCCATGCCGATGGACTTTTAGAGTCTCTTGATTATGAATCATTTGACACGTGCGAACCATGCCTTATGGGTAAAATGACCAAGACTCCGTTCTCAGGAACAATGGAGCGAGCAACCGACTTATTGGAAATCATACATACCGATGTGTGCGGTCCAATGAGTGTTGAGGCTCGCGGTGGCTATCGTTATGTTCTCACCCTCACTGATGATTTAAGTAGGTATGGGTATATCTACTTAATGAAACACAAGTCTGAAACCTTTGAAAAGTTCAAGGAATTTCAGAGTGAGGTTGAAAATCAACGTGACAGGAAAATCAAGTTTCTGCGATCAGATCGTGGAGGAGAATACTTGAGTCACGAGTTTGGCACACACTTAAGAAAATGTGGAATAGTTTCACAACTCACGCCGCCTGGAACACCTCAGCGTAATGGTGTGTCCGAACGTCGTAATCGCACTCTGTTAGATATGGTGCGATCTATGATGTCTCTTACCGATTTACCGCTTTCTTTTTGGGGCTATGCTTTAGAGACTGCCGCATTCACTTTAAATAGGGCTCCGTCGAAATCCGTTGAGACGACACCGTATGAATTATGGTTTGGGAAGAAACCTAAGCTGTCGTTTCTAAAAGTTTGGGGATGCGATGCTTATGTCAAGAAACTTCAACCTGAAAAGCTCGAACCCAAATCGGAAAAATGCGTCTTCATAGGGTACCCAAAAGAAACTATTGGGTACACCTTCTACCTCAGATCCGAAGGCAAGATCTTTGTTGCCAAGAATGGGTCCTTTCTGGAGAAAGAGTTTCTCTCGAAAGAAGTAAGTGGGAGGAAAGTAGAGCTTGATGAAGTATTGCCTCTTGAACCGGAAAATGGCGCAACTCAAGAAAATGTTCCTGAGGTGCCAGCACCGACTAGAGAGGAAGTTAATGATAATGATCAAGATACTTCTGATCAAGCTCCTACTGAAATTCGAAGGTCCACAAGGACACGTTCCGCACCAGAGTGGTACGGCAACCCTGTCTTGGAAATCATGTTGTTAGACAACGGTGAACCTTCGAACTATGAAGAAGCGATGGCGGGACCGGATTCCGACAAATGGCTAGAAGCCATGAAATCCGAGATAGGATCCATGTATGAAAACGAAGTATGGACTTTGACTGACTTGCCCGTTGAACGGCGAGCCATAGAAAATAAATGGATCTTTAAGAAGAAGACAGACGCGGATGGTAATGTGACCATCTATAAAGCTCGGCTTGTCGCTAAGGGTTATCGACAAGTTCAAGGGGTTGACTACGATGAGACTTTCTCACCGGTAGCGAAGCTGAAGTCCGTCCGAATCATGTTAGCAATTGCCGCATTCTATGATTACGAAATATGGCAAATGGACGTCAAAACGGCATTCCTTAATGGTTTCCTTAAGGAAGAATTGTATATGATGCAGCCGGAAGGTTTTGTCGATCCTAAGAATGCTGACAAAGTGTGCAAGCTCCAACGCTCGATTTATGGGCTGGTGCAAGCATCTCGGAGTTGGAACATTCGCTTTGATGAGATGATCAAAGCGTTTGGGTTTACACAGACTTATGGAGAAGCCTGCGTTTACAAGAAAGTGAGTGGGAGCTCTGTAGCATTTCTCATATTATATGTAGATGACATACTTTTGATGGGAAATGATATAGAACTCTTGGACAGCATCAAGGCCTACTTGAATAAAAGTTTTTCAATGAAGGACCTTGGAGAAGCTGCTTATATATTAGGCATCAAAATCTATAGAGATAGATCAAGACGCCTCATAGGTCTTTCACAAAGCACATACCTTGATAAGATATTGAAGAAGTTCAATATGGATCAATCCAAGAAAGGGTTCTTGCCTGTGTTACAAGGTGTGAAATTGAGCTCAGCTCAATGTCCGACCACGGCAGAAGATATAGAAGAGATGAGCGTCATCCCCTATGCCTCAGCCATAGGTTCTATTATGTATGCCATGCTGTGTACCAGACCTGATGTTAACCTTGCCGTCAGTTTGGTAGGAAGGTACCAAAGTAATCCCGGCAAGGAACACTGGACAGCGGTCAAGAATATCCTGAAGTACCTGAAAAGGACTAAGGAAATGTTTCTCGTTTATGGAGGTGACGAAGAGCTCGTCGTAAAGGGTTACGTCGACGCTAGCTTCGACACAGATCTGGATGACTCTAAGTCACAAACCGGATACGTGTATATTTTGAATGGTGGGGCAGTAAGCTGGTGCAGTTGCAAGCAAAGCGTCGTGGCGGGATCTACATGTGAAGCGGAGTACATGGCAGCCTCGGAGGCAGCACATGAAGCAATATGGGTGAAGGAGTTCATCACCGACCTAGGAGTCATACCCAATGCGTCGGGGCCGATCAAGCTCTTCTGTGACAACACTGGAGCTATTGCACTTGCCAAGGAGCCCAGGTTTCACAAGAAGACAAGGCACATCAAGCGTCGCTTCAACTCCATTCGTGAAAATGTTCAAGATGGAGACATAGAGATTTGTAAAGTACATACGGACCTGAATGTAGCAGATCCGTTGACTAAACCTCTCCCTAGAGCAAAACATGATCAACACCAGAATTCCATGGGTGTTCGATTCATCACAATGTAACTAGATTATTGACTCTAGTGCAAGTGGGAGACTGTTGGAAATATGCCCTAGAGGCAATAATAAAAGCATTATTATTATATTTCCTTGTTCATGATAATTGTCTTTATTCATGCTATAATTGTGTTATCTGGAAATCGTAATACATGTGTGAATAACAGACATCAACATGTCCCTAGTAAGCCTCTAGTTGACTAGCTCGTTGATCAACAGATAGTCATGATTTCCTGACTATGGACACTGGATGTCATTGATAACGAGATCACATCATTAGGAGAATGATGTGATGGACAAGACCCAATCCTAAACATAGCACAAGATCGTATAGTTCGTTTGCTAGAGTTTTCTAATGTCAAGTATCTTTTCCTTAGACCATGAGATCGTGTAACTCCCGGATACCGTAGGAGTGCTTTGGGTATGCCAAACGTCACAACGTAACTGGGTGACTATAAAGGTAGACTACGGGTATCTCCGAAAGTGTCTGTTGGGTGACATGGATCAAGACTGGGATTTGTCACTCCGTATGACGGAGAGGTATCACTGGGCCCACTCGGTAATGCATCATCATAATGAGCTCAGAGTGACCAAGTGTCTGGTCACGGGATCATGCATTACGGTACGAGTAAAGTGACTTGCCGGTAACGAGATTGAACGAGGTATTGGGATACCGACGATCGAATCTCGGGCAAGTAACATATCGATAGACAAAGGGAATAGCGTACGGGGTTGATTGAATCCTCGACATCGTGGTTCATCCGATGAGATCATCGTGGAGCATGTGGGAGCCAACATGGGTATCCAGATCCCGCTGTTGGTTATTGACCGGAGAGTCGTCTCGGTCATGTCTGCTTGTCTCCCGAACCCGTAGGGTCTACACACTTAAGGTTCGGTTACGCTAGGGTTGTAGGGATATGTATATGCAGTAACCCGAATGTTGTTCGGAGTCCCGGATGAGATCCCGGACGTCACGAGGAGTTCCGGAATGGTCCGGAGGTAAAGATTTATATATGGGAAGTCCTGTTTCGGGCATCGGGACAAGTTTCGGGGTTATCGGTATTGTACCGGGACCACCGGAAGGGTCCCGGGGGTCCACCGGGTGGGTCCACCTGCCCCGGGGGGCCACATGGGCTGTAAGGGGGTGCGCCTTGGCCTAATGGGCCAAGGGCACCAGCCCCACATAGGCCCATGCGCCTAGGGTTTAAGGGGGCAAGAGTCCTAGGAGGGTAAGGCACCTCCTAGGTGCCTTGGGGGGAGGGAAAACCCCCCTTGGCCGCCGCACCCCCTAGGAGATTGGATCTCCTAGGGCCGGCCACCCCCCCTTGGCACCCCTATATATAGTGGGGGAGAGGAGGGACTTCACACCTGAACGCCCTGGCCTTTGGTTGCCTTCTTCTCCCTCCTCAACACCTCCTCCACCTCCATAGTGCTTAGCGAAGCTCTGCCGGAGTACTGCAGCTCCATCAACACCACGCCGTCGTGCTGCTGCTGGTGCCATCTCCCTCAACCTCTCCTCCCTCCCTTGCTGGATCAAGAAGAGGAGACGTGGCTGTTCCTTACGTGTGTTGAACGCGGAGGTGCCGTCCGTTCGGCGCTGGTCATCGGTGATTTGGATCACGTCGAGTACGACTACATCATCACCGTTCTTTTGAACGCTTCCGCTCGCGATCTACAAAGGTATGTAGATGCATCTAATCACTCGTTGCTAGATGAACTCCTAGATGATCTTGGTGAAACGAGTAGGAAATTTTTTGTTTTCTGCAACGTTCCCCAACAAGAACTCCTTCTTTGACTGATCCACCTTCAAGATCATGTCAAGGTATGTGCTCATTTGAAAGTACCATTAAGCGTTTTGATCTATCCTTATAGATCTTGATGCTCAATGTTCAAGTAGCTTAATCCAGGCTTTCCATTGAAAAACACTTTCCAAATAACCCTATATGCTTTCCAGAAATTCTACATCATTTCTGATCAACAATATGTCAACAACATATACTCATCAGAAATTCTATAGTGCTCCCACTCACTTCTTTGGAAATACAAGTTTCTCATAAACTTTGTATACACCCAAAATCTTTGATCATCTCATCAAAGCATACATTCCAACTCCGAGATGCTTACTCCAGTCCTTAGAAGGATTGCTGGAGCTTTGCATACTTGTTAGCATCTTTTAGGATTGACAAAACCTTCCGGTTGTATCACATACAACCTTTCCTCAAGAAAATCGTCGAGGAAACAATGTTTTGACATCCTATCTGCAAGATTTCATAAATAATGCAGTAATCGCTAATATAATTCCAACAGACTCTTAGCATCGCTACGAGTGAGAAAGTCTCATCGTAGTCAACTCCTTGAACTTGTCGGAAAACATCTTAGCGACAAGTCGAGCTTTCTTAATGGTGATACGTACCATCATTGTCCGTCTTCCTTTTAAAATCCATATGTACCTAATAGCCTTACGACCATCAAGTAGTTCTTCCAAAGTTTACACTTTGTTTTCATATATGGATCCTCTCTCGGATTATATGGCCTCGAGCCATTTTGGAATCCAGGCCCACCATCGCTTCTCCATAGCTCGTAGGTTCATTGTTGTCTAGCAACATGACTTCCAAGACATGATTACGTACCACTCTGAAGTAGTACACATCCTTGTCATCCCACGAGGTTTGGTAGTGACTTGATTTGAAGTTTCATGATCACTATCATAAGCTTCCACTTCGATTGGTGTAGGTGCCACAGGAACAACTCCCTGTGCCCTGCCATACACTAGTTGAAGAGATGGTTCAATAACCTCATCAAGTCTCCACCATCCTCCCACTCAATTCTTTCGAGAGAAACTTTTTCCTCGAGGAAGGACCCGATTCTAGAAACAATCCCTTATTGCTTTCGGATTTGAGACAGGAGGTATACCCAAATGTTCTGGGTGTCCTATGAAGATGCATTTATCCGCTTTGGGTTCGAGCTTATCAGCCTGAAACTTTTTCACATAAGCGTCGCTGCCCCAAACTTTTAAGAAATGACAGCTTAGGTTTCTCTAAACCATAGTTCATACGGAGTCATCTCATCGGAATTACGTGGTGCCCTATTTAAAGTGAATGTGGTTGTCTCTAATGCCTAACCCATAAACTATTGTGGTAATTCGTTAAGAGACATCATGGTATGCATCATATCCAATAGGGTGCAGTTATGATGTTCGGACACACCATCACACTATGGTGTTCCAGGCTGTATTAGTTGTGAAAAAATTTCC
This sequence comes from Triticum aestivum, assembly GCF_018294505.1. NCBI lineage: Eukaryota > Viridiplantae > Streptophyta > Magnoliopsida > Poales > Poaceae > Triticum > Triticum aestivum. The sequence continues at coordinate 88,622,527 of NC_057797.1, forward strand.
ACAATGTCTTAATTCTGTGCCAAACTCGTAATTCAGATATTCATCTCTATGATCATATCATAGATCTTTTATCCTCTTGTCATGACGATCTTTCAACTTCACCCTGAAATTACTTGAACCTTTCAATAATTCAGACTCGTGATTCATCAAGTAAATATACTCAACATCTACTCAAATCATCTGTGAAGTAAGAACATAACGATATCCACTACACGCCTCAGCACTCATTGGACTGCACACATCAAAATGTATTACTTCCAACAAGTTGCTTTCTAGTTCCATTTTACTGAAAAACGAGGCTTTCAGTCATCTTGCCCATGTGGTATGATTTGCATGTCTCAAGTGATTCAAAATCAAGTGAGTCCAAACGGTCCATTTGCATGGAGTTTCTTCATGCATATACACCAATAGACATGGTTCGCATGTCTCAAACTTTTCAAAACGAGTGAGCCCAAAGATCCATCAACATGGAGCTTCTTCATGCGTTTTATACCGATATGACTTACGTGGCAGTGCCACAAGTAGGTGGTACTATCATTACTATCTTATATCTTTTAGCATGAACATGTGTATCACTACGATCGAGATTCAATAAACCATTCATTTTAGGTGCAAGACCATTGAAGGTATTATTCAAATAAATAGAGTAACCATTATTCTCCTTAAATGAATAACCGTATTGCGATAGACATAATCCAATCATGTCTATGCTCAACGCAAACACCAATCTCGATGGTAGAGGGAGCGTGCGATGCTTGATCACATCAAGCTTGGAAAAACTTCCAACACATATTGCCAGCTCACCTTTAGCTAGTCTCCGTTTACTCCGCAGCCTTTTATTTCGAGTTTACTAACATTTAGCAACTGAACCGGTATCTAATACCATGGTGCTACTAGGAGTACTAGTAAAGTACACAATGTATATCCAATATACTTCTATCGACCTTGTCAGCCTTCTCATCTACCAAGTATCTAGGGTAATTCTGCTCCAGTGGTTGTTCCCCTTATTACAGAAGCAGTTAGTCTTGGGTTTGGGTTCAACCTTGGGTTTCTTCACTAGAGCAGCAGCTGATTTGCCGTTTCATGAAGTATCCCTTCTTGCCCTTGCCCTTCTTGAAACTAGTGGTTTCACCAACCATCAACAATTGATGCTCCTTCTTGATTTCTACTTTTGTGGTGTCAAACATCGTGAATATCTCAAGGATCATCATATATGTCCCTGATATATTATAGTTCATCACGAAGCTCTAGCAGCTTGGTGGTAATGACCTCGGAGAAACATCACTATCTCATCTGGAAGATCAACTCCCACTCGATTCAAATGATTGTTGTACTCAGACAATCTGAGCACAAGCTCAACAATTGAGCTTTTCTCCCTTAGTTTGCAGGCTAAGAAAATCGTCGGAGGTCTTATACCTCTTGACGTGGGCACGAGCCTGAAATCCCAATTTCAGCCCTCAAAACATCTCATATGTTTCACGACGTTTCAAAACGTCTTCGGTGCCTCAACTCTAAACCGTTTAACTGAACTATCACGTAGTTATCAAAACATGTATGTCAGATATTCGAAACATCCACAGACGACGTTCGAGGTTCAGCACACTGAGCGGTGCATTAAGGACATAAGCCTTCTATGAAGCAATAAGGACAATCCTCAGTTTACGGACCTAGTCCGCATAATTGCTACTATCAACTTTCAACTAAATTTTCTCTAGGAACATATCTAAACAGTAGAACAGAAACGCGAGCCACGACATAATTTGCGAAGACCTTTTGACTATGTTCAGGATAATTAAGTTCATCTTATGAACTCCCACTCAGATAGACATCCCTCTAGTCATCTAAGTGATTACATGATCCGAGTCAACTAGGCCGTGTCCGATCATCACGTGAGACGGACTAGTCATCATCGGTGAACATCTTCATGTTGATCGTATCTACCATACGACTCATGCTCGACCTTTCGGTCTCTTGTGTTCCGAGGCCATGTCTGTACATGCTAGGCTCGTCAACACCCGTTGTATTCGAACGTAAGAATCTATCACACCCGATCATCACGTGGTGCTTCGAAACGACGAACTTTCGCAATGGTGCACAGTTAGGGGGAACACTTTCTTGAAATTTTAATGAGGGATCATCTTATTTACTACCGTCGTTCTAAGCAAATAAGATGTATAAACATGATAAACATCACATGCAATCAAATAGTGACATGATATGGCCAATATCATATTGCTCCTTTTGATCTCCATCTTCGGGGCTCCATGATCATCATCGTCACCGGCATGACACCATGATCTCCATCATCATGATCTCCATCATCGTGTCTTCATGAAGTTGTCTCGCCAACTATTACTTCCACTACTACAGCTAACGATTAGCAATAAAGTAAAGTAATTACATGACGTTTATGTTGACACGCAGGTCATAAATAAATTAAGACAACTCCTATGGCTCCTGCCGGTTGTCATACTCATCGACATGCAAGTCGTGATTCCTATTACAAGAACATGATCATCTCATACATCACATATATCATTCATCACATCCTTTGGCCATATCACATCACATAGCATACCCTGCAAAAACAAGTTAGACGTCCTCTAATTGTTGTTTGCATGTTTTACGTGGCTGCTATGGGTTTCTAGCAAGAACGTTTCTTACCTACGCAAAAACCACAACGTGATATGCCAATTGCTATTTACCCTTCATAAGGACCCTTTTCATCGAATCCGATCCGACTGAGGTGGGAGAGACAGACACCCGCTAGCCACCTTATGCAATTAGTGCATGTCAGTCGGTGGAACCAGTCTCACGTAAGAGTACGTGTAAGGTCGGTCCGGGCCACTTCATCCCACGATGCCGCCGAATCAAGATAAGACTAGTAATGGCAAGTAAATTGACAAAATCAACGCCCACAACTGCTTTGTGTTCTACTCGTGCACAGAAACTATGCATAGACCTAGCTCATGATGCCATTGTTGGGGAACATAGCAGAAATTCAAAATTTTCTACGCAACACCAAGATCAATCTATGGAGTAATCTAGCAACGAGGGAAGGAGAGTGCATCTACATACCCTTGTAGATCGCTAAGCGGAAGCGTTCAAGTGAACGGGGTTAATGGAGTCGTACTCGTCGTGATCCAAATCACTGATGATCCTAGTGCCGAACGGACGGCACCTCCGTGTTCAACACACGTACAGCCCGGTGACATCTCCTACGCCTTGATCCAGCAAGGGGAGAAGGAGAGGTTGGGGAAGACTCCATACAGCAGCAGCACAATGGCATGGTGGTGGTGGAGGAGCGTGGTACTCCAGCAGGGCTTCGCCAAACACCGCAAGAGACGAGGAGGGAGAGGGGTAGGGCTGCGCCAAGAAGGAGATTGAACCGTGTCCCTGGTAGCCCAAAACCTCAAGTATATATAGGGGGAGGGGAGGGGCTGCACCCCCACCTAGGTTTCCACCCCTAGGGGTGGCGGCCAGCCCTAGATCCCATCTAGGGGGGCAGCCAAGGGGGGAGAGAGGGGGGCGCACCACTAGGTGGGCCTTAGGCCCATCTGAGCCTAGGGTTTGCCCCCTTCCACTCTCCCTTGCGCCTTGGGCCTTGGTGGGGGGGCACCAGCACACCTGGGGCTGGTCCCCTCCCACACTTGGCCCATGCAGCCCTCCGGGGCTGGTGGCCTCACTTGGTGGACCACCGGGACCCTCCCGGTGGTCCCGGTACATTACCGATAAAATCCGAAACTTTTCCGGCGACCAAAACAGGACTTCCCATATATAAATCTTTACCTCTGGACCATTCCGGAACTCCTCATGACGTCCGGGATCTCATCCGGGACTCCGAACAACATTCGGTAACCACGTATATCTATTCCCTATAACCCTAGCATCATCGAACCTTAAGTGTGTAGACCCTACGGGTTCGGGAACCATGCAGACATGACCAAGATAACTCTCCGGTCAATAACCAACAGCGGGATATGGATACCCATGTTGGCTCCCACATGTTCCACGATGATCTCATCGGATGAACCACGATGTCAAGGACTTAATCAATCCCGTATACAATTCCCTTTGTCTAGCGGTACAATACTTGCCCGAGATTCGATCGTCGGTATCCCGATACCTTGTTCAATCTCGTTACTGGCAAGTCTCTTTACTCGTTCCGTAAGACATCATCCCGTGATCAACTCCTTGATCACATTGTGCACATTATGATGTGTTGGGGAACGTAGCAATAATTCAAAATTTTCCTACGTGTCACCAAGATCAATCTATGGAGTCATCTAGCAACGAGGGAGGAGTGGATCTACATACCCTTGTAGATCGCGCACGGAAGCGTTCAAGAGAACGGGGTTGATGGAGTCGTACTCGTCGTGATCCAAATCACTGATGATCCTAGCGCCGAACGGACGGCACCTCCGCATTCAACACACGTACGAAGCAGCAACGTCTCCTCCTTCTTGATCCAGCAAAGGGGGAGGAGAGGTTGATGGAGATCCAACAGCACGACGGCGTGGTGGTGGAAGTAGCGGGATTCCAACAGGGCTTCGCCAAGCGCTGCGGGAGGAGGGAGATGTGTCATGGGAGGGAGAGGGAGGCGCCAGGGCTTAGGTTTGGTTGCCCTCCCTTCCCCCCACTATATATAGGGCCAAGGGAGAAGGGGAGGGTGCAGCCTTGCCCCTTCCTCCAAGGAAGGGTGCGGCCAAGGGGGGAGGAGTCCATCCTCCCCAAGGCACCTCGAAGGTGCCTTCCCCTTTTAGGACTCTCCCCTCCTCTTGTCCCTTTGGCGCATGGGCCTCTAGGGCTGGTGCCCTTGGCCCATGTAGGCCAAGGCGCACCCCCTACAGCCCATGTGGCCCCCGGGGCAGGTGGCCCCCGGGGCAGGTGGCCCCACCCGGTGGACCCCCGGGACCCTTCCGGTGGTCCCGGTACAATACCGATGACCCCGAAACTTGTCCCGATAGCCGAAATAGCACTTCCTATATATATAATTCTTTACCTCCGGACCATTTCGGAACTCCTCGTGACGTCTGGGATCTCATCCGGGACTCTGAACAACTTTCGTGTTACCGCATACTTATATCTCTATAACCCTAGCGTCACCGAACCTTAAGTGTGTAGACCCTACGGGTTCGGGAGACATGCAGACATGACCGAGATGACTCTCCGGTCAATAACCAACAGCAGGATCTGGATACCCATGTTGGCTCCCACATGTTCCACGATGATCTCATCGGATGAACCACGATGTCAAGGACTTAATCAATCCCGTATACAATTCCCTTTGTCTAGCGGTACGATACTTGCCCGAGATTCGATCGTTGGTATCCCGATACCTTGTTCAATCTCGTTACCGGCAAGTCTCTTTACTCGTTCCATAACACATCATCCCATGATAAACTCCTTGATCACATTGTGCACATTATGATGATGTCCTACCGAGTGGGCCCAGAGATACCTCTCTGTTTACACGGAGTGACAAATCCCAGTCTCGATTCATGCCAACCCAACAGACACTTTCGGAGATACCTGTAGTGTACCTTTATAGCCACCCAACTACGTTGTGACGTTTGGCACACCCAAAGCATTCCTACGGTATCCGGGAGTTGCACAATCTCATGGTCTATGGAAATGATACTTGACATTAGAAAAGCTTTAGCATACGAACTACACGATCTAGTGCTATGCTTAGGATTGGGTCTTGTCCATCACATCATTCTCCTAATGATGTGATCCCGTTATCAATGACATCCAATGTCCATGGTCAGGAAACCGTAACCATCTATTGATCAACAAGCTAGTCAACTAGAGGCTTACTAGGGACATGGTGTTGTCTATGTATCCACACATGTATCTGAGTTTCCTATCAATACAATTCTAGCATGGATAATAAACGATTATCATGAACAAGGAAATATAATAATAATCAATTTATTATTGCCTCTAGGGCATATTTCCAACAGTCTCCCACTTGCACTAGAGTCAATAATCTAGTTCACATCCCATGTGATTAACACTCACAGGTCACATCGCCATGTGACCAACATCCAAAGAGTTTACTAGTGTCACTAAACTAGTTCACATCATCATGTGATTAAGACTCAATGAGTTCTGGGTTTGATCATGTTTTGCTTGTGAGAGAGGTTTTAGTCAACGGGTCTGAATCTTTCAGATCCGTATGTACTTTGCAAATTTCTATGTCATCTTGTAGATGCAACTACTACGCTACATTTGGAGCCATTTCAAATAACTGTTCTACTTGGAGTTATTCTAAATTGTTGCTCCATTATACGTATCCGGTATCTCTACTCAGAGCTATCCAGATAGGTGTTAAGCTTGGATCGTCGTAACTCTTTACGTCGAACTCTTTATCACCTCCATAACCGAGAAAATTCCTTAGTCCACTAGTTACTAAGGATAACTTTGACCGTTGTACTGTGATCCATTCTTGGATCACTCTTGTACCCCTTGACTGACTCATGGCAAGGCACACTTCAGGTGCGGTACACAGCATAGCATACTGTAGAGCCTATGTCTTAAGCATAGGGGACGACCTTCGTCCTTTCTCTCTATTCTGCCGTGGTCGAGCTTTAAGTCTTAACTTCATACCTTATAACTCAGGCAAGAACTCCTTCTTTGACTGATCCATCTTGAACACCTTCAGGATCATGTCAAGGAATGTGCTCATTTGAAAGTACCATTAAGCATTTTGATCTATCCTTATAGATCTCGATGCTCAATGTTCAAGTAGCTTGATCCAGGCTTTCCACTGAAAAACACTTTCCAAATAACCCTATATGCTTTCCAGAAATTCTACGTCATTTCTGATCCATAATATATCAACAACATATACTCATCAGAAATTCTATAGTGCTCCCACTCACTTCTTTGGAAATACAAGTTTCTCATAAACTTTGTATAAACCCAAAATCTTTGATCATCATCAAAGCATACATTCCAACTCCGAGATGCTTAGTCCAGTCCCTAGAAGGATTGCTGGAGCTTTGCATACTTATTAGCATCTTTCAGGATTGACAAAATCTTTCCTCAAAAACGTCGAGGAAATAATGTTTTGACATCCTATCTGCAAGATTTCATAAATAATGCAGTAATCGCTAATATAATTCCAACAGACTCTTAGCATCGCTACGAGTGAGAAAGTCTCATCGTAGTCAACTCCTTGAACTTGTCGGAAAACATCTTAACGACAAGTCGAGCTTTCTTAATGGTGACATTTACCATCATTGTCCGTCTTCCTTTTAAAATCCATATGTACCTAACAGCCTTACGACCATCAAGTTGTTCTGCCAAAGTCTACACTTTGTTTTCATACATGGATCCTCTCTCGGATTTTATGGCCTCGAGCCATTTATCGGAATCCGGGTCCACCATCGCTTCTCCATAGCTCGTAGGTTCATTGTTGTCTAGCAACATGACTTCCAAGACAGGATTACGTACCACTCTGAAGTAGTACGCATCCTTGTCATCCCACGAGGTTTGGTAGTGACTTGATCTGAAGTTTCATGATCACTATCATAAGCTTCCACTTCAATTGGTGTAGGTGCCACAGGAACAACTTCCTGTGCCCTGCCACACACTAGTTGAAGAGACGGTTCAACAACTTTATCAAGTCTCCACCATCCTCCCACTCAATTCTTTCGAGAGAAACTTTTCCTCGAGAAAGGACCCGATTCTAGAAACAATCCCTTATTGCTTTCGGTTCTGAGACAGGAGGTATACCCAACTGTTTTGGGTGTCCTATGAAGATGCATTTATCCGCTTTGGGTTTGAGCTTATCATCCTGAAACCTTTTCACATAAGCGTCGCAGCCCCAAACTTTTAAGAAATGACAGCTTAGGTTTCTCTAAACCATAGTTCATACGGTGTCATCTCATCGGAATTACGTGGTGCCCTATTTAAAGTGAATGTGGTTGTCTCTAATGCCTAACCCATAAACTATCGTGGTAATTCGATAAGAGACATCATGGTATGCATCATATCCAATAGGGTGCAGTTATGATGTTCGGACACACCATCACACTATGGTGTTCCAGGCTGTATTGGTTGTGAAACAATTTCCACAATGTCTTAATTCTGTGCCAAACTCGTAATTCAGATATTCATCTCTATGATCATATCATAGATCTTTTATCCTCTTGTCACGATGATCTTTCAACTTCACTCTGAAATTACTTGAACCTTTCAATAATTCAGACTCGTGATTCATCAAGTAAATATACTCAACATCTACTCAAATCATCTGTGAAGTAAGAACATAACGATATCCACTACATGCCTCAGCACTCATCGGACTGCACACATCAAAATGTATTACTTCCAACAAGTTGCTTTCTAGTTCCATTTTACTGAAAAACGAGGCTTTCAGTCATCTTGCCCATGTGGTATGATTTGCATGTCTCAAGTGATTCAAAATCAAGTGAGTCAAAACGGTCCATTTGCATGGAGTTTCTTCATGCATATACACCAATAGACACGGTTCGCATGTCTCAAACTTTTCAAAAACGAGTGAGCCCAAAGATCCATCAACATGGAGCTTCTTCATGCGTTTTTACCGATATGACTTACGTGGCAGTGCCACAAGTAGGTGGTACTATCATTACTATCTTTTGGCATGAACATGTGTATCACTACGATCGAGATTCAATGAACCATTCATTTTAGGTGCAAGACCATTGAAGGTATTATTCAAATAAACAGAGTAACCATTATTCTCCTTAAATGAATAACCATATTGTGATAGACATAATCCAATTATATCTATGCTCAACGCAAACACCAATCTCGATGGTAGAGGGAGCGTGTGATGCTTGATCATATTAACATTGGAAACACTTCCAACACATATCGTCAGCTCACCTTTAGCTAGTCTCCGTTTATTCCGTAGCTTTTATTTCGAGTTACTAACACTTAGCAACCGAACCAGTATCTAATACCCTGGTGCTACTAGGAGTACTAGTAAAGTACACATCAACACAATGTATATCCAATATACTTCTATCGACCTTGCCAGCCTTCTCATCTACCAAGTATCTAGGGTAATTCTGCTCCAGTGGCTGTTCCCCTTATTATAGAAGCACTTAGTCTCGAGTTTGGGTTCAACCTTGGGTTTCTTCACTAGAGCAGCAGCTGATTTGCCGTTTCATGGAGTATCCCTTCGTGCCCTTGCCCTTCTTGAAACTAGTGGTTTCACCAACCATCAACAATTGATGCTCCTTCTTGATTTCTACTTTTGTGGTGTCAAACATCGCGAATATCTCAAGGATCATCATATATGTCCCTGATATATTATAGTTCATCACGAAGCTCTAGCAGCTTGGTGGTAATGACTTCGGAGAACCATCACTATTTCATCTGGAAGATCAACTCCCACTCGATTCAAGCGATTGTTGTACTCAGACAATCTGAGCACAAGTTCAACAATTGAGCTTTTCCCCCTTAGTTTGCAGGCTAAGAAAATCGTCGGAGGTCTTATACCTCTTGACGTGGGCATGAGCCTGAAATCCCAATTTCAGTCCTCGAAACATCTCATATGTTTCACGACGTTTCAAAACATCTTCGGTGCCTCAATTCTAAACCGTTTAACTGAACTATCACGTAGTTATCAAAATGTGTATGTTAGATGTTCGCAACATCCACAGACAACGTTCGAGGTTCAGCACACTGAGCGGTGCATTAAGGACATAAGCCTTCTATGAAGCAATGAGGACAATCCTCAGTTTACGGACCTAGTCCGCATAATTGCTACTATCAACTTTCAACTAAATTTTCTCTAGGAACATATCTAAACAGTAGAACTGAAGCGTGTGCTACGACATAATTTGCGAAGACCTTTTGACTATGTTCAGGATAATTAAGTTCATCTTATGAACTCCCACTCAGATAGACATCCCTCCAGTCATCTAAGTGATTACATGATCCGAGTCAACTAGGCCGTGTCCGATCATCACGTGAGACGGACTAGTCATCATCGGTGAACATCTTCATGTTGATCGTATCTACCATACGACTCATGCTCGACCTTTCGGTCTCTTGTGTTCCGAGGCCATGTCTGTACATGCTAGGCTCGTCAAGTTAACCCTAAGTGTTTTGCATGTGTAAAACTGTCTTACACCCGTTGTATGTGAACGTAAGGATCTATCACACCCGATCATCATGTGGTGCTTCGAAACGACGAACTTTAGCAACGGTGCACAGTTAGGGGAGAACACATTCTTGAAATTGTAATGAGGGATCATCTTATTTACTACCGTCGTTCTAAGCAAATAAGATGTATAAACATGATAAACATCACATGCAATCAAATAATAGTGACATGATATGGCCAATATCATATAGCTCCTTTGATCTCCATCTTGGGGCTCCATGATCATCTTGTCACCGGCATGACACCATGATCTCCATCATCATGATCTCCATCATTGTGTCTTCTTGAAGTTGTCTCGTTATCTATTACTTCTACTACTATGGCTAACGCTTTAGCAATAAAGTAAAGTAATTACATGAAATTTAAGTTGACACGCAGGTCATAAATAAATAAAGACAACTCATATGGCTCCTGCCGGTTGTCATACTCATCGACATGCAAGTCGTGATTCCTATTACAAGAACATGATCATCTCATACATCACATATATCATTCATCACATCCTTTGGCCATATCACATCACATAGCATACCCTGCAAAAACAAGTTAGACGTCCTCTAATTGTTGTTTGCATGTTTTACGTGGCTGCTATGGGTTTCTAGCAAGAACGTTGCTTACCTACGCAAAAACCACAACGTGATATGCCAATTGCTATTTACCCTTCATAAGGACCCTTTTCATCAAATCCGATCCGACTAAAGTGGGAGAGACAGACACCCGCTAGCCACCTTATGCAACTAGTGCATGTCAGTCGGTAGAACCAGTCTCACGTACGAGTACGTGTAAGGTCGGTCCGGGCCGCTTCATCCCACAATACCGTCGAATCAAGATAAGACTATTAACGGCAAGCATATTGAACAAAATCAACGCCCACAACTTTTTTGTGTTCTACTCGTGCATAGAATCTACGCATAGACCTAACTCTGATACCACTGTTGGGAAACGTAGCAATAATTCAAAATTTTCCTACGTGTCACCAAGATCAATCTATGGAGTCATCTAGAGACGAGGGAGGAGTGGATCTACATACCCTTGTATATCGCGCGCGGAAGCGTTCAAGAGAACGGGGTTGATGGAGTCGTACTCGTCGTGATCCAAATCATCGATGATCCTAGCGCCGAACGGACGGCACCTCCGCGTTCAACACACGTACGGAGCAGCGACGTCTCCTCCTTCTTGATCCAGCAAGGGGGGAGGAGAGGTTGATGGAGATCCAACAGCACGACGGCGTGGTGGTGGAAGTAGCGGGATTCCAACAGGGCTTCGCCAAGCGCTGCGGGAGGAGGGAGATGTGTCATGGGAGGGAGAGGGAGGCGCCAGGGCTTAGGTTTGGTTGCCCTCCCTTCCCCCCACTATATATAGGGCCAAGGGAGAGGGGGAGGGCGCAGCCTTGCCCCTTCCTCCAAGGAAGGGTGCGGCCAAGGGGGGGAGGAGTCCATCCTCCCCAAGGCACCTCGAAGGTGCCTTCCCCTTTTAGGACTCTCCCCTCCTCTTGTCCCTTTGGTGCATGGGCCTCTAGGGGCTGGTGCCCTTGGCCCATGTAGGCCAAGGCGCACCCCCTACAGCCCATGTGGCCCCCGGGGCAGGTGGCCCCATCCGGTGGACCCCCGGGACCCTTCCGGTGGTCCCGGTACAATACCGATGACCCCAAAACTTGTCCCGATAGCCGAAATAGCACTTCCTATATATAATTCTTTACCTCTGGACCATTCCGGAACTCCTCGTGACGTCCGGGATCTCATCCGGGACTCCGAACAACTTTCGGGTTACCGCATACTTATATCTCTATAACCCTAGCGTCACCGAACCTTAAGTGTGTAGACCCTACGGGTTCGGGAGACATGCAGACATGACCGAGATGACTCTCCGGTCAATAACCAACAGCGGGATCTGGATACCCATGTTGGCTCCCACATGTTCCACGATGATCTCATCGGATGAACCACGATGTCAAGGACTTAATCAATCCCGTATACAATTCCCTTTGTCTAGCGGTACGATACTTTTCCGAGATTCGATCGTCGGTATCCCGATACCTTGTTCAATCTCGTTACCGGCAAGTCTCTTTACTCGTTCCGTAACACATCATCCCGTGATAAACTCCTTGATCACATTGTGCACATTATGATGATGTCCTACCGAGTGGGCCCAGAGATACCTCTCCGTTTACACGGAGTGACAAATCCCAATCTCGATTCATGCCAACCCAGCAGACACTTTCAGAGATACCTGTAGTGTACCTTTATAGCCATCCAGTTACGTTGTGATGTTTGGCACACCCAAAGCATTCCTACGGTATCCGGGAGTTGCACAATCTCATGGTCTAAGGAAATGATACTTGACATTAGAAAAGCTTTAGCATACGAACTACACGATCTAGTGCTATGCTTAGGATTGGGTCTTGTCCATCACATCATTCTCCTAATGATGTGATCCCGTTATCAATGACATCCAATGTCCATGGTCAGGAAACTGTAACCATCTATTGATCAACGAGATAGTCAACTAGAGGCTTACTAGGGACATGGTGTTGTCTATGTATCCACACATGTATCTGAGTTTTCTATCAATACAATTCTAGCATGGATAATAAACGATTATCATGAACAAGGAAATATAATAATAATCAATTTATTATTGCCTCTAGGGCATATTTCCAACATGATGATGTCCTACCGAGTGGGCCCAGAGATACCTCTCCGTTTACACAGAGTGACAAATCCCAGTCTCGATTCGTGCCAACCCAACAGACACTTTCGGAGATACCTGTAATGTACCTTTATAGCCACCCAGTTATGTTGTGACGTTTGGCACACCCAAAGCACTCCTACGGTATCCGGGAGTTGCACAATCTCATGGTCTAAGGAAATGATACTTGACATTAGAAAAGCTTTAGCATACGAACTACATGATCTTGTGCTAGGCTTAGGATTGGGTCTTGTCCATCACATCATTCTCCTAATGATGTGATCCCGTTATCAACGATATCCAATGTCCATGGTCAGGAAACCGTAACCATCTATTGATCAACGAGCTAGTCAACTAGAGGCTTACTAGGGACATGGTGTTGTCTATGTATCCATACATGTATCTGAGTTTCCTATCAATACAATTCTAGCATGGATAATAAACGATTGTCATGAACAAGGAAATATAATAATAACCAATTTATTATTGCCTCTAGGGCATATTTCCAACAGCTACAACCGCCCACGGGGAAGTTGCACCCATCAATGCGGCAATGTTGCAACGAGCGACGAGAAGAGTTATGACGGGTCTGTGACGTGCGAGGACGTCGGAATCCACTACCATTTTTATTGGGCTCCTCTTTAAGAAGCACATTTTCATTAACGAAAAGCACATTTAGTAGAAGGGAAATTTTGTGTCTGAAGTAGAACCATATTTTGAGAAGAAGAAAACAACAACATCAGTACATGTCAAATTTAGTAGCTTCAGGAATTATGTGATTTCCTAAAAAACAATTATGCGGTTGATACACCTCATTTTGGGATGTGCTTAAAACCAATACAAACTAAGATTGATTTTTGAACCACCGAATTTCCCTAAAATGAATTTTCTATCTGCCTTTTCCATCCTCTTCCTATTTATGATAGAAATTCGTCAATAGGATGCAGAGGCGTCCAGGTCTTTTAACTGAAGAAATCATATTTATTGACTGAGAAACTGAAGACGTTCTACTTCTTATTTCTTCAGTTAAAAACAGCGCGTGAGATTGCCGCGGTCGAGCTTGAGTTCGATCCCAGTTCCAATCCAGCCGGCGACAGTTCCAATCCGAGTTGGGCAAGAATCAGGAGCTCACCCCTGAATAAATGGGCAGCGGCGGCGGGAGCAGCAGCTCCAGTTCGATCTGCTCGCCCACCTTCCCGATCTCCAGACCTAGGCACGCCATCGATGGCGGCCAAGGTGCTCCAGCTCCGCAGCGCCGACGGCAAGGTGCTCGTCGCTCCGGCGTGGGACTATCGCCCGGCCGCCGCCCAAGCCCGCCCGCTGGAGATGCGGGTGCCCTCGCGCGCCCTCGAGAGGGTGCTCCAGTACTGGACCAAGCACAGCCTGGCCAAGGCCTCCGGTGAGTCCCGGGAGTCCCTCGCCCGCTGGGACGCCGACTTCCAGCGCCGTCTCCAGGAAGACGGCCTCGCCAAGGAGGCCGCCGCAGCCGTCCAAGAACTCCGCCACCACGGCGTCCACCACGGAGGGCGTCCCCGTCGCCACGCCGCCACGGGCGCATCTGGTGTCGCTGCTCCAGCCACCGCCGCCCGTGCTGATCCCGTCCGTGCCTAGTGCCAACTCGTTCACCACCTCAAGGGTGTCGACCACGGAGAACCTAGCCCAGCGCCGACGGCGCCCATCGCTTTCCATGCCTCCGATGTTGCCGTCGCCGCGCGCCCTGGGCCTGCCACCACCTTGCTGGCCGCTGCTGGCACTGAGCCCGTTAGTGTCCGGTGCGCCATCCGTGCCCGTGGACGCCAGATGGCTCAAGACGAGGAGTCCGCTTGCCACCACCGCAAGCGCCCGGCTTCCAAGGCTCCACTCTGCCTGCCTGCCACTACTGTTGCGCCCGTGAAGAAGGTCTCTCGTCCCGTCGCTTCCAAGGCTCGCTCTTTCGTCGGCTCAACACCATTGCCTGTCACTGCTGCTGTGCCCGGTGTGAAGAAGACGGCTCCAGCTTCAACTCTGCGCGCAAGAAGGGGGATGGGGGAGCTCAGCTGCAAGGTTCCGAAGCAAAACCAATCGCCATTGCCTGTCATTGCTGTTGCAGCACCAAGGAAGCAACCAATTCCTTGGCTGCGTCCAGTGGTATTACGCCTTCCCTAGTCTTTTAGTTGCTTCCTAAACCATGCACACATAAGTTTCATTTAATCTTTGTCCCTCTAGGTTCTGCACTTGCTTACCAAGATTTCTAGTGTTCTTTGAATCCCGTTCAGTCATTAGTAATTTTACTAGAGTGTCAGCAGAGTCTCCATCTAGTCTAGGCAGCAAAAACCTTGTTAAGATGTGTACGACATAGTTACCACTGCATCCACACCTGGTCCTAAGTTAAGGGTTTAAGTGAATAAAGGGCATTTTCAATAAATCAAAGTAAAGCAGATGAGCCTAAAAAGGAAACTCATGTACTGCAATTCCCGCACGAGACAGAGCATAAAACGCACTCGCCGCAAAATGCAAAATGCCCGTTTGCTACCCGGCTTGTAGCAGGAAAAAGGAGTAGAATTGAACTTGTCGATACACACAGTAATCATGTGAGCTGCCTAGCGTTTGGAGACTATGCTGACTCTCCTGTAAAATTAATCTTGGCTGAATTGGATTCTTAGGCACTGGCGTCGTGGTGAGTTAAAGTTGCAGTTTCTGATGAGTAGCATTGGTTGGTGAACTCTTGTGTGTATGTGTGAGTGAAGCTTTAAGCTAAGCAAGTCCTTGATGTACCGACTATCGAGTCATATTGTAATCAATATCAGATATGAATGAAATATTGTTGGCCTGAATTTGAGCAGAGCATTTGAGTAACTCTATTTATTTTTATGTTTCTATGCGTCTTAAAACACGCCGTTGCTCTTGTCAGAAAAGTATGTACACGAGGTACGATCCGATGGATGCACCTATGATTTCACAATACTTTGTTGAGTTGTGAAGTGCATGGACATGTTTGGGGGAGTTTGAAGACAGACTTTATGGTTACAGATACTGCAATCTGATTGTCAAATAGGTTGCAGCTGTTTGGCAAATAGGTTGGGCTTTTCTAATGTGAAAAAGGATTCGGCGCAACAGCAGTCTTACCTTCTCTAGCTCCTTGAGAAATTTTCCTGTTCATTTGAACATTACAAATTCCACTGTCTATCCTAACATCTTCCCCAAGCAACCAAATATTGCGCTTGTACCATTGGGCATTGCTTGGAATCGATTTAATTTGTTACTTTTAAAGGAGCGACAACATGCTCAGAAGAACCTGATGATATTTAAAACTTTGCTATCACCTATCAGGTGATTCATATTCTTGCAGTGCATGAAAACTGAATTTTATAGGCATATTAAGACAATATGGTTACTACGCCCATGGGAGACAGCAAATTATAATTTTGTTGGAACTTTTGCGTGCTTGAATGCCAAATCATTCTAGAAGACATAATTTCCTTTTTAAATATATTTTTCTCTTCAAGCAAGAATGCTGCCAAAATCTGTGCATCGTGAACAATTTCTCTGAATCCATATGCAAATGTGGCACAGAGCATGCTGCTTTCAGTTTGCTCTGTTAGCACATTTACCCATGTTAAGTTGGTTTTTACAAAACAATTATAATGATGTATGCTTTTTCCCACGAGAAACTGAACGAGTACTGCATATTCATCATTAAACTGAAACTAAATGATAAGTATGTCAGTACAGAGGTAATGTTGCATTGTTGGTCAATTCTTTGCTACTGTTCTTCATCATGCATGCATGGGGAACGTATATGTGGAAGCTTCTCCTGTGGATCATGTTTTTTTTTCTCGGGCGGAAAGTACTAGTTTCTTGCTGCATTTTTTCCGTTGGGTGTTCAGTGACGAAAAAATGCCTTTTTCTGCAGTTCTGCTGCATTTTTCTGATTTGAATGATGAAACAATTTCCAAGATCTTACTGAACTTCTTTAAGTATACAAACATATTTTGAACTTATTTACGTATACAAACATATTCTGAACTTATTTACTTCTACATTTTCCAAGATCTTTGTGAACTTCTTTCTGGACCATTCTGAAGTCAGTTGTTTTTCTTATGTGTTTTTCCTTCAGAACGTTTTTATTTTGGTGTTCATTCCTAACCTCATCGAACTAGCTAAGTTGCTTGATTAGACTGATGAATAATGAATATACAAAATCAATCAACCATTCTGAGTTGGAACATGCCAACAACCATGTCCATTAAATGAGCAAAATAAATGAATAAAATCACTTTCGCCCAGAAAGATTTTGAGTGAAAGCACATGGAGCTGGACGTAATATAATCGTATATCCAAGATGTCATTTTAACAAAAAAATGGTGGATTTCCTAATCCTAAAATATGTTATTTAACACCATATTTTCGTATCATTATCATGAATACAAGATACTATCACCTAGCAAATACATTTCCTCCCGAGCATGACGTGTCAAAAAAATGTTGCACCTTTTTGTCACTGTTCATTGCTGAATTTTTTATTGTTCATACCTCCCAAATGATTTTGAGCTTGAATTTGTACATGTTTCCACTGTAACAGGGTTTCCATCTAATATTTTCTACTGTTGCGAGTGTTTTTTTGGAGAAGATGTGAGCTTTTGTTTTCGAAAAAATATTGCGAGCTTTTTATTAGGAGAGTTCTTTCTCAGAGGGGATGAGAGCCCAACAGCAAATAGAAATGCAGAGCCTAAAGGCTGTGCCCAGGAGACCTCCTGTTGGGCGATATCTGCGCCCGCAACGCACGCCCCTCGTGGGCCGGCCCATATACACGAGCTTTCTTTCGATTCCCTGGATCGCTCGTCCCCACGATCGTTAGTTTTTTTTTTCACATGACAGGATCGCTGGTTAACTTGTATAAAAACTATGCTGGTTGACCTTTGACCACCAACATGGATCACTGCTCAGGTTGTTGACTCATAAATTCACGAGAAAAGTTCATAAAAAATAATTCATCGATTTCAAAAATGTTCATCATATTTTGAAGAAAAGTTAACGAATTTTGGAAACATTTATTGATTTTGATAAGGAGTGTTACAAAATTTCATTTATTTGGAAAATAGTTCATCGATTTTGAAATAATTTCACCAATGTTGAAAAAAGTTTATCGGATTTGAAAAAAGTTCATTGAATTTTTTAAAAAATCATCGAGTTCAATAAAAGTTCATCCATTTTTAAGGAAAAAGTCACGAATTTGAAAAAAGTCCATCGAACCCGGGAAGAAGAAAAAGACAAAAGAAAAACGAAGACAAAAGAAAAAAAAAGACGTGCAAAGATAAAAGTTAGCACGTCTAGTTGGGGATGGTGGGGTGATTACTGCAGCTAACAATTAAGCAAGACGTCCCCGGTTCGAGTCGCAGCGCAATCACTCATTTTTTGCATTTGGAAAAAACAAAGAGAAAAAGCTAGATGGGCCGGCCTAGTGGAGAGGGGGCTATGCACCCCTTTGCGAATTGTACTGTAGCGGGTGCAGAGGGCGCCGGATAGGATTTTGCAACCCAGGTACAACCGCGGAACCTCCCGGCAAGCGGCCCATCACGAGAAAATGGAGGGAAAAACTCCAGAAGCGAGGGAAAACCCTCTTCCCGTTCCCCAAATGCGCGCACAGAAAAGATGAGAATGTGTGCTGATCTCACAGGGTACAACCCCCACCGCGAGGAAGCGGAAGACCCCGACGACGGAGAAGGCGAAGGCTGCCAGGAAGCCTCGCAAGCCGCAGGTATGTAGTTCACTCTACCCATCATGCCATTTGATAATTTAGTTAGTCTGAATTTGTCCCAAGTACTTGCTCAATTGTTTGATTTGTCTGAACCTGTTGCATCTATGTTGTCGCATTGTTTGGTGGTGTTAGGTTGAAGTTGAAAAACCGATCAAGATGCCTGTTTACTAAATTAAAGACACTAATTTTAAAATTATACCAAATCAAAAACACTTATTTTGGGAACGGGCGCAATTTAAGATTACTTCTTGTAATACCACCGAATTCCCCTAAAGCAAAATTGGCAATGCATTTTCTTTCTGTCTTGCACATCCTATCTTATACAGTAGAAATTCATCAACAGGTTCAGAGGCGTCCAGGTTTTTAACTGAAGAAATCCTATTTGTGGACTGAGAAACTGAAGACGCTCCATTTGTTCTTCAGTTAAAAACGAATGAGCGCGTGAGATTGCCGCAGCCGAGCTCGAGTTCGATCCCAGTTCCAATCCAGCCGGCGACAGTTCCAATCCGAGTTCGACAAGAATCAGGAGCTCTCCCCTGGATAAATGGGCACCAGCTCCAGTTCGATCTGCTCGCCCACCTTCCCGATCTCCAGACCTAGACACGCCATCGATGGCGGCGAAGATGCTCCAGCTCCGCAGCGCCGACGGCAAGGTGCTCGTCGCTCCGGCGTGGGACTATCGCCCGGCCGCCGCCCAAGCCCTCCCGCTGGAGACGCGGGTGCCCTCGCGCGTCCTTGAGAGGGTGCTCCAGTACTGGACCAAGCACAGCCTTGCCAAGGCCACCGGTGAGTCCCGGGAGTCCCTCGCCCGATGGGACGCCAACTTCCAGCACCGTCTCGAGGAAGACGGCCTCGCCAAGGAGGCCGCCGCAGCCGCCCAAGAACTCCGCCGCTACGGCGTCGACCACGGAGGGCGTCCCCGTCGCCACGCCGCGACGGCCGGACCTGCTGGTGCCGCTCCTGCCACCGCCACCCGTGCTGATCCCGTCCGTGCCTGGTGTGTCAACCACGGAGAACGCAGCCTTGCGCCGGCGATGCCCGGCTCTTTCGATGCCTCTGATGTTGCCTCCGCCCCGCGCCCTGGGCCTGCCACCACCTTGCCGGCTGCTGCTGGTGCTGACCCCGTGGGTGTCCGGTGCGCGATCCGTGCCCGTGGACGCCAGATGGCTGAAGACGAGGAGTCCGCTTGCCACCACCGCAAGCGCCCGGCTTCCAAGGCTCCACTCCGCCTGCCTGCCACTGCTGTTGCGCCCGTGAAGAAGGTCTCTCATCCCGTCGCTTCCAAGGCTCGCTCTTTCGTCGGCTCTACACCACTGCCTGTCACTGCTGTTGCGCCCGGTGTGAAGAAGGTGACTCCAGCTTCAACTCTGCGCGCTAGAAGGGGGATGAGGGAGCTCAGCTGCAAGGTTCCGAAGCAAAACCAATCGCCATTGCCTGTCATTGCTGTTGCAGCACCAAGGAAGCAACCAATTCCTTGGCTGCCTCCAGTGGTATTACGCCTTGCCTAGTCTTTTAGTTGCTTCCTAAACCATGCACACATAAGTTTCATTTAATCTTTGTCCCTCTAGGTTCTGCACTTGCTTACCAAGATTTCTAGTGTTCTTTGAATCCCGTTCAGTCATTAATAATTTTACAAGAGTGTCAGCAGAGTCTCCATCTAGCTAGGCAGCAAAAACCTTGTTAAGATGTGTACGACATAGTTACCACTGCATCCATACCTGGTCCTAAGTTAAGGGTTTAAGTAAATAAAGGGCATTTTCAATAAATCAAAGTGAAGCAGATGAGCCAAAAAAATTGGAAACTCATGTACTGCAATTCCGGCATGAGACAGAGCGTAAAACGCACTCGCCGCAAAATGCAAAACGCCCGTTTGCTACCCGGCTTGTAGCAGGAAAAAGGAGTAGAATTGAACTTGTCGATACACACAGTAATCATGTGAGCTGCCTAGCGTCTGGAGACTATGCTGACTCTCCTGTAAAATTAATCTTGGCTGACTTGGATTCTTAGACATTGGCGTCTTGGTGAGTTAAAGTTGCAGTTTCCGACAAGTAGCATTGGTTGGTGAACTCTTGTGTGTATGTGTGGGTGAAGCTTTGAGCTAAGCAAGTCCTTGATGTACCGACTATCAAGTCATACTGTAATCAATTTTGGATATGAATGAGAAAATTGTTGGCCTGAATTTGTGCAGAGCATTTGAGTAATCTTTTTGTATCGATTTATTCTTGTATGCTTCTATGGCTTCTTAAAATATTCCGGCATTCTGGTTGGAAAAGTGTGTACCCGAGATACGATCCAATGGATTGACCTCTGGTGTCACAATACTTCCTTTGAGTGGTGATGCACATAACCATGTTTGGGACAGTTATCAGTTAGAAGATTTTTTGGTTTGAGATACAGCAATCTACTTGTCAAGAATGTGAACTCTTGTGTGTGTGTGTTGGTGAAGCTTTGAGCTAAGCAAGTCCTCAATGTACCAAATATCTAGTTGTACTGTGATCAATTTCAGATATGAATGAAAAAATGTTGGCCTGAATTTGTGCAGAGCATTTGAGTAACTTTCTGTATATATGTTTGTTGTAGAAGATTTGTTGGTTTGAGAATGTGGAAAAGTTTGCTGCTATCTGACAAATAGGTTTGGCTTTTCTCAGATCATGTTATCTTTTCACTTGGATTACAAATGTCAAGAATGTGAAAAAGGTTTCAGTGCAACAGCAGTCTTACGTTCTATGGCTGCTTGAGAATTTTTCCTGTTCATTTGAATATTACAAATTCCACTGTCCATCCTAATATCTTCACCAAGCAACCAAATATTGCGCTTGTACCATTGGGCATTGCTTGGAATCACTGGATCTAAATACAACAACTGGGGTCCCAGACAAAAGATTGGAAACTGTGTTGATGAGTCAGAGCAATAATGCAGCACTAGAAATGGACCAACTGAAGACAATCAAGGAGCAACAACACGCTCAGAAGAACCTAGTGATATTTAAAACTTTGTTATCACCTATCAGGTCATTCATATTCTGGATACTGAATATGCAGTGCTTGCATTTCAGTGCATGAAAACTGAAATTTAGGCATATTAAGACAATATGGTTACTACGCCCATGGGAGACAGCAAATCAACCCCTCTATTATTATTTTTCCAGTCGGTTACAGTTTGATCATTTTGTTGGAACTTTTGCAGCTCGAATGCCAAATCATTCTAGAAGACATCATTTCTTGTTTAAATATATTTTTCTCTGCAAGCAAGAATGCTGCCAAGATCTGTGAACAATTTCTCTGAATCCATATGCAAATGCGGTACAGAGTTCCAGTCCACAGTTTTTTTTAATAAATAGCCAGTCTACAGATTTGACATCAGATGTTGACATGCTGCTTTCAGTTTGCTCTGTTAGCACATTTACCCGTGTTAAGTTGTTCTTTACAAAAACAAATAGAATGATGTTATGTTTTTTCCCATGAGAAACTGAATGACAATTAAATTGAAAATAAATGATAAGTAAACATATTTTGAACTTCTTTATGTCTACAAACATATTCTGAACTTATTTACGTCTACAATTTCCAAGATTTTTCTGAACTTCTTTCTGGACCATTCTGAACTCAGTTGTTTTTCTTATGTGTTTTTCCTTCAGAAGGTTTTTCTTGTTGCTTGATTAGACTGATGAATAATGAATATACAAAATCAATCAACCATTCTTGTGTTGGAACAGGCCAACAACCATGTCCATTAAATGAACAAAATCACTTTCGCCCAGAAAGATTTTGGATGAAAGCACATGGAGCTGGACGGCTGGACCATGTTTAATTCTTTTTGCTGCGCACTCCTTTTTTTTCACGATGTGCTATGAGCACCCTGCGACCGTTGCTACTGGTGGTGATAATCTCAGTGATTACTTCGTTCGAGAACTAAGGATAACTAGTAGGTTTTGGCGTGGGGGCACATCGTCATCATGCTCGGGAGGAAATGTGTTTGCTAGGTGATGGTATTTTGTATTCATGATAATGATAGGAAAATATGGTGTTAAATAACATATTTTAGGATTAGGAAATCCACCATTTTTTTGTTAAAATGACATCTTGGACATATGATTATATCAATGGCGGTAAGAGCATCTACAGCCGGGCGCACCAAACCCGCCTCAAACGCCTGGGCGGACGGCTCGGTCACTGACCGGTCACAAAAATTTGACCCAAACGGCGCCTCAAACGGGCCTCAAACGCCCGGGCTGACCGACATCTCTCATATCCAGCCCAAATATGGGGCGGGTATGAGGGCGCCCCTGCGTGTCCGCCACGTCAGACCGGCTCACGCTTACCCACCCGACCCCACATATATTCCTCCCCATCCACTCGCCGGACCAAACCCTAGTCACTCCACTCCACCCCACTCCACTCCGCCACCCAAGCTCCTGTCCGGCGATCTCCGGCCTTCTCCGGCATGGCGGGCAGCGGATCTGACTTCGACCAGTCATGATCCGTCGACTGGGGTGTCATCCATGCGGGTTGGAGGAGGCAATGGCCGTCCGCATTGCACTCCGCCGCTCCAGGGAGGACAGTGCCCGACCAACGGCGGGATCTATCCGACGCGACTCCATAGCGTCGGCGCATCGGGCGCTCGGATACTTCGGGGCTGGATCATCGTGGTCCCGAGAGACTTTAGATCTCCCCTTTCCTAACACCGCTCCCGCGGAGTATGAGTCCCACCGGGGCCGGTGTGCCCGCCCTGGGAAGGAGAGGATAAGGGCGGCAGTGGCTCGCCTCGCTGCTGACATGGCGGCGGCGCGGGCGGCCGCAGAGGAGGAAACCATCCGCGTTCGCACCGTAAAGAAGCGGCAGCAGAGGAACACGCGCGCCCTCGCCTGAGAGCAGAATCGAGCGGTCCGTGCAATGTTAGTGATGTAGTAGCCGGACGATGTGTGTAATGCATTGTTACGTATTTGCATGAGTTTGTATGGATTTGAGGTATGGTAATTGAGGTCTCCAGTTGTGAGAAGGAAAATTTGAGGCTTGACCAGTTAGTGTCCGCGAACGCGCCCGGGCACTTCCGCGGATGTTTGAGGGGTTGGATTTGCCAAGTCCGGCTATAGAATGCTCTAAGGATCCTCCATTCAATTCCTTCCATTTCAAATTAATTGAAGTTTTAGTTTTGTCATAAGTCAAACTTATTTAATTTTTACCGAATACATTGAAAATTTTGGTAGTCAAACCTATATTCATTTGGGACGTAAGAAAGAAAAAACAAGTTTTCCATGAATATTGAGGTAAAAAAATGTTGCACTTTTTGTCACTGTTCATTGCTGAATTTTTATTGTTCATACCTCCCAAATGATTTTGAGCTTGAATTTGTACATGTTGTTGGAAATATGCCCTAGAGGCAATAATAAAATGGTTAGTATTATATTTCCTTGTCCATGATAATTGTCTATTGTTCATGCTATAATTGTGTTATCCGGAAATCGTAATACATGTGTGAATATATATACCACAACATGTCTCTAGTAAGCCTCTAGTTGACTAGCTCGTTGATCAATAGATGGTTACGGTTTCCTGACCATGGACATTGGATGTCATTGATAACGGGATCACATCATTAGGAGAATGATGTGATGGACAAGACCCAATCCTAAGCATAGCACAAGATCGTGTAGTTCGTTTGCTAGAGCTTTTCTAAGCGTCAAGTATCATTTCCTTAGACCATGAGATTGTGCAACTCCCGGATACCGTAGGAGTGCTTTGGGTGTGCCAAACATCACAACGTAACTGGGTGGCTATAAAGGTACACTACAGGTATCTCCGAAAGTGTCTGTTGGGTTGGCATGAATCGAGACTGAGATTTGTCACTTCGTATGACGGAGAGGTATCTCTGGGCCCACTCGGTAATGCAGCATCATAATGAGCTCAGTGTGACTAAATAGTTGGTCACGGGATGATGTGTTACAGAACGAGTAAAGTGACTTGCCGGTAACGAGATTGAACAAGGTATTGGGATACCGACGATCGAATCTCGGGCAAGTAACATACCGATTGACAAAGGGAATTGAATACGAGATTGATTGAATCCTTGACATCGTGGTTCATCCGATGAGATCATCATGGAACATGTGGGAGCCAACATGGGTATCCAGATCCCGCTGTTGGTTATTGACCGGAGAGTCATCTCGGTCATGTCTGCATGTCTCCTGAACCCGTAGGGTCTACACACTTAAGGTTCGGTGATGCTAGGGTTGTAGAGATATTAGTATGTGGTAGTTGTTCGGAGTTCCGAATGAGATCCCGGACATCATGAGGAGTTCCGGAATGGTCTGGAGGTGAAGATTTATATATAGGAAGTCCAGTTTCGGCCATCGGGAAGGTTTCGGGGGTAATCGGTATTGTACCGGGACCACCGGAAGGGTCCCGGGGGTCCACTGGGTGGGGCCACCTGTCCCGGAGAGCCCCATGGGCTGAAGTGGGAGGGGAACCAGCCCTTGGTGGGCTGGTGCGCCCCCCATGGGCCTCCCCCTGCGCCTAGGGTTGGAAACCCTAGGGGTGGGGGCGCCCCACTTGGCTTGGGGGGCAAGTCCCCCTTGGCCGCCCCCCCTTGGAGATCACATCTCCTAGGGATGGCGCCCCCCTAGGGGCCCTATATATAGTGGGGGGAGGGAGGGCAGCCGCACCAAGTCCCTGGCCCCTCCCTCTCCCCTCGTAACACCTCTCTCTCTCTCTCTCTCGTTGGAGCTTGGCGAAGCCCTGCCGAGATCACCGTTGCTTCCACCACCACGCCGTTGTGCTGCTGGATCTCCATCAACCTCTCCTTCCCCTTGCTGGATCAAGAAGGAGGATACGTCTTCCCAACCGTACGTGTGTTGAACGCGGAGGTGCCGTCCGTTTGGCACTTGGTCATCGGTGATTTGGATCACGACGAGTACGACTCCATCAACCCCGTTCTCTTGAACGCTTCCGCTCGCGATCTACAAGGGTATGTAGATGCACTCCCCTTTCCCTCATTGCTAGATGAATCCATAGATTGATCTTGGTGATGCGTAGAAAATTTTAAAAATTCTGCTACGTTCCCCAACAGTGGCATCATGAGCTAGGTCTGTGCGTAGTTTCTATGCACGAGTAGAACACAAGTTGTTGTGGACGTTGATTTTGTCAATTTACTTGCCGCTACTAGTCTTATCTTGATTCGGCGGCATCGTGGGATGAAGCGGCCCGGACCGACCTTACACATACGCTTACGTGAGACTGGTTCCACCGACTGACATGCACTAGTTGCATAAGGTGGCTAGCGGGTGTCTGTCTCTCCCACTTTAGTCGGATCGGATTCGATGAAAAGGGTCCTTATGAAGGGTAAATAGAAATTGGCATATCACGTTGTGGTTTTGGCGTAGGTAAGAAACGTTCTTGCTAGAAACCTATAGCAGCCACGTAAAAACTTGCAACAACAATTAGAGGACGTCTAACTTGTTTTTGCAGCATGTGCCATGTGATGTGATATGGCCAAAAGGATGTGATGAATGATATATGTGATGTATGAGATTGATCATGTTCTTGTAATAGGAATCACGACTTGCATGTCGATGAGTATGACAACCGGCAGGAGCCATAGGAGTTGTCTTAATTTATTTATGACCTGCGTGTCAACATAAACGTCATGTAATTACTTTACTTTATTGCTAAACCGTTAGCCATAGTAGTAGAAGTAATAGATGACGAGACAACTTCATGAAGACACGATGATGGAGATCATGATGATGGAGATCATGGTGTCATGCCGGTGACGATGATGATCATGGCGCCCCGAAGATGGAGATCAAAAGGAGCAAATGATATTGGCCATATCATGTCACTATTTGATTGCATGTGATGTTTATCATGTTTTTGCTTCTTATTTGCTTAGAACGACGGTAGTAAATAAGATGATCCCTCACAATAATTTCAAGAAAGTGTTCCCCCTAACTGTGCACCGTTGCTAAGGTCCGTTGTCCCGAAGCACCACGTGATGATCGGGTGTGATAGGTTCTAACGTTCGCATACAACGGGTGTAAGCCAGATTTACACACGCAATACACTTAGGTTGACTTGACGAGCCTAGCATGTACAGACATGGCCTCGGAACACGGAAGACCGAAAGGTCGAACATGAGTCGTATAGAAGATACGATCAACATGAAGATGTTCACCGATGATGACTAGTCCGTCTCACGTGATGATCGGACACAGCCTAGTTGAATCGGATCATGTATCACTTAGATGACTAGAGGGATGTCTATCTGAGTGGGAGTTCATTGAATAATTTGATTAGATGAACTTAATTATCATGAACTTAGTCTAAATCTTTACAATATGTCTTGTAGATCAAATGGCCCACGCTAATGTTGTCCTCAACTTCAACGCGTTCCTAGAGAAAACCAAGCTGAAAGACGATGGTAGCAACTATACGGACTGGGTCCGGAACTTGAGGATCATCCTCATAGCTGCCAAGAAAGCATATGTCCTTGAAGCACCGCTAGGTGAAGCACCACCCCCAGCAAACCAAGACGTTATGAACGCTTGGCAGTCCCGTGTTGATGATTACTCCCTGGTTCAGTGCGGCATGCTTTACAGCTTAGAACTAGGGCTCCAGAAGCGTTTTGAGCAACACAGAGCATATGAGATGTTCCAAGAGCTGAAAATGGTTTTCCAAGCTCATGCCCGGGTCGAGAGATATGAAGTCTCTGACAAGTTCTACAGTTGTAAGATGGAGGAGAATAGTTCCGTCAGCGAGCACATACTCAAAATGTCTGGGTTGCACAACCGCTTGTCTCAGCTGGGAGTTAATCTCCCGGATGATGCGGTCGTTGACAGAATCCTTCAGTTGCTCCCACCTAGCTACAAGATCTTTGTGATGAACTTCAATATGCAGGGGATGGAAAAGACCATTCCTGAGGTATATTCGATGCTGAAATCAACGGAGGTGGAAATCAAAAAGGAACATCAAGTGTTGATGGTGAATAAAACCACTAAGTTCAAGAAAGGCAAGGATAAAAAGAACTTCAAGAAGGACGGCAAGGGAGTTGCCGCGCCCGGTAAGCAAGCTGCCGGGAAGAAGCCAAAGAATGGACCCAAGCCCGAGACTGAGTGTTTTTATTGCAAGGGAAGTGGTCACTGGAAGCGGAACTGCCCCAAGTACTTAGCGGACAAGAAGGCCGGCAACACCAAAGGTATATGTGATATACATGTTATTGATGTGTACCTTACCAGTACTCGTAGTAGCTCCTGGGTATTTGATACCGGTGCGGTTGCTCATATTTGTAACTCAAAACAGGAGCTGCGGAATAAGCGGAGACTGGCGAAGGACGAGGTGACGATGCGCGTCGGGAATGGTTCCAAGGTCGATGTGATCGCCATCGGCACGCTACCTCTACATTTACCTACGGGATTAGTTTTAAACCTCAATAATTGTTATTTAGTGCCAGCTTTGAGCATGAACATTGTATCAGGATCTCGTTTAATACGAGATGGCTACTCATTTAAATCCGAGAATAATGGTTGTTCTATTTATATGAGAGATATGTTTTATGGTCATGCCCCGCTGGTCAATGGTTTATTCTTATTTAATCTCGAACGTAATGTTACACATATTCATAGTGTGAATACCAAAAGATGTAAGGTTGATAATGATAGTCCCACATACTTGTGGCACTGCCGCCTTGGTCACATTGGTGTCAAACGCATGAAGAAACTCCATGCAGATGGACTTTTGGAGTCTCTTGATTATGAATCATTTGACACGTGCGAACCATGCCTCATGGGCAAAATGACCAAGACTCCGTTCTCCGGAACAATGGAGCGAGCAACCAACTTGTTGGAAATCATACATACTGATGTGTGCGGTCCAATGAGTGTTGAGGCTCGCGGTGGCTATCGTTATGTTCTCACCCTCACTGATGACTTGAGTAGATATGGGTATGTCTACTTAATGAAACACAAGTCTGAGACCTTTGAAAAGTTCAAGGAATTTCAGAGTGAGGTTGAGAATCAACGTGACAGGAAAATCAAGTTCTTGCGATCAGATCGTGGGGGAGAATACTTGAGTCACGAATTTGGCACGCACTTAAGGAAATGTGGAATAGTTTCACAACTCACGCCGCCTGGAACACCTCAGCGTAATGGTGTGTCCGAACGTCGTAATCGCACTCTATTGGATATGGTGCGATCTATGATGTCTCTTACCGATCTACCGCTGTCATTTTGGGGCTATGCTTTAGAGACTGCCGCATTCACTTTAAATAGGGCTCCATCGAAATCCGTTGAGACGACACCGTATGAATTATGGTTTGGGAAGAAACCTAAGCTGTCGTTTCTAAAAGTTTGGGGATGCGATGCTTATGTGAAGAAACTTCAACCTGAAAAGCTCGAACCCAAATCGGAAAAATGCGTCTTCATAGGATACCCTAAAGAAACTATTGGGTATACCTTCTACCTCAGATCCGAAGGCAAGATCTTTGTTGCCAAGAATGGATCCTTTCTAGAGAAAGAGTTTCTCTCGAAAGAAGTAAGTGGGAGGAAAGTAGAACTTGATGAAGTATTGCCTCTTGAACCGGAGAGTGGCGCAACTCAAGAAAATGTTCCCGAGGTGCCTGCACCGACTAGAGAGGAAGTTAATGATGATGATCATGAAACTTCAGATCAAGTTGCTACTGAACTTCGTAGGTCCACAAGGACACGTTCCGCACCAGAGTGGTACGGCAACCCTGTCCTGGAAATCATGTTGTTAGACAATGGTGAACCTTCGAACTATGAAGAAGCGATGGCGGGCCCAGATTCCGACAAATGGCTGGAAGCCATGAAATCCGAGATAGGATCCATGTATGAAAACGAAGTATGGACTTTGACTGACTTGCCCGATGATCGGCGAGCCATAGAAAATAAATGGATCTTTAAGAAGAAGACAGACGCGGATGGTAATGTGACCATCTATAAAGCTCGGCTTGTCGCTAAGGGTTATCGACAAGTTCAAGGGGTTGACTACGATGAGACTTTCTCACCCGTAGCGAAGCTGAAGTCCGTCCGAATCATGTTAGCAATCGCCGCATTCTATGATTATGAGATATGGCAAATGGACGTCAAAACGGCATTCCTTAATGGTTTCCTTAAGGAAGAATTGTATATGATGCAGCCGGAAGGTTTTGTCGATCCTAAGAATGCTGACAAGGTGTGCAAGCTCCAACGCTCGATCTATGGGCTGGTGCAAGCATCTCGGAGTTGGAACATTCGTTTTGATGAGATGATCAAAGCGTTTGGGTTTACGCAGACTTATGGAGAAGCCTGCGTTTACAAGAAAGTGAGTGGGAGCTCTGTAGAATTTCTCATATTGTATGTGGATGACATACTATTGATGGGAAATGATATAGAATTCTTGGAAAGCATAAAGGCCTACTTGAACAAGTGTTTTTCAATGAAGGATCTTGGAGAAGCTGCTTACATATTAGGCATCAAGATCTATAGAGATAGATCGAGACGCCTCATTGGTCTTCACAGAGTACGTACCTTGACAAGATATTGAAGAAGTTCAATATGGATCAGTCAAAGAAGGGGTTCTTGCCTGTGTTGCAAGGTACGAGATTGAGCATGACTCAATGCCCGACCACGGAAGAAGATAGAGAAAAGATGAGTGTCGTCCCGTATGCCTCGGCCATAGGGTCTATCATGTATGCTATGCTGTGTACCAGACCTGATGTAAACCTTGCCGTAAGTTTGGTAGGAAGGTACCAAAGTAATCCTTGCATGGAACACTGTACAGCGGTCAAGAATATCCTGAAGTACCTGAAAAGGACTAAGGATATGTTTCTCGTTTATGGAGGTGACGAAGAGCTCGTCGTAAAGGGTTACGTCGATGCTAGCTTCGACACAGATCTGGATGACTCCAAGTCACAAACTGGATACATGTATATTTTGAATGGTGGGGCAGTCAGCTGGTGCAGTTGCAAGCAAAGCATCATGGCGGGATCTACATGTGAAGCGGAGTACATGGCAGCCTCGGAGGCAGCACAAAAAGCAATCTGGGTGAAGGAGTTCATGACCGACCTATGAGTTATTCCCAATGCATCGGGCCCGATGACTCTCTTCTGTGACAACACTGGAGCTATTGCCCTTGCCAAGGAGCCCAGGTTTCATAGGAAGACTAGGCATATCAAGCGTCGCTTCAACTCCATTTGTGAAAATGTTCAAAATGGAGACATAGATATTTGTAAAGTGCATATGGACCTAAATGTCGCAGATCTGTTGACTAAACCTCTCCCTCGAGCAAAACATGATCAACACCAGAACTCTATGGGTGTTCGATTCATCACAATGTAACTAGATTATTGACTCAAGTGCAAGTGGGAGACTGTTGGAAATATGCCCTAGAGGCAATAATAAAATGGTTATTATTATATTTCCTTGTCCATGATAATTGTCTATTGTTCATGCTATAATTGTGTTATCCGGAAATCGTAATACATGTGTGAATATATAGACCACAACATGTCCCTAGTAAGCCTCTAGTTGACTAGCTCGTTGATCAATAGATGGTTACGGTTTCCTGACCATGGACATTGGATGTCATTGATAACGGGATCACATCATTAGGAGAATGATGTGATGGACAAGACCCAATCCTAAGCATAGCACAAGATCGTGTAGTTCGTTTGCCAGAGCTTTTCTAAGTGTCAAGTATCATTTCCTTAGACCATGAGATTGTGCAACTCCCGGATACCGTAGGAGTGCTTTTGGTGTGCCAAACGTCACAACGTAACTGGGTGGCTATAAAGGTACACTACAGGTATCTCCGAAAGTGTCTGTTGGGTTGGCATGAATCGAGACTGGGATTTGTCACTCTGTATGACGGGGAGGTATCTCTGGGCCCACTCGGTAATGCATCATCATAATAAGCTCAGTGTGACTAAATAGTTGGTCACGGGATGATGTGTTACGGAACGAGTAAAGTGACTTGCCGGTAACGAGACTGAACAAGGTATTGGGATACCGACGAGCGAATCTCGGGCAAGTAACGTACCGATTGACAAAGGGAATTGAATACGAGATTGATTGAATCCTTGACATCGTGGTTCATCAGATGAGATCATCGTGGAACATGTGGGAGCCAACATGGGTATCCAGATCCCGCTGTTGGTTATTGACCGGAGAGTCGTCTCGGTCATGTCTGCATGTCTCTCGAACCCGTAGGGTCTACACACTTAAGGTTCGGTGACGCTAGGGTTGTAGAGATATTAGTATGCGGTAAGTTGTTCGGAGTCCCAGATGAGATCCCGGACGTCATGAGGAGTTCCGGAATGGTCCGGAGGTATATATATATATATATATATATATATATATATATATATATATATATATATATATATATATATATATATATAGGAAGTCCAGTTTCGGCCACCGGGAAGGTTTCGGGGGTAATCGGTATGGTACCGGGACCATCGGAAGGGTCCCGGGGGTCCACCTGGTGGGGCCACCTGTCCCGAAGGGCCCCATGGGCTGAAGTGGGAGGGGAACCAGCCCCTGGTGGGCTAATGCGCCCCCCATGGGCCTCCCCCTGCGCCTAGGGTTGGAAACCCTAGGCGTGGGGGGCGCCCCACTTGGCTTGGGGGGCAAGTCCCCCTTGGCCGCCGCCTCCCTTGGAGATCCCATCTCCTAGGGCCGGCGCCCCCCCTAGGGGCCCTATATATAGTGGGGGGGGGGAGGGAGGGCAGCTGCACCAAGTCCCTGGCCCCTCCCTCTCCCCTCGTAACACCTCTCTCTCTCTCTCTCCCTCTCTCTCTCTCTCTCTCTCTCTCTCTCTCTCTCTCTTTAGAGCTTGGCGAAGCCCTGCCGAGATCACCGCTGCTTCCACCACCACGCCGTCGTGCTGCTGGATCTCCATCAACCTCTCCTTACCCTTGCTGGATCAAGAAGGAGGAGACGTCTTCCCAACCGTACGTGTGTTGAACGCGGAGGTGCCGTCCGTTCGGCACTTGGTCATCGGTGATTTGGATCACGACGAGTACGACTCCATCAACCCCGTTCTCTTGAACGCTTCTGCTCGTGATCTACAAGGGTATGTAGATGCACTCCCCTTTCCCTCGTTGCTAGATGACTCCATAGATTGATCTTGGTGATGCGTAGAAAATTTTAAAAATTCTGCTACGTTCCCCAACACATGTTTCCACTATAACATGGTTTCCGGCTTATATATTCTACTATTTTTTGCGAGATTTTTTTCGAAGATGCGAGCTTTTATTTTTGAGAAAAAATTGCGAGTTTTTTTTAGAAACTATCGCGAGCTTTTTTTAGGAGAGTTCTTTCTCAGTGGGGATGAGAGCCCAACAACAAATAGAAATATAGAGCCTACATACAACCGCGGAACCTCCTCGCAAGCGGTCCATCACGAGAAAATGGAGGGAAAAACTCCAGGAGTGAGGGAAAACCGAAATCACTAATTAAGGAGTACTCGTTGCAAAGAACACTCCATTTTCCCAGGTCGCGACAAGTGGCGCATATGCAGCGCGCCACTTGTCGCAACCTGGGAGTTTTCCCTTTTTTCGTAGATCCGTTTATTCAAAACGTTTTATCTCTTAAACCGTGCGTCCAAATCTCGAACAGTTTTCATCATTGGATTCCTTGCGTCGAAATCTTCAAAACTAGGTCCCATGTTGATAGGTTTTGACGAACTTTTTTTTCAAAAAAAAACGGACAAAAAATCGAACCGGGAGCATGGTTTTTCCCTTTTCGAAAGAGGCACGCCCGTGCCTCTCGCGAAATCACAACCGTGCCTCTCGTGGAAGCAAAACCGTGACTCTCGTGGAAGGAAAAAAAATAGAAAATGCGTTTTTTTGCCGTTTCCGAGAGACACGGCCGTGACTCTCGCGAAAGCAAAACCGTGACTCTTGCGAAAGAAAAAAAAACAGAAAACGCGTATTTTTTTCCCTTTCCGCGGGGCACGGCCGTGACTCTCGCGAAAGCACAACCGTGCCTCTCGCGAAAGCAAAACCGTGACTCTCGCGAAAGGAAAAAATAGAAAACACGTTTGTTTTTCCCTTTCCGAGAGGCACGACCGTGACTCTCGCGAAAGCAAAACCGTGACTCTCGCGAAAGAAAAAAATACGTTTTTTTTCTGTTTCCGAAAGGCACAGCCGTGACTCTCGCTAAAGCACAACCGTGCCTCTCGCGAAAGAAAAACCGTGACTTTCGTGAAAGGGAAAAAAAGAAAACACGTTTTTTTGACGCAAATTTTTTTTTTCGATTTTTTTGATTGAAAAGCTAAGGAAGACCGGGGGAAAACCAAAACGGCGAAAAAAAACTGAAAAAACCATTTAAAAAGCTGAAAACACGTGCGGAAAAATAAAAAAACAAAATCCGGAGGGAGCGTCCAGAGCGCGACACGTGGCGAATGGCTGAGAGCGCGCCAAGTGGCGCTGATCATTGCGAGGCTCCTGAAGGAGCGCTCGTTAACTAGTTGCTCTCAGGGAAAACCCTCTTCCCATTCCCCAAACGCGCAAACATAAATAGACGGAAACCCCCGCGGACCTCGGGCTGGCGATTCCTATTTAGCGCCACAGGCGCCGGTTTATAGGCAATTTTGCTAACCGGCGCCTGCAGAGCGTTGGATGGGCTCGGCCCATCTTCTCCTTTCTTCTGTTTTAAGACGAAAAAGAGAAGGCCGCTTTTTGGCGACGTGTTTTTCCCTCTAGTTAGGGTTTTGGTTCTCGCGTTGGCGATTTTTCGCCGCCGTCGAGTTTTCTGGCCGTCCCTGCCGTCGATCCTCTTCCTGCTGTGCGAGCGACCTGGTCCGCGAGCCTCGATCGCGCCAGGCCGTAGCTAGCGGGCAGTTACGACGGAGTTAGGGTTCCTATCTGCACACCCGATCCAATCTTATTTGGGTAAGGAAATCTCCATGGCGACTGCTGAGACCTCGGACCAAGCGGGGGTCAACAATGTGGAGAGGATGATGCAAGAGCTAGGGCTGGGAGAAGAGGATCTGGATGATGTCGTCTTCGATGAGAAGGAAGCACCATCGGTGGCTGCGCGTTGGGTCGCCTTGGCTAGGGTTCATACCCCAAAAACCTATAGCCAGACATGGTTCTTCCAGAATATGAGATCTGCTTGGGACTTGGCTCAAGATGTCAAGTTCAGACCGCTGGAGGATAACCTATACACACTCCAATTCTCGTGCCTTGGAGACTTGGAGAGAGTCATGAACGACGGCCCATGGCACTTCCGGGGGGATGCGGTGATTATCAAGCCTTACGATGGGGTGACAAAGCCATCGACCATCAAGATGGACATGATCGAGATATGGGCGCAAATCCATGATGTTCCAGACCTGTATGCCCATCTAGTTCCGTCTCTGGCTACTAAAGTGGGGGAGTTTCTATTTGCCGAGCCCCCATCACAAGACTTCTCGGGGAATTTTTACCGAGTTTGGGTCAGAATTGATGTATCAAAACCGCTCAAGAATGCCGTGTCTATGATCCGTGACACTAAGCACCAGATTTATCGTGTGAAGTACGAGAAGTTGCCAGATTGGTGCGCAGTTTGTGGAAATCTTGGCCACTTGTTAAAGGAGCATGGTACAGGAATTCATCCCCCATCGGCTCTTGTTTTCAAGGATTTAAGGACTGAATGGTTCATGAGATCTGGCCGAGGTCCAGGAGGTGGACGAGGTCGTCGGGGGGGGGGGGGGAGAAAAGGAGGTCGCAATGGGGGCCGCTCAACCCCTGGACCAGGGATGCAAGAGGATTTTCATGAGGAAGGTGATCTAGGCGCTGCTGATGGAAGGACTATGGTGCTGAAGGAAGGAGGCAGAGCAAGTACTGATTTGGA
The DNA here is from genome assembly GCF_018294505.1 of Triticum aestivum. Lineage (NCBI taxonomy): Eukaryota > Viridiplantae > Streptophyta > Magnoliopsida > Poales > Poaceae > Triticum > Triticum aestivum. Next base: position 88,657,952 of record NC_057797.1, read on the forward strand.
CTTGATGATGGAAGACCAATCAAGAAAGAGGATGGGAAGATCTGAACTGGGCAACAACCCCTCGACTCCACCGTCTGTGCATGGCACTGCTTCGTTGGAGAACAAGCTGGCCTTAGTCCCTATTGATGCTGCTATGGTTAGTCCACCGATTACCAGGGGTCCAAAGAAGGAAAAGACTGGACTGGAAGGCAAGGAGGGTTATCATACTGCTGCTAAAAATTTAGCGGGCTCCCTGGAGGAGTGCCGCCGGGACCAATGAGTGCATTTTGTTGGAACTGTCATGGAGCGGGTAAACCTGCGACAGTTCGAGAACTTCGCGATTTTGCGAGGAAGTTTACCCCTACCGTGCTTTGTATTGTCGAGACACAGGTAAGTGGGGCACGTGTAGAAGCTTTTGCTAGCACTCTAGGTTTCGATAATTCTTATGTTGTTAATAGCCAGGGGAGAAGTGGAGGCATTGGTATTTTTTGGAATAATGCAACGAAGCTTGAGATTTTGGGAGATTCATGTTATCACATAGATGCTAAAATTGAGGAGGCAGGTCAAGACCCATGGAGGATCACATGCGTATACGGCGAGGCCCAAACTCACCTCCGGCACCAAACATGGGATCTCATGAAAGGAATAAGTACTGTGAGCAATCTACCTTGGCTTTGCTTTGGAGATTTTAATGAGGTGTTACGACCTGAAGAGCACGAAGGAGTTGCAAACAGAAGCAATGCCCAGATTCAGGGTTTTCGGGATGCAGTTGACATCTACATGTTGATGGACATAGGTTACCAAGGGCGCTTTTGGACGTTCGAAAAGAAGGTAGCAGGAGGGTCTTACGCAAGAGTCAGGTTGGATCGGGCACTAGCTTCGGCGAGCTGGATGGTTCGATTCCCACATGCAATATTGACTCACCATAATGCCGCTACTTCAGACCATGGGCCTATTTTGTTGAAGCTGAATGCCACGCAATGTGATCTGATGCCTAACAGAACCTTCAGGTACGAGGCGATGTGGGAGTCCCACGAGTCGTGGAAGGAGACGATCACAAATAGCTGGAACGCGGCGAATGCAGGCTATGGGGTCGGCGATTTTCGGGACAAACTTCTGGCCATAACCAACGACTTGTCCTCATGGAGTAGAGACAACTTTGGTAGCATCAAGAAGGAGATAAAGCAGATGAAGACACAACTAGAACTATTGCGCAATGATCCAGGCAGGGTGAGGCCATCACATATAGAGCTGAAACTAAACAAGAGGCTGGCTAAACTATATCATACGGAAGAGTTGATGTGGCGACAAAGATCCCGGGTGAAATGGCTCTCTGGGGGGGGGGGCAGGAACACCAAGTTCTTTCACATGAGGGCAAGCATGAGGCGTAAGAAAAATATGATCTGGGCACTCACAAATGCTTTGGGGATACACATTGAGGACCCGGCAGAATTGAAGGCCATGGTAGTGGAGTTCTATAAAAATTTGTATACTTCTGAAGGAGTTCAGGGGATGGAGGAGGTGCTGCGACATGTCCCGAGGAAGGTTACACCGGCGATGAACGAGACCTTATGTGCTCCATATACCAATGCCGAGGTAAAAGCTGCTTTATTTCAAATGTTTTCGACCAAGGCTCCTGGCCCAGATGGTTTGCCGGCTCATTTTTACCAAAGGCATTGGGATATTTGTGGGGATGAAGTCACCACAGTAATTATGCGCATCATAAAGGGGGAGGAGAACCCGAAAAGTATAAATGATACGGTTTTGGTCTTGATTCCCAAGGTAACAAATCCAACACATTTGACACAGTTTAGGCCCATCGGTCTATGCAATGTCTTGTATAAAATTGCCTCCAAGTTGTTGCAAACAGGTTAAAAAGAATCCTTCCTGGCATTATATCGGAGGAGCAGTTAGCTTTTGTGCCTGGTAAACTGATCACGGATAATATTATTTGTGCTTATGAGTGCTTACACTTTATGAAAAGAAACAGGTCAAAAACTAACAGTTTCTGTGCATTGAAGTTGGATATGATGAAGGCCTATGACAGAGTAGAGTGGGAATATTTGGAGGCAATTATGAACAAACTTGGTTTCTCTCCACCTTGGATTCATGTGGTCATGGGTATGGTGAAGTCAGTGTCTTTCTCGATGTTATTCAATGGTGAAAAGCTTGAGCAATTCAAACCAACAAGAGGTATTCGACAGGGAGATCCAATTTCCCCTTACCTATTCTTACTTGCAGCAGAGGGCCTTTCGTGCCTACTAAAATCCAGTTCTCAATCATCCTCTCTCAGTGGTGTTAAGGTGGCTCCCACAGCTCGTGAGGTGAACCACCTTCTTTTCGCAGATGACAACATGTTACTTTTTAAGTCTAGTGTGGAGGGTGCAAATTTGGTTTCAAACCTTCTGAATACTTATTGTAATGCTTCTGATCAGAGAATAAACAATGATAAGTCCTCTGTTTTCTTCAGCAAAGGTTGCCCCCAAGCGACCAGACAACAGGTTAAGGACGTTCTGGGAGTGCAGAATGAGTCACTTAGTGAAAAGTATTTGGGGATGCCCACTGAAGTTGGTCAATCAAAAAATGGCACTTTCAAGTATCTTAGGGACAGAGTGTGGGAGAAGATTAAAGGATGGATGCAGAATCTTCTTTCTGCAGCAGGGAAGGAAGTACTCATAAAATCCGTGGCCCAGGCCATCCCTGTTTTCTCCATGTCTTGTTTCAGACTCCCTAGGGGTTTATGTGAGAGTGTGACATCAACAATCAGACAGTTTTGGTGGAGTTGTAAGCAAGGACGAAGAAAGCCATGTTAGGTGGCATGGGATGTGATGACATGGCCAAAAAACTTGGGAGGGTTGGGTTTCTGCTATTTGGAAATTTTCAACCTAGCACTTCTATCAAGACAGGCGTGGAGGTGTTTGATGGATCCCAATTCACTCGGTGCACGCATTCTAAAGGCGGCTTACCATCCTAGATGCTCTATACTTGAGGCAGAACTTGGACCGCACCCCTCTCAAATATGCGTGCAATATTAGACGGAAGCGATGTTCTTAGACAGGGGATCATTAGACAAATCGGTGATGGAAGGACAACCAACATATGGCAGGATAATTGGATACCGAGAGCTGGATTAATGAGACCAACTACCTCACTGATTCAACAACCACCCCAACGAGTTGCGCAGCTGATTGATGCCATTGCTGCTTCATGGAGGGAAGATGTAGTTCGCCAAGTCCCCCCCCCCTGCGGATGCTGAGGCCATACTACGGATTCCATTATGCACTAGGCAGGTCGAAGATTTTTGGGCATGGGCTGAGGACTCACGGGGTCATTTCTCTGTCAGGACGACCTACTAAATGATCTTTAGCATTAGAACGGGTAGGGAGGCATGGTTAGAAGAGACCGAAGGATCATCAAACTGGGAAGGGGAGATGAGTGCCTGGTCAAAGCTATGGAAGATGAACGTGCCCTCCAAACTCAAGGTTTTTGCGTGGAGGCTTGCCCAACATTCTTTGCCAACCGGGGATGTTCTTCAGCATAGAAACATGGCCACGACACATGTGTGTACGATCTGTGGAGCATAGGACAGTTGGCATCACACTCTACTTGATTGTGCCATGTCCCGATGCATATGGGCTCTGCCCAGTGAGGAGCTTGTTCAACACATGTCCGCAAACAGAGATGAAAATGCGAAACGTTGGTTACACTCCATGCTTGAAACCATTATGGAGGATGAACTCACTGTCATGATCGTAACCTTGTGGTCCATTTGGTCTGCCCGGCGCAAGGTGATACATGAAGGAATTTATCAAACGCCCCATGCCACGAATGGCTTCATCTTGAGTTATCTCTCCGATATTCAGTTCTTGAAGAAAACATGCACTGGGTCTCCGGTTGTTCCTGTGATCAAGCCGACGACATGGATGCCACCACCGGACCAGCATGTGAAAGTGAATGTTGATGCTGCAGTAGCAAGACATGGGGGCCTTGGGGCGGCCGCAACCATTTGTCGGGACAACACAGGGATCTACCAGGGTGCGTCCGCGGTAGTCTTCAGAAATATCGACGATCCAGCAGTGCTGGAGACCTTGGCGATCCGGGAAGCGTTGTCTCTATCTGATGATCTTTATGTACAGAAAATTGCTGTTGCTTCGGATTGCAAACAGATGGTGGAAGCTATCAAGACGGGTACATCGACATCCTATGGAGCAATTGTACATGAAATAGTTGAACGATCGAAGTCTTTTTCTTCTTGTCGGATTAGCCACGAATTTAGAACCTTCAAGGTAGAGGCTCACAAGCTCGCAAACCACGCTTTAACGCTGGGTATTGGCCGCCATGCTTGGTTAGGTCTACCCGGAGATCTTGTTTTCGTCCCTGTAAATATTGTGACGGGTGAATAAAAGCTTTGTGAGTTTGTCTAAAAAAAGAGAAGGCCGCTTTTGTTGTGATTCGAACCTGCGACCTCAGGGTCGGTAGAGTTAGCTGCTCAAGTACTGCTTAGTCCGCTCTTTTTTCTTTCCTTTTACGTCTTTTCCACTTTTTTCACCTTTTCACTTTTTTCGTCTTTGTTTTTAATTGCACAAACTTTTTTTAAAATTTGGTGAACTTTTTCTACTTGCGTTGAACTATTTTTAGATTGGTTGAACTTTTTTTAAACTTTGATGAACGTTTTTCATATTCGATGAGCTTTTTTTGAGAACGGTTTCGTTCCTCCTTTTCTTTTTCTTTGAACGGTTTTCTTTCGATTTTCCTTTTTTTCTCTCCAAATGAGTGACCTCGTGAACTTTTTCAAAATCAATGAACTTTATTCAGAATCGATGAAAATTTTCAGATTCCATGAACTTTTTTCAAATTTTGATGATTTTTTTCATATTCGATGAATTTTTGAAATTGGATGAACTTTTTTCAAATTATGATGAACTTTTTTTCAAATTTGATGATTTTTTTACCTTTTTTTAAAATTCAATGAACTTTTTCCATTTTTATGTTTTTTTCCAATTGGTACAAGCATTTTTGAAATTATTTGATTTCTTTTAATTCATGGTTTTTATGAATGCGTTTTCAAATTTATGTTTTCTTTATTCAAATAATTATAGTTGGTATATAATACTGTTACTTAATGAATGGTCAAAAGAGCTATGTTTCCATTAGTAAATAACTAACCGAGCGTGTGTCCTCGTGGTTAGCCCGTTTTGGCGTTCACTCTGGCATTGGGAGTTCGAATCACAGTACTCGCCATTAAACGTAGACATTTTTACACTGCGGTTTTCCTTTTTCTGCATGTTGCAAGTTGCGGCTGCGTGGGCGCCAGCTACCTGTTCGGGCGCTTAAGGCGCCAAACAGGAGCTCCGGCTCCGACGGCGGCAACCCTGCTCCAACCAAGGTGCCGATGGAGGAACCACGCGCCGCCGCAGACGCAGCTACAACCCCCTGGCGGCACCGACGCACTCCACACCCCCACCCGGTACGTTCTCATCATCGCCCTTCGGCTACCACTCAATGGGTTCTCCGCAGCAGCCTGTTTTGTTGAAAATATGCGTGTGCTGATCTCACAGGGTGCCGCCGCTAGCGTGAGGAGCCGAAAGGCCCCGACAATGGCGAAGGCTGTCAGGAAGCCTCGCAAGCCGCAAGTCTGTAGTTCACTCTACCCATCATGTCATTTGATAATTTAGTTAGTCTGAATTTGTCTCCATCACTTGCTTGGTTGTTTGATTCATTTGAATCTGTTGCATCTATGTTATGGCATTGTTTGGTGGTGTTAGGTTGAAGTTGAAGAACTGATCCAGATGCCTATGTACATTTATTTTGAAATTGTACTAAATCAAAGACACTTATATTGGGATAGAGTGCAATTTAAGATTACTTCTTGTACCACCGAATTTCCCTAAAAAGCCAAATTAGCAATGAATTTTCTATCTGTCATGAACATCATATTTATGATAGAAATTCGTTAATAGGATGTAGAGATGTCTAGGTTTTTAACTGAAGAAATCCTATTGTATGTACAACAGTGGCTCACTGTATGGAGTAACATTAGCAATTCTAGTGGACCAATCCGGGAGGAAGAAAAAGAAATTACAAGAGAAGATGGCAGGAGAAGTGGAAAAGGGAGACCTTTTTGTTGGATTATAGATGGGCATAGGTGGTGCAACATCTTCTTCTTCTTCCTCTGGATCTTCCATCATAGAAGCCTTTCCAATGACTTTGGCCATAGTTTTCTTGACCCTCTCCTTCCTTTTCTTACCTTCACCAGCAACATCTTCAGTTGACTTAGAAGTCTCAAGAGTGGAGGCTCTAGCTTTTGACATGGGAATCCTCTTAGTAGGTGCCTTCTTGTGCATTCCAGGTTTTGTTGCAGCAGCAACTCCATATTCCTTCTTCAGCAATTTCTTCTTGGAGCTCACTTCCTCCTCAGCAGCAACATGGTCCTCATCCTCTAAGTCAGAATTCCTCTTCTTTCTCTGCCTAGTAGCTGCTTTGGGCAAATTGCTTGGAGTGCTCCTGCTACCATCATCATAGCTGCTAGAGGGACAAGTGCCTTCACTCATGTTCACTTGCTCTTTTGACTTGTTTTGGCTATCACTCTGATAAGACATACTGGCATAGCAAACTGACAGCAGACCCTGTGAATAGATATAGATGAGGCAGAATGGATGAGCATCACAAAGTGCAGAGTTTTTGCAAAACAAATGAGCCAAAAATTAGTTTTAGTTCTCCACATAAAGCATTTCGGAGCTACCGATTTGTTAAACTCGGTGACACCGAAGCAACTTCTGGAGTCTAAACTAGTGAACTCGGTCAGACCGAGTCACAGTTCGGTGACTCTGAGATTGCTAGGGTTTCACAGAGAGTTGAAATCGGTCGCACCGATTTGCAACTTTTGGTCAGACCGAAAAGTGCAAGTGTTATGGCTTAGGCCAAATCGGTGAGACTGATTTCTACAACTCGATCGGTCCGAGATGAGTTCAGCAGAAACCTAACCCTAAATTTTTGAATCAAATCTAATCTATGGGATGTTCTGCTGGACAGGATGATCTCAAATGTGGCAAGAAACATGGCATTGACTTTGTGCTTAGAATCGGAGGTAAAAAAGAATGCACAAGGGGGCGAACTCATACCCTAGTTCGACGATGAGCTCACTACGGCGGCATTGAAATCCATTGACGATGATGGAAACTAGCGGCGGGAGGTCACTGGCGACGAGGAGACGATCCGGAGACCTGAGGCAGCAGAGCAGGACAGGCGCGGCCTAAGGGGTTTTGAAGAAATTTCCAAAATCTCACCCGTGGGTATATATATCTCGACCTTGTCGGTGTGACCGAGTGGAACAACTCGGTGGCACCGAGATGTAGAATCGCAAGCGGTTACCGCAACTCAGTGTGACCGAAAAGTTCTAATCGGTTGCACCGAGATTGAAAACCTAGATCAACTCAGTGAACTCGGTGTGACCGAAATGGATGAATAGGTCAGACCGAAATGCATAGAGAGGTTTTTGAAGTTTAAGTCTATGACGAATCGGGGACTCCGAGTGCTCCTCACACAGAGTGGTTCGAATCTGACTTGATCAAACTTTGTGATGTAGTATGAATAGAGTTTGAGACGAGAAAGGCATAGATAGCTAGAGGAGGTTCTTAGGCATTCTCGTCCATCCACTTGGCAAAATAAAAAGAGCCAAACAATCAAAGCAACAAATGATGTCCTCGAATGAGTAAAATATGCAATCAACATGTTCACACAATAAAATAGCAAATGAAATATGTGACAAAGCATGCACAAACACTCTAGCATCTATCAAGCAATTGGCGATGACTAGGTCATCTATATATGAGTATATTGACTGAGGAGTCAAATGAGAACATTTGATCGTAGTTCATACTCATCGTTTAAGCACAAGTGGGGTTACCACTTTTACATAAAGCATTGTTGTGTTCACACCATTATAGTTGCTTTAGCTCAATTCTTAGAGTAAAGCTCCCCCTAGATGTGATATCCCCCCTAAGAGGGATGAACTAACCTTGGGTTTTGTCGATGATGACTTCATGTAGATGTTGAAGATGTGGATTCTTCAATGTTGATGTAGATCATTTGGAGCCATCCATTGGAGTGAGTTGCACTTTCAATACCTACACGGGTTAGTCCCACAAGGAACAAACAAGGATATCCATAGACATAGAGTGATGTTCACACAAGATGATGTCCATGAAAGCATTAGGTTACCTTGTCCCTTTTCTTACCAACAAGAGGGTTTGTGACTCCTTGAACTAGTTCAAGATGTGGAGGTTGTTTGCACTTGTCCTCGCCAAAATGATATGAGTGAAGTATGTTGGCGGAGTCACCCTCAAGAACTCTCCTAGTTCTTCTTCTTCTTCGGGATCCACATCATCTTGATGGGAATCCTTGGAGTTGTAGTCGTATTTGACGAAGTAGAACTTGATGTAGTCTTGGGAACCCACTTGACCAAGGCCTTGGGAGCTTCTTCAAATGCATAAATTTCCTCTTGAAGCTTGTCCTTGCCTTTTTTACTTGTGGTCTTGTGGTGGAAGATTATCTTGAGCTTGTATCCCCTTGAAATAAGTAGGATCATACTTCTCTTGTTGAGGAACAAACTTCTTCTTTGGGTATTGATCTTCTTCCCACTCAACTCCATTGGCATTGAACTTTCGTTCAAAACCAACACCGTGATTCTTCTGGTGCCTTCCTTGCTTGCGTACAATTCCTCAAATTGCTTACTCCCGGCAAGGCTCTTGTAAACACCTTTCTCTATAATTCCCTTCAATAAGCTATTTTCTTGCTCAAGTGTAACTTGGCTAAGAGAATGATTAGTGGAATCAAGAGAACTACTAGAAGCAACAACATTGGATTTAACATGAATATTGTTACTACTAGAAGAAGAATCTTTCTTACTCTTGTTGTGTAACATCCCAAAATTCTAAATTTTGGAATGTTATATTAAATAAATAGTTTTTATTGATTGTTTTATTTGTGGTGTGGTTGCTTGAGTGAAATTGAGTGAAACTTGAAACTTTTGAAAGTTAAATAAGAGGGAATAAAAGGACTTTCCCAAACTTTCACTTTGCATTTTGATCTCCATGAATTCAAATTCTTTTCATCACAAAACCCTGGAGAGAAGATGACATGACTTCTTCCATTTAAATAAATGTAAGGGGTTTTGAAAAGATTTGAATTTTTATTTGGAAATATTTTTTTCAATTCAGAAACTTTAAGCAACTCAATGATTTTCATGAGAGAAGATAAAATGACTTCTTCAAATCATATGAAATATGAGTTGGGAGTTTAAAAGAATCAAATTGAAAGTCCCTTTTGAAATTATTCTCATTTTGGAGTTATTTGGATTTTATACAAATTATTTTTCTCCAAAAATAAAATATATGGAAATTAGGGTAAAATGATTCCCTACAATTGGAGACAGACCAAATAAATTCAGAACAGGGAAGATCACATGAATAATAACCCTATAGCCGGAAAGGATATGAACTAGCATTCTCTTCAGTGCTTTGAAAGAGGTGCTGCTACTTGGTGAGGATGTACCAAACCATCAATCGATGGCAAGGAGTAACCACTTGGGAAGAATTTAAGTTAACTCTGCTAAAGTCTCGTCTTGTGTCCCAGAAGTTGAAGGCTTATGGAAATTATGTGAAGAAACCTTGTGCATGCAAGCTTTGTGGAGAAATAGGACACAACTATAACAGACACAAGGATGAATTCCCTTATTGTGAAGATAGTCACCCAGATGAAGAATGCCCAACTAGGCAGATTACTTGTTTCTTGTGTGAAGGGACTACCCATTACCCTGCTTAGTGTCACATTTATCCCATGGTTCAAAGAACCATCCAACAGAAGAAAGAAGCAATGAAAGGACCCCTCATGGAAATTTTAGAAGAACCAATGACAAAGGAAGAGGTGGAGGACACACCCAAAGCAGACCCAATTAAACCCTACACCAAGTCGTGCTATTCATGTGGAGAAGAAGGACACATCTCCCAGAATTGTCTGAATGGAGATCTAGTAGAATTCCCGACAGAGGAAGTAGAGTATGACCCACAGGAAATAGAAGCCTTGATTGGAATGGAAAAATCTAGGAAGAGAAATAGATTGGATTCCAGGAAGGACCCGAGTCATATCACCTGTTTCAGGTGCAAGGAGTCAGGGCACTACTTCAGCGGTTTCCCCAAAAGGAAGCCGAGGACCCAAGGAGGCTTTGAAATCACAAGGAAACCTCAAGACTTGTCAGAAGTAATATGTTTCCGTTGTAATGAAGTAGGGCACTTTGCCAGAGATTGTCCCAAAGAGAAGGAGGCTTGTGCTAAATATTTGAGTCTATGAGAAACATAGTAGTAGTAGTAGTAGTAGTAGTGGGAACAATTCTTTTATATTGAGGTGTTGAGTCGAGGCATGTAATGGAAATGCAGGAGATTGTAAGAATTTGAGAATCAATAAAGTTAGCATCATTGGTACTGATTTGGATTTTATGAGTAGTTACTCCAAGAAGAAAGATTTTGACCATTTTCGAGGATATGAGAAATATGGTCTATGGAAGATTTGTGCAGTTTAAGGGTGGTAGTACCCTGTGAGGACACTTGACCTATGGAAAGGATTATGGTATTCCACGGAGTGGACTTTGGACAAAATAAGTACGAGTTTTATCTTGATATGTGGGATATCCCAAAAGTATGAAGGGATGAAGTACTATTGGAATATAAAGGAGGTATAATGTTGGTACTATGGAGCAATTGTAACGCTGTGATGAGTCTGAGTAATCACGTCTTAGTTTGGTACCAATAGAAGGATGGGAGACACTACAATTGGATGGATTTAAGAAATGCTAGGAAGCTGGATGTTGGAATAATGATCAGTTGCCTGATGATGATTTCAAGGTTTGCAAGTGATGAGATAGGCCATAACCCACAGGCCCCAGGACCTGCCAAGAAGCAAGCACACTCTTGCTGAAGGAAAAACCCTGGAAGAAGATACGACTTTATCAACAGACGATCTTATAGGAGTAACACAAAACCTGAGAGTTGTGAAGGAATGATAGATGTTTCTTTGGCTTGCAGGATCAATGGATTTTTTCCGAACCTAGTTCGTGGACAAGAGAAATTCTGCCATGCTTGTGAGGATGACCGAGTGTTAGAATACGAGATTCGCTAAACCATATACAAGGTAATGATTTGGGTGCGGGATGGATTGATCACCATAACGACTTACTCTTTTTATTTGCCTTGCTGTATGGGATGGTAAATCTGGGTGACTTGACCATAGTAGAGAGATGATGATCAAAACCTTGTTTGAACCTTAGAATGGCATGACAATTTTCCCTTGTACAAGGCAACTGTTGCTAACCGTAGGTCATATGGCGAGGGTCAACCCAGACCCATTTCCTGCAGGAGAAACCATAAATGGTTGACCACCATGAGATATCGATAGTTGTTTAGTATTGGCGCCAGACCCATCAGCTAAGAAGACCCAGTCACAGAAGAACCTTACCAAGATGAAAGGACACAAGAATTGAGGAAAAAGGTTATGCCACTACTGGAAGGTCCCAGAGAAGAAATTATCCTAAAGATCTGAGAGGATCGACACTGTCAACGAAAAGAAGCAAGTATATGAGTCTTGATGGAACAGTAACCATGCTTCTAAGGGGGTAGCACCCCAGACCCCCTCCTGTGATAATCGATGGATTTTGAGGAGACCCCCAAACCCTAACCTATTTCTTGCTAGCCTCCCCGAATCTCGAGGACGAGATTCATTTTAAGGGTGGTAGGTTTGTAACATCCCAAAATTCTAAATTTTGGAATGTTATATTAAATAAATAGTTTTGATTGATTGTTTGATTTGTGGTGTGGTTGCTTGAGTGCAATTGAGTGAAATTTGAAACTTTTGAAAGTTAAATAAGAGGGAATAAAAGGACTTTCCCAAACTTTCACTTTTCATTTTGATCTCCATGAATTCAAATTCTTTTCATCACAAAACCCTAGAGAGAAGATGACATGACTTCTTCCATTTAAATAAATGTAAGGGGTTTTGAAAAGATTTGAATTTTTATTTGGAAATATTTTATCAATTCAGAAACTTTAAGCAACTCAATGATTTTCATGAGAGAAGATAAAATGACTTCTTCAAATCATATGAAATATGAGCTGGGAGTTTAAAAGAATCAAACTGAAAGTCCCTTTTGAAATTATTCTCATTTTGGAGTTATTTGGATTTTATTCAAATTATTTTTCTCCAAAAAATGGAAATTAGGGTAAAATGATCCCTACATTATAAAATTGGAGAGAAATAAATTTGAATTTATTTTGGTATTTTTAAAATGATTTTTATGAGGTTTTATTGCAGCAGTAGCACTGTTTGCTTTATTTTATTTTTCGTGTAATTTATTTGCCACTGAAAATATTTTTATAATTTAGAAAATCTTTTTCTGAAAATTTCGATATATAATATGCCTATGTACAATTTTATTTTATTTTTGTTATTCAGTTTTTTCTTTTCTGATTCTATTAAAAAACTGCACGTGCGCTTAGAACTAACTATCGCCCATGTGTGCAGCATAGTGGCATTGGGCGCCCCATCATTTTATTTTTTTCTCTCCTATATGCGTCAGGCCCAGCCAGCCTTTTTGTCATTTTGACCGAATTTTGTCTCTTAAAAAAACTACAGTACGCGTGGCCGGGCCGAAATTTTAGCCCATAATCTTTTTCAAATTTCATCTACGTACATATATGTTTAGTCCCACATTGCGTAGTCTTTGACCCCTAAACCTCTTTTCCACCTATAAATATAGACCCATAGAGCCTCCAAAAATTATCTGATTCGGGTTAAATCAATATTTTGATTTGACTAGATTTATTAAAGAAAAATATTTTTCTTCTCTCCGACGGGACTTCTGGAAATTGTCTTCTCTCTCCGAAGTCGTCTTTTCTCTACCTTATAAAGGTATCTTTCTTCGTTTTTTATACTTCTGTAGTTTATTATTTTTAGACTAGTACGGTAGAATAATTAGAATATCAATTAGTCTCTGTATTTATACATTAGACCTAAAATTCTTTTAGCCGTAGCTATTTTTTTCCCGTAAAATAGCTTGGCCCTGATTTTTCAAATAGCCATAACTTTTACTCGTTCATCCAAATGAGGTGAAATCAACGCTTGTTTTTACCTATCCAGTGAACCTGTCACATAATTTTTAAAATTTCCAAATTTCGAAATTTGTCCAGATTCATATTCAAACTTCTTTTCATCATAACTTGAGTTTCGTAACTCTGATTTAGTTGATTCTTTTTGCAAATCGAAGCTCTTGACCTAAACTTTTTGATAAGACCAAATCCACCCAATTTTGGTACTGTTAGAAATTATTTTCTATTGCAAGAGTTAATTGCTTGTTTTTAAAGTTTTCCGAAGTCTTTTCTTCGATTCTTTTGCATGAGTGCTTATGTATGCAATTGCTTGCTCACGATAGATTGAACGGAGTGTGACGAGTAGAACTATCAGGAGTTATGAGTGCGAATCATCTTCATCAACAGTACAAGGCAAGTTCACACTTTGATCATATTTTTCATACCCAGTTTTTATGCATTAGTCTCATCCTCAAACATTGCATGAGTAGGATGTGATAACATGTGGGTATTTGGGAAGTAGTTGATGAGGTAGGAACCTATTGCCCTTTTTGTTCAAACCTTGGGAGTTTCTACGTTATGCTTTTACTGCTACGCTATGCTTGTAGACGTGGTTTGGTTTGAGTGAATCCATGACAGATGTGAGAGTTTAATTAATGGTTAAACTTAAGGTGGCTACTTTAATACACATCTAGGTGGAATGGTTGGGGCACCCTGGAGCACCCAGTGGTTTGCCCGGGCACCTGAAGAATCCAGTACTTGCCCAAGGGAATCCCGGAGTACCTGTGTGATCAGCCTATGGAATGCCACCCAGTCTCAAAGGGATCATAAGATTATTCATTGTAGAAACTTCCGTGTGCAGCCACAAGCCATTATGGGCTCTGGCATAGTTGAGTATGTTGTGTGACCTCTTTAAGTGGTAGGCTAGCAGATGTAGGGGGAAAGTAGATGGTACTGTCTACCTAGAGTAAAGAGTTAATGCTTCAGAAAGACTGTGTCTCGATCATCCGTTTCTCAAACATCATGTAGTTCGAGAAATTGAACGGAGGAGACCGAGTCTTGTGGGGAAAAGTGTGCAAACCTATGGTACTTGAATTATTGATTTCATCTCATCACTTTATTTAACTAATTTGTTGGGTTATAATTATTATTCTGGGATTGAGTTGGAGGAACCTTCTCAATAATTTAAACCAACTTTGTAGTTAAATAAAATATACTCCTTTGTTGTGGGGAAAAATTAGCTTTATGCAAAAATTAAACTTAGAGCCTCCACCAGCCAAATATGCATGTAGTGATAGCCATTATTCAGCATTGCTCTACAGTGTGAAATTGCCAGTACATTCAATGTACTGACGTACATGGCTGTAACGTCTCATGTTGCAGGAATCTTACGACGAGTAAGTGATACGTTAGGGTTACGATTTCTACACTCAACTTTGCCGTTGGTGTTGATGGGAATTCACAACCTTGTTGTTACTTCCGCTATTTGGATTGAGATAATAGTATTTACGTTACTCTATACATGTGATTTACCTCTGTTATAAATCCTCGAGTACTGTGTGTGTCAGCATACGAGTAAATAGCATAAAACTACCACTTTTCGTGCTAGGGTTACCATTTTTTTGTTTGTGACTGATACCTACCACATTTCTCGTCGGCTGTCTCAAAAAAACCCAAATCGCCCTTGCTAGCATTTTGAACCGTTTTCTGACGGCCCGGGCCCGCCAGTCAGGCCAGGTCAGTGCCGCACGTGACGGCGAGGCCGTTAACGGCCGTTACTCGGACCGACCGGTGCGGTCGGACCGCACCCGCTCGCTCGCTGCCTTAAGTCATCTCCCTCCCTCTCTCTGCTCTCACTTTGCTCCCCGACCCGCACTCATCTCTCTCTCGCTCTCACTCTCCTCTCCTCTCTGCTCTTCGACGCTGGCGGCGACTTACGCTGTGGAAGCTCCACCGCCGCCATACCTTCCTGGAATGACGGGGATACGAGCTCAGAGGATGAGTGCGACATCACAAGCATGGACATGGCTCTTTGGGTAAGTTTTTCGATCTGCTGAGCTAGGGTTAGGGTTCATCTAGGAGCTAGATTAGGTTAGTGTTCATCTTGGTGAGCTAGGGTAAGCTTTGGTTACTGTTATTTAGTAGGCAGGGTTATGGTTGCTGTTTGAGCTATGTTTATGTATGCTTGAAAACTAGGGTTAGGGTTCTTGCTAGTTTGGGGAATTAATTTGTGATCTATGTCTGGTTCTGTGAGCTAAGGTTATTTTGTTGATGTGTTCATGCAGGAGACCCCTGACACCACCGTGGAGCCTCTTTTCTGTGGCCAGCTGGAGCTTTCTGAACCCACCTGCATGATGCACCACATGAGGCTAATTAAGTGTGTGGCATTTGAAGGAACCTTAACTGGAAGGCGTTTCTATGGTTGTCCAGTGCCGCAGGTATAGTACCTTAATTGGAATCATTTTGTTCTGAACCCACACATGTATTTGTTCTGAACCTTAACTGGAAGTTGCTGTTCTGAACACACACAATATTATGTTGGCAAGTTGCTGTTCTGAACCTGCATTGTATTATTTAGGATGAAATGCAATATGCCTTGTATTATCTGTGAATGTACTTGTATAAGAAGCATTTGGCCTTGTATTATCTGTGAATGTATAAAAATGCTTATGTATAGGAAGCATATATCTGTGAATGTACCTGTACAAGCAAGTTGGGTTTTAGTTATAGTTTTAGTTATATTAAGCCTAACCTTCAGTCTCTTAGTCTCACCTTCAGTTTCTTAGTCTGATATGATTTGTTGTTATGAAATTGAGTGCACTTAGTGATGTATATTTCAATTTCCAAATGCAGAGTGAAGGTGTTAACTGTGGTGTTACTGAGTGGGTTGACAAGCCCTGTCATCCAATTCTTCAGAATTGCTTGTCCAAGCTGTGGGACATGTACCATGAACAAAATTGTGGCAGGGGAGTTGATAAGCAGAAGTATGAGAAGCATTTGGCCAAGCTTAAGACTGAAAATGACAAGATGTGGATTGAGTACACAAAGCTTGTCCAAGATGTATCCAAGATGTTTGATTGGCAGGATGGTAGGGTAGACCACATGGATTACCAGAAGGCAGTTGAGGAGGAAGAATTTGAGAAGAAGAAGAAAGAGGTAGAAGAGAGTGCTAGGTTGGAGGTTCAAATGGAGAAGCTCAAACTTGCCAAGGAACAAAGGTGCATTTTACAGAGTCAAGCTGACATTATCAAGAATACCAGGAAGGCAATGAAGGAGGTTGAATAGGAGAGAGATTTTCTTAAGATAGAGAAGGCCAAGCTTGAGCATGTGGTGAATGAGCCGCTGAATGATGGGCATGCAAGCAAGGAGAAACTTGAGAAAATCAAGGCCATCCTTGATTCATGAAGTGTGTTCTGCAGATGGTGAAGTACATCCAAGGCCTTTATAAGTATGTGGCCTAACAATCTGATGTGAAGATATGGGGTGTACATTTTGGGGAATGTGAAGCTAATCTAGTCTATGTCTATGCCAATGTTAAGAACTGTAGTTTATGCTGCTAGAACCTTTAATGCTAAGTTATGAACTAAGTTGTAATGAATGTTCTGCCTGTATTTGAACCTCTTATGCTATGTTATGGAGTCAGTGATAAGCACTGCTGGACTATGCTATGTGTTTTTATGTTTAAAGGTAGTTATGTTTATTAGTGCTTTGTACCTAGGCTTTGTGGCCCAGTTATATTTACAAACCTAGGCCTATTGCACCCACCCTCCACTGCTCATAAATTGCCTACTCCACCTACCCTCCTCCCTCCAGAACACAGCCGCCACACCCCACCTCTAGAAAACCCTAGATGGATCCAGAGCTTGGGGAGGTGATAGATGAGGAAGAGGAGGCAGTGCAAGCAGTCGATGTGAGGAGGCAAAGGGCTCGCAGAGAAGATCTTGGAGAAGTGCAAGAGTGGGAGCTGGAGTTCAAGAGGAGGCTGGCAGAGAAGATCCTGGAGAAGTGCAACTCAGATGAGTTCACAGTTCTTGTCCCTGGCGGCAGGCGCAAGAGCTCAGGGAAGATCATTAGGTGGGCTATAGGGCACAGGCAGTAATCACTCCCCACCCTTCTACCAGAGCAAAGTGGCGCCGTTTCTTCGATCGTTACGATTGAGAGTTGTTGCTAGTAGTTTTTTTAAGTATGAATGAGAGTCTGAGCTATGTATCCCTTCCATTCTGTACAACTCTTTGTATGAAAGAATGTTCGGATGGTGGAATCTATGAATGTTTGAATAAATGAATCAATGTTTGCATCAGTGTTGTCTGAATCTACCCAGAAGTCACAAACAAGCAGGTTTCATAATGCAACCACTTAGGTTTCATCAAGCAAATACATAGGTTTAATAATGCAAACACTCAGGTTTCAGGAAGCAAATACATATGTTTCATAATGCTAACACTCAAGTTTCATCAAGCAAATACATAGGTTTAAGAATGCAAACACTTAGGTTTCAGCACTCATACAACAAGACATCTTTCTCAAATGTTGGTATCTTTAGTAGTTTCATAATGCAAACACTCAGGTTTCATAATGCAAGCAAATACATAGGTTTCAGGAACCAAATACTCAGGTTTCAGGAAGCAAATACATAGGTTTTAGGAAGCAAACACTCAAGTTTCAGCAAACAAATACATAGGTTTCAGGAAGCAAACACTTAGGTTTCAGCACTCATATAGTGCAAACAAGACAACTTTTCAGAAAGCTCAATAGTTACCACTAGCAGTGAAATATGCCTTCCACTTTCCAGTTGGCTTCCTAACCCTCTTGGACCGAATCTCCATCTCAGAGTGAGCAGCTTGCCTTGAAGCATTGAAACCTGTGTACCCCCCTCCTCTGCTAGCTGTTGATGCTCTGGTGTTCTTTGCTGGAGAGGCAATGGATGACCTTGCGTTCTTGGCTGGTGAAGATGTGCTAGGAGCCCTTGCCTTCTTGGTTGCTTTGGTCTTCTTGGCAGGTGCTGATGTGGCAGGTGTTGGAGTAGCAGAAGCAGCTGCCTTGTTCCTCTTTGCTGGTCCTGGAGTAGCTGTGGTTGCTGCAGGCCTCTTCCTAGATGGTGCTGATGGTGCTGGTGGTGCTGATGGTGGTGGTGGTGGTGGAACCACACCTATAGTAGCTCTGGTAGATGAAGAGTAGTCTGACCTATTCTCCTGCACATTTAACAAAGCAAATTAGAATTAAACCACCTAGCCTATGAAACATAAATTTCTTTATCAATAAGCATACCTGGTGATTATTCTTTCTCATCTGCAGTTTGGGTTTCAGTGGAACACCACATGTGGTATATCTGTGGCCTTGCATATTGCAATTGCTACAAGTCATTGTCCCAATTCTTGATGTATCCTTCTTGGCAGGCACCTCAAAATGTCCTTTCCTCCTAGCTGTCTGCTTTTTACCCTTCTTTTCTTTGAATACTGGAGGAGATATGTCATCCCCCATGGTGTGTGGCCAACAATCAGATCCTGGAACAGGGTATATAATATGCTTGTAGGTTTCACAGTAGAGGGGCTTCTTGAAGAACTCATGGACAAAATCTTCAGGGTGTAGCTTGACCTTCTGCATTGCTGCTATAGCATGACTACATGGAACAACTGTCATATCCCACCTCCTGCAGTCACAAGTGTAGTTGTTTAGGTTTACACAGTAGGTCTTCTATGAACTACTTGTAACTTGCCAAATGCCTGGTCCAGCCATATATGCATCACAATATTTTGCCCACTTCTTGGCCTCCTGCAATATCTCAGAGTAAGTGGGTGTGATATCCCACCTACATGTCTCTGTCTTCTCCCTAATCTTCTGAAACTTGATCATGAGTTTTGTCCTCATTCCTTCAAGCATTGTCCTTATGGGCTTGTTCCTAACATCCAGAATCATCCTGTTGAAAACTTCACTAAGATTGTTTACAACAAGGTCTGTCTTGCATATAGTATCCATTCTATGCCTGGCCCAAGTATGGACTGGTATGTTGGACAACCACTTCCATGCCTCCTCACTCTCTTTCTTCAATGCTTCCATGCCCAGATCATGCCCATGCTTAGTGAAAGAATATGCAGCCTGGTCTAGATGTTTTTTCAATTCATCCCCTCTAAACCCAGCTGATTGGAAGTTGGCATATATGTGTCTTAAACAAAATCTTTGAGGGGAATCAGGAAATACATCCTCTATTGCATTGAGCAGACCATGTTCATTGATTTTGTATTAATAACTAGTGAAGTAAGTAGAGAAAGCATTACATACTGCAAGAAACCAAATTGTGTAATTAACCAAACTGAAGTAGTTGTACCTTTTGCCTGTCTGACATAATTGTGTAGGGCCCAAACTTGTTGCCACTACCAATTACTATCCTTAACTGTGTAAGAAATCAAGTCCAACTATCTGTCTCCTCCTTGTCAACAACACCAAATGCAATAGGGAAGATGTTGTTGTTGCCATCCCTCCCTGTTGCTGCCAGGATTTGCTTCCCAGTGTTTACTTTGATGAAGCATCCATCAAGACCTGCATTTTAAGCCATTAGTAAGTAGTAATATGTAATGCAATCCCTATTTAAGCACTATACAGACTAGATTTACCTATGAAAGGCCTGTAACCATTTAGGAACCCCTCCTTACAAGCAAACAGACAGTAAAACATGTAATGAAACCTTGGGGTAGGTGCTGGGTGGAGTTCAAATTCCTTTGTTGTCACAACACACCTACTACCAGGGTTTGTGTCCAAAACACACTGCAGATAGTCTCTTAACCTGTAGTATTGTGTCTTGTGATCCCCTTGCACAACATCAACTGCTTTCCTCCTTGCCCTGTAGGCCAAACTTTTTGGAACATGTACTCCAAATTTCTTTTTTGTATAACTCAGTATAGTCTCAACACCCTCACCAGGATTGGATCTTACAGTATCCTCAACAACCTTTGCAACCCACTTCATGGTAACCTTTGTGTTCTCTCCACTTGCTCCACAGGTGTGATCAAGATTCATCTTCTTGATGCTAAAGGTTGACTCATGGGCAATCTTAGAAGCAGTAATATAAAACTCACAACCATGCTTTCTATCTGAGCACCAGGCTATGATCCTACTTGGGTCATTCCTATGGTACTCAAAGTTCCTAAGTGTCCTAACATGGTAGTTTCTCAATGCTTCTCTGAACTCTACCACATTCAGAAAGCACAAATGAATCCTAAACTGTTCATGTGCATCAAGCCTAGAGGAATCATACCATATTCTCTCCTCCTTCTTCTTCAATTTTCTCTTCCTGCCACAAGGCAACCTAGTTGCATCATCTTCTTCATCAGAAATGCCTTCATCACCTGGAAAGCAGAACTCATCAGCTTCTGGCACGAAATCTTCAAACTTTATGTGATCTGGCTCACTGTGTGATCTGCTTGTTGGGCCTTGTTTCCTCACAGGTATCTTCTGTGCCACAGTTTTCACATGATCTGAAGCTTCTTCTTTAGAACCATTTGGCTCCTGCCAAAACTCTGAGGGTTCAGAAGCAGCCCCAAAATAATGCTCAGCCATCTCTTCCTCTTCCCTGTAGTGCTGACTTGTTCCTTCACCACCTTCATCTTCTCCCCTAGCCCAAGACTTGTATGAAATTTTCTTCCCTCTGTAATCACCCCTGAAAAACTCAAAATCTGAAGAGGATTTGTCCAACTCATCATCATCATCTTGATCTTCTGCTTCAATGCCTTCAATTTCCACTGCCTCTTTTCCCTTGTTGAAATTACAGCTCTGCTGTGTGTGTTAAAATATGGATCAACAGGCACACCTGGAGGCTCTGAAGAATTTGAGACAGGGAAAAGGACACCTTCTTAGGAAACACTATACACAATGGGATCACCAACTTGACTCATTGGAATCTGCTCTTCAAGCAAGGTGTGGTCCATGTTTGCATCTGCTGGATTTGGGTCAGTAGCCTCTCTCACTGTTATGTTCAATACTTTCTTCTCAGCAAACAAATCTAGCATCTCCTCCACCTTCTCATCACTGTCCAAAACCTCAATCCCCTCCAGCCCCTTACCCTCATCCTTAACATATGACAGATAGGCATCCAACCCATAGCCCTCAAGTTCAATAAGTGCTAACAATAACAGGTAATTCATTTCTGATAAGGAAAACTTCCTTTCCATGTTGTCTCTACCCTAAAAATGCAGCCTCAATTCCCATACTTCACCATCCAAACTATGCAAAGAAAGAAACAACACATTCAGATTTCTTCAGATTTTCAAGTTAAAAAGTATGCAACAGTTTCACTTGCACAACATATCATCCAAACCTAAACCCTAATTCATATATTGCTTACAATGTATACATAATAATATACCAAAGAAACTAATTCATTAACAATCTAAGAAACAAATCCTAACCCTAGTTCATAAATAAACTACGAAAAATAATTAAAACAAGTCGTGTATAACTTACTCCACGCCACCAAGTGAGGAGGCCCACTGGTGCCCGCCTTCTAGATCCGCATGGATGGATTTGGCCACTGCCCTGGCCGCGCGCCACGCCGGCGAGATCTGGAACTCCTGCGTCGGTGGCCCAGACGAGCGCTGGGTCAGGAAACTTGCGCTGCCTAGCCACTTGTTGACCTCGGAGTGAGCACCGCCCTCGTCGTTGGCTGTCGCCCCAGGCTCGCCGTCGTCCTTCTTCTTCGCCGCCTCCATCGTCGGGAGAGACAAAGAGCACGGGGGAAAGGAGGAGCGAGAGAGAGATGCTGCCGACAGAGAGAGAAAGGCAGCGAGCGAGCGGGTGCGGTCCGACCGCACCAGTCGGTCCGAGTAATGGCCGTTAACGGCCTCACCGTCACGCGTGGTGCTGACCTGGCCTGACTGGCGGGCCCGGACCGTCAGAAAACGGTTCAAATCGCTAGTAACGGGTGATTTGGGTTTTTTGAGACAGCTGACGAGAAAAGTGGTAGGTATCAGTCACAAACAAAAAAGTGGTGGTTTTTTGGAACCCTAGCACGAAAAGTGGTAGTTTTATGCTATTTACTCGCCAGCATACCGATCCAGGGATGACACTTAAGCATAGAGACTTGATCCATTCGGGTCGGGTCGGGTCGCTACATGTTGCTAGATTTTACTTGTGGCTTGTAAGTAGACAACAATAAACGCTTGGCAATGTAAAAAGAACTTTTCTTGCGAAGATCATCATTGATTGCTTTTAAGAACCCATGCTCTTGCTCAAGGTTGAGCTTCAAAGCGTAGCTTATCATGAGTCTTTAAAAGTTCTCGATGATATTCCAAGGTAGTTTCATGAGCTAACTTAAGAGTGTTCATTTCTTTACTTAGACGCTCAATCTCCTTCTTATCATCATCATTCGTTTTATCTTGATTAGCATGATTAATAGCAACTTCATCATAGTTTTCATCACTAGAGTTGTCGACAAGTAAATCATCATCACCTAGCAAATCATCTTCATCACTATTGAAATTAACATACTCGGGGTGTGATACATTTAGGCTTTTAGCCATGAAGCATCTTCCAATTCCTTCATTTGGTGAGTCAAATATGTCGTAGGAGTTGGTTGACACAAGTGCTAGACCGGCAACACCTTCATCTTGAGTATATTCGGAGTCAAAGTGATAACTTTTCTCGGAGTGATTGTCGGAGTCAGAGCCGGATACCCATTCACCAGCATGAGCTTGATGTCTTTGTTTTGTGTAGCTCCTTGATGACTTGTCCTTCCTTTTTGTCGGGGATATACCCCGCGGTATAGCCCGCCGGATGTATGACCCGGCTAGAGCATGGCGGCTCATTGGTGACCCACCTGGAACTTGGCGCTTCACCGTTAACCCGCCGGAGGACTGGTGACTCACGGGTCAGGCGGCTCACTGGTCTGCCGACTCAATAGCCTAGTGACTCATTGGTGACCCGGTGGGTGTTTTATTTGGATGACAAGGCCCAAGGCCCAGAAGGCCGACTCATGCTATGGTGGGCCAGCTTACGAGGAAAGGCATAAGGAATATTCCCTTACAAAGGAAACAAGACTAGGACTCCACTTGTAATAGAGTAATCCTAATCCTACTAGGACTAGTCATGTAACCCGCCCCTTCAACATATATAAGGAGGGCCAGGGCATCCCAAGAGGGACAGGAAATAATCTCTAGGGCTAGACACAACTAGGAGAGCCGATTTACAATGACTCCCTTGTGAGCATAATGAGATCTAGCCACAAACATCATGTAGGGTTGTTACCGGATGATGTTTCCCAGGGCCCGAAGCTGTCTAAACCCTTGTCTTGTGTTGCGTCTCTCGATTCCGCTCAACCCTTCTCAAGCTATCACATAGATGCGTTGGCCTCATGACTAAGTCCTCACACTCGGACATCTACCGTGACAATTCCACGACAGTTGGTGCCCACCATGAGGCCTGCGCACGGTGGTCTTGAGTTCTTGGAGGGATTTCTTCAGGGATCAAGAAGTTCGCGACGTGCCGGTTAGAAAAGAGCTGGCGCAGAAGATAACATCATCAACGAAAAGTCAAAGCGACATGTATAAGAAAATTAGGGTTGTGTTTATGCACCAGCGCACGCAATTCGTCGAGGGCGGGTAAACTTCCGTGGCCGCTACAGGTCAAAGTTTCGCATCCGAAATCATTCGATACGAAGTACAAGTCGCCGAGATCAACATAGTATTTTCGTTGGAGCCAAAACATCAGTTGTTTATTACAATGGAGCAGGTCCCGAAGTCATATCAGGGTCATGCTGCTACTACATCCATCAAACTGATACATCTCCATCGTATCTATAATTTTTGATTGTTCCATGCCAATATTCTACAACTTTTATATACTTTTGGCAACTTTTTATACTATTTTTGGGACTAACATATTGATCCACTGCCAGTGCCAGTTCCTGTTTGTTGCATGTTTTTTGTTTCGCAGAATATCCATATCAAACGGAGTCCAAACGGGATAAAAACTGACAGAGATTTTTTTTGGAATATATATGATTTTTGGGAAGAAAACTTCACGTGAGACAGTGCCCGAGGTGGCCACGAGGCAGGGGGCGCGCCCCTGACCCTCGTGGGCCACCTGTAAGGCGGTTGATGCCCTTCTTTCGCCACAAGAAAGCTAATATCCGGATAGAGACCGTGTTAAAATTTCAGCCCAATCGGAGTTACGGATCTCCGGGAATATAAGAAACGGTGAAAGCGAAGAACAGAACGCAGAAACAGAGAGAGACAGAGAGATAGATCCAATCTCGGAGGGGCTCTCGCCCCTCCCGTGCCATGGAGGCCATGGACCAGAGGGGAAACCCTTCTCCCATCTATGGAGGAGGTCAAGGAAGAAGAAGAAGGAGGGGGGCTCTCTCCCCCTCGCTTCCGGTGGCACCGGAGTGCCACCGGGGCCATCATCATCACCGCGATCTACACCAACACCTCCGCCATCTTCACCAACATCTCCATCACCTTCCCCCCTCTATCTACAGCGGTCCACTCTCCCGCAACCCGTTGTACCCTCTACTTGAACATGATGCTTTATGCTTCATATTATTATCCAATGATGTGTTGCCATCCTATGATGTCTGAGTAGATTTTCGTTGTCCTATCAGTGGTTGATGAATTGCCATGATTGATTTAATTTGCTTGTGGTTATGTTGCTGTCCTTTGGTGCCCATCATATTATTGCGCGCGTGGATCACACCCTAGGGTTAGTTGTATGTTGATAGGACTATGTATTGGAGGGCAAGAGTGACAGAAGCTTCAACCTAGCATAGAAATGGATGCATACAGGATTGAAGGGGGACCAATATATCTTAATGCTATGATTGGGTTTTACCTTAATGAACATTAGTAGTTGCGGATGCTTGCTAATAGTTCCAATCATAAGTGCATAGAATTCCAAGTTAGGGATGACATGCTAGCAGTGGCCTCTCCCACATATTACTTGCTATCGGTCTAGTAAAGTAGTCAATTGCTTAGGGGCAATTTCGGAAATCTTACCACCACTTTTCCACACTCGCTATATTTACTTTACTAGCACATATGCCCGTGCGTTGCAACGGGGAAAATTAATGTTTTGCACAAGCATAATGTCCTACAACATCGGATTCATTATGAAGAACATGTTGCAACGCAACATCGTCCTTCTACAAAATGAACATAAAAAATATGTCGCAATTTAGTCGTTCTCATATTTTCTTTGCGGGGCGTAATGTCCCACTGATTTCATTTAAATACAATCCTTTTTAATGACATTTAAGTATGATTCTTTCATTAATTACCATGAAGTCCTCACCCGTTTTAGTCGGGAATCAAATCCTTCCTTTTCTAATTTAGTAGCCCCAACACATTAAGGCATATAGATCCTTCTTTTAATTATCATATCTTTTTACCTCAAATCGTTCATGTAGAATTTATTAAGACCACAAACTTTCTAATAGTTATTCCACCGATTTACCCATAATCCTTTCTTTAATTAGCCACATTTGTTTAAGTATTATATTTAAGCCCACAATCCTTCCTTTATTAGCTCATTCGCTTAATTAGCTCTCCCTAAACATGAGCCTTGGAGCTCACCCTTCCTCATGTACAGGAACGAAAGGCGATTTGTGCGAACCCCGGGCTCTCCACCTCGCCGTTGCCGAATCGGCGGCTTCCTCACCCTCCGCCGAACGCTCCGACGGCGGGAGGATGGGGGAGGCCCGATTTGCAGTGTGTACATAGTGTAGGAGTGCCTAGGGAGCCAGCCGGTGGCGTCGTGGAGGTGGCGGTGCGACTGGATCGGCTTTTTGCAGGTGTTGGTCTCCCCTTCGACGGCGAAGTTCCGGTGGAGCTCCGCGGTGGACCAGCTCCTTTCTTCGTGCTCGCTGCTCGGTGGAGAGGCCGTGCACGGTTCCCCCGTACCGGGGATCGAGGGATGGCGATTCTGGCGGTTGAAGATCTGGAGAAGGAAGGCGATGTTGAGCGATGCAACGACGACGACGGCCATGGGTGTAGGTCCTCAGGGACCATTGATCGGAGACTTCCTGTTTTGCCCAGGGGCTGCTTCGATCCAAGGTGTCAGCGAGCAGCGGCGAATGGCGCGTCACTGGCTCGTCCACGGCGCCGGCGTAGTCGGGTTGAAGAGGGGCTTGGTTGTAATTTCCTTTTCTGTGTGGACCTTTCAGTAATTTGGCCGTTTTAATATCAACTCATTTTCTCGAAAAAAATAAATAAACATGATGACTGCCACTTGTATATTTAGAGTGAGTTGAGATAGACAGGAGGTCTTGTGTTCAGTTCCCACAATGTTGATTTATTTTGACCCAATTATTTTTCGCGGTCTCTCTATGAAAGCCCATAAAAGGCCCATCAACATACAAGTAACTGGCCCAGATCACTTAATGTGTGTAAACCAAACGTAAAGGACTAAACCAAACCAAGAATAGCTATTTCCTTTAATAGTAGGTATAGATTGTTTCTTTATCTAAATAACCCCTACTTTTTATTTACGTACTCTTTATTATCTTGCAAACCTATCCAACAACACCTATAAAGTACTTCTAGTTTCATACTTGTTCTAGGTAAAGCGAACGTCAAGCGTGCGTAGAGTTGTATCGGTGGTCGATAGAACTTGAGGGAATATTTGTTCTACCTTTAGCTTCTCGTTGGGTTCGACACTCTTACTTATCGAAAACTGTTGCGATCCCCTATACTTGTGGGTTATCAAGACCTTTTTCTGACGCCGTTGCCGAGGAGCAATAGCGTGGGGTGAATATTCTCGTGTGTGCTTGTTTGCTTTATCACTAAGTAATTTTTATTTGTTGTTCTTAGTTGTTTTCTATCTTTAGTTATGGACTAGCACATATGCCCGTGCGTTTCCATGGAAGATAAAATAGTATGCATTTAAAGTCAGTGAGAATTATATATGCAAGTAAAACCCTGTGTGCACACGAAAAAGAAATATTTAGCTTCTCGGTTTTGTTGTGTGCGAAGGATTTAGACAGCTATTTTTTCATTAATTGATCGAGTGCATTTAAGAGTTTTGTTACGTCATCGTACGCCAGAGAAGACCCATGAGTTATTCAATCTACTCTTCTTGGATTTTAAGATCCGAAGTTTCTGAATATTTTAGGAAACTTGAACAATTTTTTAAATCTTGAACATTTTTTGAATATTATGTACACTTTTGAAAAAATGTGAACAAAATATGAAAGGGAACATCTTTTAAAATTCAAAAACATTTTCTCATAACATCAACTTTTTTTATAAAAAACATGAACATTATTTGCATCTGTGAACATTTTTTAAAAATAGGAACACGTGTCAAAAATTTATAAGATTTTTAGAAAATGTGTGTGTTTTATACATAAACATTATTTTGAATTTTGATTTTTCTTTCAAATTTGGAGCATTTTTTGAATTGCCATTTTATTTTTAGAAATCTTAAACAATTTTGAAAAACAATAATGTTTTTTTAAATGGGCAACTTTTCGGAAGTGCTGAATATTTTTCAAAATAGCAAAAACAATTTGGAATTCTGAACATTTTTCATAATTTTATTTTTAAATTATGAACGTTTTTTTGACAATTTCTAATTTATGAAATAAATTCTAAAAGAAAAATAAACTTCGAAGGGAACAAATAGATATGGAAAGGAGATTAAAAATAAAAGTAAAACATAGAAATAAAAATAAAAATGGGCCAGCCCATTATTGGTTGCCATGTGCGAGATCTGACTATTTGTCGCCCTGTGCGGAAAATAGAATTTTCCCAGCAGGATGGGCAGAAAAATAAGTGGGCTGGCTTCGTAGGGCCATAACACGCAGCCCACGTACGAAAATTCTTTGTTTAGCACACAAACGCATAATAATTTAGTACCACCTCGGGTAGAAAAAAGTATTTTCAGGTGTGAACGGATGAAAAAAATGGCAAAACGCACCTTGCTTTATTAGTAGGTATAGATATAGATATGGAACACGAAATACCAAAAGAATTAGGTGTACTTGCTACTCATGGAGATGGGGGACCTCCTAAAACCCTCGATGCTGGTTATGTGAAAAATATTATGTACTACTTTAATAATCCTGAGAAAACCCCATTCAATTATGTAATGGGAGTAACGTTGGATCAACGTGAATACTTTAGGGATTACCGCTTGACAAAAAAGGGAAACTATTATGGGATCAAATTCATATATTGAATTGGTATGCTAGGTAACTATGCTTGAGATATGATTATACTTGTTGCTCTAAGGTGAAGGCTCCACACCTTCCCTTTTCATGTGAATTTAATGATAATGAAACCTTAGCTTCTTATGCTAATGATATATATGATTACTATGATGTGGAACAAATAGAAGAATTTGTTGCTTTTAAGGGTGCTTATGAAATTGAATCTTTGTTTGAAAAGCATGAAGCTTATGATGATGATGTTTATAGGCCTAAAAATTTAGCTATCTTAAAATATGCTATGATAATTATGAATATAATTCCTATATTAATGCACTTATTGAGAAAGTCTCCGCTGTCCAAGAAGAGACTAATATTTTGCAGGAGTCTATGGAAGAAGAAATTGATGAAACTGTGAGCTCATTGGATGAAAAAGATGAGGAGGAGAGCGAAGAACAAAAGGAGTAAGAGCGGATTAGCTACCCGTGCCCACCTTCTAATGAGAGTAACTCTTCAACTCATACATTGTTTAATTTCCCTTCGTGCTTACCGGAGGATGATTGCTATGATGATTGTTATGATCCCGTTGATTCTTTTGAAATATCCCTTTTTGATGATGCTTGCTATGCTTGTGGCCAAGATGCCAATATGAATTATGCTTATGGAGATGAACTTGCTATAGTTCCTTATGTTAAACATGAAATTGTTGCTATTGCACCCACACATGATAGTCCTATTATCTTTTTGAATTCTCCAAACTACACTATATCAGAGAAGTTTGCTCTTATTAAGGAATATATTGATGGGTTGCCTTTTACTACTACACATGATGATTTTGATAGATATAATATGCATGTGCTTGCTTCTCCTACTTGCAATTATTATGAGAGAGGAACTACATCTCCACCTCTCTATGTTTCCAATACAATAAAATTGCAAGAAACTGCTTATGCTATGCATCGGCCATTACTTTGTGTGCATGAATTGTTCTTTTATGACATGCGGATGCATAGGAAGAGAGTTAGACTTCTTTGTTGTATGATATATGTTACTTTGTGATCACTACTAAATTACAAATCATTGTTAATTAAAATTGGCTTTGATATACCTTGGGATCCGGGTGGATCCATTACTTGAGCACTATATGCCTAACTTAATGGCTTTAAAGAAAGCGCTGCCAGGGAGACAACCCAGAAGTTTTAGAGAGTCATTTATTTCTGTTGTGTGCTTTTATAAAGTTTAAATATAAAAATAATGTGCCAATGTTTGCCTTTAGGATGTTTACATTTGCTTGATGGTTTGTACGGTGCAGGACAGAAACTTTGGCTATAGTGCGTGATTTTACATTTTTAGCTGGAACGTCAAATGGTTCTGATTCTTTTTGTACTGTCTTTCCATACAAATTTTTTATTTTTCCTAATTTTGGAAGAAATTTTCAAGTATCAGAAGTATGGTGAATGTTCAGATTATTACAGATTGTTCTGTTTTAGACAGATTCTGTTTTTGATGCATAGTTTGCTTGTTTTGATGAAACTATCAATTTATATCTGTGGATTAAGCCATGGAAAAGTTATATTACAGTAGACACAATGCAAAAACAAAATATTAATTGGTTTGCCATAGTACTTAGAGTAGTGATTTGCTTTATTATACTAACGGATCTTACCGAGTTTTCAGTTGAAGTTTTGTGTGGATGAAGTGTTCGATGATCGAGAAGGTCTCGATGTGAGAAGAAGGAAGAGAGGCAAGAGCTCAAGCTTGGGGATGCCCGAGGCACCCTGATGACCCACAAGTATAGGGGATCTATCGTAGTCCTTTCTATAAGTAAGAGTGTCGAACCCAACGAGGAGCAGAAGGAAATGATAAGCGGTTTTCAGCAAGGTATTCTCTGCAAGTACTGAAATAAGTGGTAACAGATAGTTTTGTGATAAGATAAATTGTAACGAGCAACAAGTAACAAAAGTAAATAAAGTGCAGCAAGGTGTCCCAATCCTTTTTGTAGCAAAGGACAAGTCGGAACAAACTCTTATATAAGGAAAAGTGCTCCTGAGGACACATGGGAATATCGTCAAGCTAGTTTTCATCACGTTCATATGATTCGCGTTCGATACTTTGATAATTTGATATGTGGGTGGACCGGTGCTTGGGTGCTGTTCTTACTTGAACAAGCATCCCACTTATGATTAACCTCTATTGCAAGCATCCGCAACTACAACAAAAGTATTAAGGTAACCTAACCATAGCGTGAAACATGTGGATCCAAATCAGCCCCTTATGAAGCAACGCATAAACTAGGGTTTAATCTTCTGTCACTCTAGCAACCCATCATCTACTTATTACTTCCCAATGCCTTCCTCTAGGCCCAAATAATGGTGAAGTGTTATGTAGTCGACGTTCACATAACACCACTAGAGGCTAGACAACATACATCTTATCAAAATATCAAACGAATACCAAATTCACATGACTACTAATAGCAAGACTTCTCCCTTGTCCTCAGGAACAAACCTAATTACTCACAAAGCATATTCATGTTCATAATCAGAGGGGTAATAATATGCATATAGGATCTGAACATATGATCTTCCACCAAATAAACCAACTAGCATCAACTACAAAGAGTAATCAACACTACTAGCAACCTACTAGCACCAATCCCGGACTTTGGGACAAGAGTTGGACACAAGAGATGAACTAGGGTTTGGAGATGAGATGGTGCTGGTGAAGATGTTGATGAAGATTGCCCTCTCCTGATGAGAGGAGCGTTGGTGATGACGATGGTGATGATTTCCCCCTCCCGGAGGGAAGTATCCCCGGCGGAACAGCTCCACCAGAGCTCTAGATTGGTCCCGCCTCGTGGCGGCGGAGTCTCGTCCCGAAAAGTTCCTTCTTATTTTTTTCTCATCGAAATACTTCATATAGGAGAAGATGGACGTCAGAGAGCCACCATGGAGCCCACGAGTTAGGGGGCGCGCCCTAGGAGGGGGGGGGGGCGCCCCCCACCCTCGTGAGCAGGGTGTGGGCCCCCTGGCCTTCATCTTTGGCGAGGATTTTTCTTTATTTATTTTAAGATGTTCCGTGAAGTTTCAGGACTTTTGGAGTTGTGCAGAATAGGTCTCTAATATTTGCTCCTTTTCCAGCCCAGAATTCCAGCTGCCGGCATTCTCCCTCCTTATGTAAACCTTGTAAAATAAGAGAGAATAACCATAAGTATTGTGACATAAAGTGAAATAATAGTCCATAATGCAATAAATATCGATATAAAAGTATGATGCAAAATGGACATATCAACCCCCCTAAGCCGATAACAATAAATATGTCCTCATGTTTAGAGGTAGAGGCGTCGATAAAAATAAAATACGGACATGAAGGCATCATGATTATTCTCATAACAGCAACATATATAGATTTTGTCATATGATTACTTATGTTCAAGTGATGATCTATTCACAATGCAAAAGTATAAATCATAAACCTTATTGGGCTCCGACAAACTATAATCTCAGTCATTGAAGCAATTGCAATTTATCATAACATCGGAAAGAGTCTATGTCAGAGCTAAAAAGCAAGTCCACATACTCAACTATCATTTAGTCCTCCATAATTGCTAACACTCACGCAATACTTGTGGTTACGGAGTTTTAATCGGACATAGAGAAAGATAGGGGCTTATAGTTTTGCCCCACAACCTTTTACCTCAAGGGTAATGTCAACAATAATGGTTCATGCTCCCCTACATCCAATTAGATATATATATATATATATATATATATATATATATCATGTTCTTTCCAACATGCTGAGCTTACCGAAGGATAAAATGAAAAAGGAAATGTGAAGATCACCATGACTCTTGCATAAGGTAGAAGATAATAATAAAGGATAGGCCCTTCGCAGAGGGAAGCAGAGGTTGCCATGCGCTTTTATGGTTGGATGCACAAAATCTCAATGCGAAAGAACGTCACTTTATATTGCCCCTTGTGATATGAACCTTTATTATGTAGTCTGTCGCTTTTATTACTTCCACATCACAAGATCGTATAAAGCTTATTTCTCCCACACCAATCAATCATACATATTTAGAGCAATTTTTATTGCTTTGCACCGATGACAACTTACTTGAAGGATCTTACTCAATCCATAGGTAGATATGGTGGACTCTCATAGCAAAACTGGTTTAAGGGTATTTGGAAGCACAAGTAGTATTTCTACTTGGTGCTGAGAATTTGGCTAGCATGAGGGGGAAAGGCAAGCTCAACAAGTTAGAGGATCCATGACAACATACTTTATCTCAGATATAAGAAAGACATAACTCATTACGTTGTCTTCTTGTCCAACATCAACTCTTTAGCATGTCATATTTTAATGAGTGCTCCCAATCATAAAAGATGTCAATGATAATATATCTATATGTGAAACCTCTCTTTCCTTATTACTTCCTATTAATTGCAACGATGACCAAAGCTATGTCTGCCAACTCCCAACAACTTTTAATCATCATACTCTTTCTATGTGATGTCATTACTCTCAATAAGATCAATATGAACTTTTTGTTTCTTTTTATTCTTTTTCTGTTTTCTTCTGTTCACCCAAGATCATGGCAAAATAATCAAGCCCTTGAATCAACACTAATCTTTATTATATATAGCTCACGGACTCGATTACAAATAAAGATCATAAAGCAAACTCAAAACTAGATCATGCCATAAACTTTATTCTACTAGATCAAGATACTACTAATAGGATCGAACTGAGAAAAAGCGGTAAAGATAGGAGTTTTGATTGTGATATGATACCGGGGCACCTCCCCCAAGCTTGGCAGTTGCCAAGGGGAGTGCCCATACCCATGTGATTATATCTCCTTTGTCGGTGAAGAAGGTGGAGGTGTTGTAGATGATGCGGGCCTTGCGTCCATCTTCCAAGGCATAGGTTCTCCATCATAGAAAGATGATCGAGTCTCCGGGATCCTCAAATCTGCAGCCAAACTTATCCTTTTGAATCTATATTCATACTCACAGTTTTGGTTTTGCAGGTCATAGATTTGGGCTTGGAGGTGCTCGATCTTCTCATGAAGCTTGAAGATAGTCTCCCCGATGTTGTCAGCATCCATCTTGTGGTTGCTAGTGAACTCCACGATCATCATGTGGTTAGAGTTGAGTCCATGTTCCACCATCCCTTGGCACTTGAAAACTTGTTGCTCCATTGCTTCGAGCCTCGTCTCCATGCTTCCGGTCCCCTTTGGTCCCTCTTCATTGCAGATGTGCAGCAATCCATCATGCAACTCAATGGTTTGAGGGTGTCGCAGCACCTCCGCGAGGTAAGGGTTGATGACCTTCTCGAAGAACTTGTCCTTGGAGGCGCTTGGGGCCATCATGATAACCTAGATCTGTCAGAAAAACAGCTCGAAACAAGAACAAAGGAGGTTTGCGTGATACGGGAGTCAAAACCTTTGGGAGCTTATATAATGAATTTTTACCGACCAAAATACGTAACGTGCAAGAAAATGGAGTCCGGAAGGCACACGAGGTGCTCACGAGGTAGGGGGTGGGCCCAGAGGGGTAGGGCGCGCCCACCACCCTCGTGGGACCCTCGTGTCCTTCCCGGACTGCTACTTATTTTTCTATTTTTCTAAATATTCCAAAACGGAGAAATATTGCCTTAAAAATTGTTTTGGAGTCGGTTTACTTACCGTACCACATACCTATTCCTTTTCGGAGTCTGAGACATTCCGGAAAGTGTCCCTTATGTATTCCTCCGGGGTTACGGTTTCAATAATATTGGTTTCAACATTTATGGGATTACCTGAGATATAATGTTTAATTCTTTGACCGTTTACCACCTTCGGATTTGTGCCTTCAAAGTTGTTGATCTTTATGGCACCGGAACGATAGACCTCTTCGATAACATAGGGGCCTTCCCATTTAGAGAGAAGTTTGCCTGCAAAAAATCTTAAACGAGAGTTGTATAGCAATACATAATCACCTACATTAAACTCACGCTTTTGTATCCTTTTGTCATGCCATCTTTTAACTTTTTCTTTAAACAACTTGGCATTTTCATAAGCTTGGGTTCTCCATTCATCAAGTGAGCTAATATCAAATAACCTCTTCTCACCGGCAAGTTTAAAATCATAGTTGAGCTCTTTAATAGCCCAATACGCCTTATGTTCTAGTTCGAGAGGTAAGTGACATGCTTTTCCATAAACCATTTTATACGGAGACATACCCATAGGATTTTTGTATGCAGTTCTATAAGCCCATAATGCATCATCAAGTTTCTTGGACCAATTCTTTCTAGACCTATTAACAGTCTTTTGCAAAATTAATTTGAGCTCTCTATTGCTCAACTCTACTTGGCCACTAGACTGTGGGTGATAAGGAGATGCAATTCTATGATTAACATCATATTTAGCAAGCATTTTACGGAAAGCACCATGAATAAAGTGTGAACCACCATCAGTCATTAAATATCTAGGGACTCCAAACCTCGGGAAAATAACTTCCTTAAGCATTTTAATAGAAGTGTTATGATCAGCACTACTAGTTAGAATAGCTTCTACCCACTTAACGTAATCAACAACAACTAAAATACGAGTATATCCATTAGAGGCAGGAAAAGGTCCCATATAATCAAAGCCCCAAACATCAAATGGTTCAATAACGAGTGAATAATTCATAGGCATTTCTTGACATCTACTAATATTACCAATTCTTTGACATTCATCACAAGATAAGACAAACTTACGGGCATCCTTGAAGAGAGTAGGCCAATAAAAACCAGATTGCAATACCTTATGTGCACTTCTATCTCCAGCGTGGTGTCCTCCATAAGACTCGGAGTGACACTTGAGTAGGATCTGTTCCTGTTCATGCTCAGGTACACACCGTCTAATAACACCATCTACTCCTTCTTTATAAAGATGTGGGTCATCCCAAAAGTAATGTCTCAAGTCATAGAAAACCTTTTTCTTTTGCTGGTACGTGAAGCTAGGTGGTATAAACTTAGCAACAATATAATTAGCATAATCAACATACCATGGAGTACTACGAGAAGTACTTATAACATTTAATTGTTCATTAGGAAAGCTATCATTAATAGGTAGTGGGTCATCAAGAATATTTTCTAACCTAGACAAGTTGTCTGCAACGGGGTTCTCAGCTCCTTTCCTATCAACAATATGCAAATCAAATTCTTGTAGCAAGAGAACCCATCTAATAAGTCTCGGTTTAGCATCTTTCTTTTCCATAAGGTATTTAATAGCAACATGATCAGTGTGAATAGTTACTTTAGAATCAACAATATAGGTCTGAACTTATCACAAGCAAATAGAACTGCTAAAAGCTCTTTTTCAGTAGTAGCATAATTTCTTTGAGCATTGTCTAGAGTCTTACTAGCATAATGAATAACATTTAATTTCTTATCAACTCTTTGCCCTAGAACAGCACCTACAGCATAATCACTAGCATCACACATAATTTCAAAGGGTACATTAGAATCAGGTGGCTGAACAACAGGTGTAGAGACTAATGCTTTCTTAAGTGTTTCAAATGCTTCTACACAATCATCATGAAAGACAAATGGTATATCTTTTTGCAATAAATTAGTCAGAGGCCGAGAAATTTTTGAGAAGTCCTTAATGAACCTCCTGTAAAATCCGGCGTGACCAAGGAAACTTCTTATACCTTTGATGTCCTTGGGACATGACATCTTTTCAATAGCATCGACCTTGGCTTTATCAACTTCAATACCTCTTTCAGAAACTTTATGCCCCAAGACAATACCTTCATTAACCATAAAGTGGCACTTTTCCCAATTCAAGACAAGATTAGTTTCTTCACATCTCTGCAAAACTCGATCAAGATTGCTCAAGCAATCATCCAAAGAGGAACCATAGACGGAAAAATTGTCCATGAAAACCTCACAAATCTTTTCACAAAAGTCAGAGAATATAGCCATCATGCATCTTTGAAAGGTAGCAGGTGCATTACATAAACCAAAAGGCATACGTCTATAAGCAAAAGTACCAAAGGGGCATGTAAAAGTAGTCTTTGATTGATCTCTAGCCGACACAGGTATTTGAGAAAAACCAAAATAACCATCTAGAAAGCAATAGTGTGTATGTTTGCATAATATTTTTAGCATTTGATCAATAAAAGGTAAGGGGTAATGATCTTTCTTAGTAGCCTTATTTAATTTACGGAAATCAATTACCATTCTATAACCTGTAATAATTCTTTGTGGAATCAATTCATCTTTATCATTAGGAACAACAGTAATACCTCCCTTCTTAGGGACACAATGGACAAGACTTACCCACTGACTATCAGCAATGGGATAAATTATACCTGCCTCCAGAAACTTGAGTATTTCTTTTCTTACCACTTCTTTCATTTTAGTATTCAAACGTCGTTGAGGATCATGAACTGGTTTGGCATGTGCTTCCAAATTTATTTTATGTTGACATAGAGTGGGACTAATGCCCTTAAGATCATCAAGAGTATATCCAATAGCAGCACGATGCTTCTTCAGAGTTTTCAATAATCTTTCATCTTCATGCTCTGTAAGGTTAGCACTAATAATAACAGGATATATCTTCTTTTCATCAAGATAAGCATATTTAAGATTATCAGGAAACGGTTTAAGCTCGAACATGGGATCACCCTTGGGTGGAGGAGGATCCCCTAAAATTTCAATAGGCAAATTGTGTTGCAGAATAGGTTCCTATTTAAAGAATAGTTCATCTATTTCCCTTCTTTCATTCATGAGCATATCATTTTCATGGTCTAGCAAATAGTGCTCAAAAGGATCACTAGGAGGTACGGCAATAGAAGCAAGACCAATAATTTCATCCTTACTAGGTAATTCTTCCTCATGATGTTGTTTACTAAATTTAGAGAAATTAAACTCATGAACCATATCATCCAAGCCAATAGTAACAACATTATTTTCACAATCTATCCTAGCATTAACAGTGTTCAAGAAGGGTCTACCAAATATAATGGGACAAAAGCTATCTTGCGGAGAAGTAAGAACACAAAAATCAACATGATATTTAGTTTTCCCACACAAGACTTCAACATCTCTAACAAGTCCAATTGGTGAAATTGTATCTCTATTGGCAAGTTTAATTGTGACATCAATACCTTCTAACTCAGCAGGTGCAATTTCATTCTTAATTTCTTCATATAAAGTATGCGGTATAACACTAGCACTCGCACCCATATCACATAAGCCATGATAACAATGATATCCTATTTTAACAGAAATAACAGGCACGCCTACCACATGTCTATGTTTATCTTTAGCACAAGGTTTAGCAATTCTAGCAGTTTCACCTTCGAACTGAATAACATGCCCATCAATATTATCAGATAAGAGATCTTTAACAATAGCAATATTAGGTTCTACTTTAACTTGATCAGGAGGTGTATAAGTTCTAATATTGCTTTTACGAACAACAGTTGAAGCTTTAGCATGATCCTTTATTCTAACAGGGAAAGGTGGTTTCTCAACATAAGAAGTAGGAACAATAGGATCATTATAATTGACAGTCTTTTCTTCAACTTTAATAGGTGCAACTACTTTTACTTCTTTGGGAGGATGATATTTAAACCACTTCTCCTTAGGGAGATCAACATAAGTAGCAAAAGATTCACAGAAAGAAGCTACTATCTCAGAGTCAAGTCCATATTTAGTGCTAAACTTACCAAAAATATCGGTGTCCATAAAAGATTTAACACAATCAAACTTAGGTGTCATACCTGACTCCTTACCTTCGTCGAGGTCCCAATCTTCAGAGTTGCATTTAATTCTATCCAATAAATTCCATCTGAATTCAATAGTCTTCATCATAAAAGAGCCAGCACAAGAAGTATCGAGCATGGTTTGATTATTATGAGAAAGCCGAGCATAAAAACTTTGCATAATTATTTCTCTCTCGAGCTCATGATTGGGGCATGAATATAACATTGATTTAAGCCTCCCCCAAGCTTGAGTGATGCTTTCTCCTTCGCGAGGCCAAAAATTATATATATAATTGCGATCACGATGACAAGATGCATAGGGTAATACTTTTGATCAAATTCCAATTTCAATCTTTTATAGTTCCATGATTTCATATCATCACATAGCCTATACCATATCAATGCGTCTCCCTCCAAAGATAAAGGGAAGACCTTCTTCTTAGCAACATCATCGGGTATACCTGCAAGCTTAAATAAAACTTCGTCCACATATATTAAGTGCTCATCAGGATGCTTTGTTCCATCTCCTGTAAAAGGGTTAGCTAGCAGTTTTTCCATCATAACCGAAGGAAATTCAAAAGGAGTTTCATTTTCAATAGGTTCAGTAGGTTGAGGAGCAACTCTTTGCTCTACTGGACGGGGTGAAGATACCCTGAACAAGCCCCTCAGAGAATTACTTTCCATAGTAGCAAGTGACGGTAAATTTCAGCACACTATATAAATTTTTCCTTACCAAATTCCACCTACCAAAGGCGCTACACTCCCCGGCAACGACACCAGAAAAGAGTCTTGATGAACCACAAGTATAGGGGATCTATGGTAGTCCTTTCGATAAGTAAGAGTGTCAAACCCAACGAGGAGCAGAAGGAAATGATAAGCGGTTTTCAGCAAGGTATTCTCTACAAGTACTGAAATAAGTGGTAACAGATAGTTTTGTGATAAGATAAATTGTAACGAGCAACAAGTAACAAAAGTAAATAAAGTGCAGCAAGGTGGCCCAATCCTTTTTGTAGCAATGGACAAGCCGGAACAAACTCTTATATAAGGAAAAGCGCTCCTGAGGACACATGGGAATATCGTCAAGCTAGTTTTCATCACGTTCATATGATTCGCGTTCGATACTTTGATAATTTGATATGTGGGTGGACCGGTGCTTGGGTGCTGTTCTTACTTGAACAAGCATCCCACTTATGATTAACCTCTATTGCAAGCATCCGCAACTACAACAAAAGTATTAAGGTAAACCTAACCATAGCATGAAACATGTGGATCCAAATCAGCCCCTTACGAAGCAACGCATAAACTAGGGTTTAAGCTTCTGTCACTCTAGCAACCCATCATCTACTTATTACTTCCCAATGCCTTCCTCTAGGCCCAAATAATGGTGAAGTGTTATGTAGTCGACGTTCACATAACACCACTAGAGGCTAGACAACATACATCTTATCAAAATATCAAACGAATACCAAGTTCACATGACTACTAATAGCAAGACTTCTCCCTTGTCCTCAGGAACAAACGTAATTACTCACAAAGCATATTCATGTTCATAATCAAAGGGGTAATAATATGCATATAGGATCTAAACATATGATCTTCCACCAAATAAACCAACTAGCATCAACTACAAGGAGTAATCAACACTACTAGCAACCTACTAGCACCAATCCCGGACTTTGGGACAAGAATTGGACACAAGAGATGAACTAGGGTTTGGAGATGAGATGGTGCTGGTGAAGATGTTGATGGAGATTGCCCTCTTCCGATGAGAGGAGTGTTGGTGATGACAATGGTGATGATTTCCCCCTCCCGGAGGGAAGTATCCCCAGCGGAACAGCTCCACCGGAGCTCTAGATTGGTCCCGCCTCGTGGCGGCGGAGTCTCGTCCCGAAAAGTTCCTTCTTATTTTTTTCTCATCGAAATACTTCATATAGGAGAAGATGGACGTCGGAGAGCCACCAGGGGGCCCACGAGGTAGGGGGGCGCGCCCTAGGAGGGGGGCGCGCCCCCACCCTCGTGAGCAGGGTGTGGGTCCCCTGGCCTTCATCTTTGGTGAGGATTTTTCTTTATTTATTTTAAGATGTTCCATGAAGTTTCAGGACTTTTGGAGTTGTGCAGAATAGGTCTCTAATATTTTCTCCTTTTCCAGCCCAGAATTCCAGCTGCCGACATTGTCCCTCCTTATGTAAACCTTGTAAAATAAGAGAGAATAGCCATAAGTATTGTGACATAAAGTGAAATAACAGTCCATAATGCAATAAATATCGATATAAAAGCATGATGCAAAATGGACGTATCACACCCCAAGTAAATATTCAAGGAGACTAAAGCGTCTAAGCTTGGGGATGCCCCGGAAGGCATCCCCTCTTTCTTCAACAAGTATCGGTATGTTTTCGGATTCGTTTCGTTCATGTGATATGTGCACTCTTGGAGTGTCTTTTGCATTTAGTTTTCATTTTTAATTTATGCACCATGCTGGTATGAGATAGTCCTTGGTTGATTTATGGAATGCTCATTGCAGTTCACTTATATCTTTTGAGTATGGCTTTATAGAATGCTTCATGTGCTTCACTTATATCATTTGAAGTTTGGATCGCCTGTTTCTCTTTACATAGACAACTGCCATTTGTAGAATGCCCTTTTGATTCACTTATATTTGTTAGA
Source organism: Triticum aestivum (assembly GCF_018294505.1). Lineage (NCBI taxonomy): Eukaryota > Viridiplantae > Streptophyta > Magnoliopsida > Poales > Poaceae > Triticum > Triticum aestivum. The sequence goes on from NC_057797.1 coordinate 88,698,604, forward strand.
GCATGGGCATATCTTTTGTAGAAAGAATTAAACTCTCTTGCTTCACTTATATCTATTTAGAGAGATGACAGGAATTTCTCATTCACATGGTTAGTCATAAAATCCTACATAAAACTTGTAGATCACTGAATATGATATGTTTGATTCTTTGCAATAGTTTTGTGATGTAAAGATGGTGATATTAGAGTCATGCTAGTGGGTAGTTGTGTATTGTAGAAATACTTGTGTTGAGGTTTGTGATTCCCGTAGCATGCACGTATGGTGAACCGTTATGTAACGAAGTTGGAGCATGAGGTATTTATTGATTGTCTTCCTTATGAGTGGCGGTCGGGGACGAGCGATGGTCTTTTCCTACCAATCTATCCCCCTAGGGGCATGCGCAGTAGTACTTTGCTTTGAGGGCTAATAAACGTTTGCAATAAGTATGTGAGTTCTTTATGACTAATGTTGAGTCCATGGATTATACGCACTCTCACCCTTCCACCATTGCTAGCCTCTCTAGTACCGCGCAACTTTCGCCGGTACCATAAACCCACCATATACCTTCCTCAAAACAGCCACCATACCTACCTATCATGGCATTCCCATAGCCATTCCGAGATATATTGCCATGCAACTTCCATCATCATCATATACATGACTTGAGCATTCATTGTCATATTGCTTTGCATGATCATAATATAGCTAGCATGATGTTTTCATGGCTTGTCCGTTTTTTGATGTCATTGCTACGCTAGATCATTCAACATCCCGGTACACCCCCGGAGGCATTCATATAGAGTCATATCTTTGTTCTAGATATCGAGTTGTAATATTGAGTTGTAAGTAAATAAAAGTGTGATGATCATCATTATTAGAACATTGTCCCATGTGAGGTTATCAAAATAAAAGTGGCCAAAGACCCCCCCCCCCCAAAAAAAGAGGAGAGATAGAGGCCAAAGAAGCCTACAAAAAAAGAAAAAAAACGAGAGAAAAAGAGAGAAGGGGCAATGTTACTATCCTTTTACCACACTTGTGCTTCAAAGTAGCACTATGTTCTTCACATAGAGAGTCTCTTGAGTTATCACTTTCATATACTAGTGGGAATTTTCATTATAGAACTTGGCTTGTATATTCCAACGATGGGCTTCCTCAAATGCCCTAGGTCTTCATGAGCAAGCAAGTTGGATGCACACCCACTTAGTTTCAGTTTGAGCTTTCATATACTTATAGCTCTAGTGCATCCGTTGCATGGCAATCCCTACTCACTCACATTGATATCTATTGATGGGCATCTCCATAGCCCATTGATACGCCTAGTTGATGTGAGACTATCTTCTCCTTTTTGTCTTTTCCACAACCACCATTCTATTCCACCTATAGTGCTATGTCCATGGCTCACGCTCATGTATTGCGTGAAGGTTGAAAATGCTGAAGCGCGTTAAAAAGTATGAACCAATTGATCGACTTGTCATCGGGGTTGTGCATGATGTGAGTATTTTGTGTGGTGAAGATGGAGCATAGCCATACTATATGATTTTGTAGGGATAACTTTCTTTGGCCATGTTATTTTGAAAAGACATGATTGCTTTATTAGTAGGCTTGAAGTATTATTGTTTTTATGTCAAATGATAGACTATTGCTTTGAATCACTCGTGTCTTAATATTCATGCCATGATTAGATTACATGATCAAGATTATGCTAGGTAGCATTCCACATCAAAAAATATCTTCTTTATCATTTACCTACTCGAGGACGAGAAGGAATTAAGCTTGGGGATGCTGATACGTCTCCGTCGTATCTATAATTTTTGATTGTTCCATGCCAATATTCTACAACTTTCATATACTTTTGGCAACTTTTTATACTATTTTTGGGACTAACATATTGATCCAGTGCCCAGTGCTAGTTCTTGTTTGTTGCATATTTTTTGTTTTGCAGAATATCCATATCAAACGGAGTCCAAACGGGATAAAACTGACGGATTTTTTTTTGGAATATATATGATTTTTGGGAAGAAAAATCCACGTGAGACGGTGCCCGAGGTGGCCACGAGGCAGGGGGCGCGCCCCTGACCCTCGTGGGCCACCCGTAAGGCAGTTGATGCCCTTCTTTCGCCGCAAGAAAGCTAATATCCGGATAGAGATTATGTTAAATTTCAGCCCAATCGGAGTTACGGATCTCCGGGAATATAAGAAACGATGAAAGGGAAGAACAGAACGCAGAACCAGAGAAAGACAGAGAGACAGATCAAATCTCGAAGGGGCTCTCACCCCTCCCATGCCATGGAGGCCATGGACCAGAGGGGAAACCCTTCTCCCATCTAGGCAGGAGGTCAAGGAAGAAGAAGAAGGAGGGGGGCTCTCTCCCCCTCGCTTCCGGTGGCACCGGAGTGCCACCGGGGGCCGTCATCATCACCACGATCTACACCAACACCTCCGCCATCTTCACCAACATCTCCATCACCTTCCCCCCTCTATTTACAGTGGTCCACTCTCCCGCAACCCCCTGTACCCTCTACTTGAACGTGGTGCTTTATGCTTCATATTATTATCCAATGATGTGTTGCCATCCTATGATGTCTGAGTAGATTTTCGTTGTCCTATCGGTGGTTGATGAATTGCTATGATTGATTTAATTTGCTTGTGGTTATGTTGCTGTCCTTTGGTGCCCATCGTATGATTGCGCGCGTGGATCACACCCTAGGGTTAGTTGTATGTTGATAGGACTATGTATTGGAGGGAAAGAGTGACAGAAGCTTCAACCTAGCATAGAAATTGATGCATACGAGATTGAAGGGGAACCAATATATCTTAATGCTATGGTTGGGTTTTACCTTAATGAACATTAGTAGTTGCGGATGCTTGCTAATAGTTCCAATCATAAGTGCATAGAATTCCAAGTCAAGGATGACATGCTAGCAGTGGCCTCTCCCACATAATACTTGCTATCGGCCTAGTAAAGTAGTCAATTGCTTAGGGGTAATTTCGCAACTCCTACCACCACTTTTCCACACTCACTATATTTACTTTATTGTTTCTTTATCTAAACAGCCCCTACTTTTTATTTACGTACTCTTTATTATCTTGCAAACCTATCCAACAACACCTACAAAGTACTTCTAGTTTCATACTTGTTCTAGGTAAAGCGAACGTCAAGCGTGCGTAGAGTTGTATCGGTGGTCGATAGAACTTGAGGGAATATTTGTTCTACCTTTAGCTCCTCATTGGATTCGAAAATCTTACTTATCGAAAACTGTTGCGATCTCCTATACTTGTGGGTTATCACAAACCAGCAATAGTACAAAGGTGTTATACATCAACATACATGGACGTGGATGGTAAAACTAAGAACGGCCAAGACAAGGACGTGGAGGGAAGTTGGATTCGGCCTCCGCTGCCTTGTTTCCGCCGGCGCACCTCTGCCGTGGTTTGCCGCGACCGGCACGGCCCTGTTTGGCTGCCTCCATCAAGTTGCCCTCGCCGGCAAAATCTGCCTTGCCTCCCGTTTTGCCTCGCTACCGCAGCGCACCTCCGCCGGATTGCCTTGCTGCCCTCGCAGTCTGCCTGAGTTTGCTGGCCCTGTTTCTGCCGTGGCCGCTCTGAGCCGCAGGCCATGCTGAGACGTCGTCCTGAGCCGCCGCCAAGACACCACTGAACCTACTCCAAGTCAGCCTCGCCTCGACTCATCCCGAGTCGCCCAAGGCCTCAATCCGATTGGCCGCCGTGGTATCAAGATGACTCCAACTCGTTTCCGCTCTGGGCCACCTCCGCATCTCCGAGCAGTCTCCGCCTCTGAGCCGCCTTGATGGTATGTATCTACTGCGGTTTTTTGCCAGCCCGCCAAGCTGTCGTGACGCTGCCGTGAGCTGTCGCGTTTGCCATAGCCTTGCCGTTGCGACCTCACTCTGCCGTTGTGGCTCGTCCCGCCTCTGCTAGGCTTCGCCGTCGAAACCGCCCTGGCCTCCATCGCCTTGGCCAAGCCGTCGACCTCTGCTGCCTGATCGGTCCACCTTCACAGTCGCGGCCTTGCCTGCGCCGGCAAGTTACTACTGCTGCCACCCACTTCCAAGCCGCCCCGCGGCCTCACCCTGATGTTGTTATAGCCTCGAGTTGCTCCGAGTCACCGCCCCTATACTGCCGCCGCGCCACTATGACCTTGAGCCGCCTGCGCCATTGCTCGCTTTCAACTTCCGAGTCACCGACGTCATCTCATGCTTCTGCCATTGCTCGTTTGAGAGAGTACAAGTTCTGCTTTTAGAGAATATGAGCTGCTAAGCTGTCAGGATTTATGCGTCAGTCAAATCACCGGGGTGCTACTCCCCATGGCTGAACTGAAGTTTATTCATGGGTAACCAAATCGAGCATATATCTGGGGCATCTGGCAACAAAACATCAAGTATTCACATGGAAGATCAAGTTGAAAAGTCAACCATATTATCAAGACATGTACATTGGTGGTTTTTGATGGTATGGTCACATGTATGGCTATTATCAGAGAAGGTTCGCCGCTAGAGGTGTTCAGGTGAGCTGCTATCAACATCCGAGAAATATATCAAGTGATACCCCTCCTATCTATTTCATCTAAATACAGTAATCTGTCTGTGAACAGTTACTCCGGCCTTCAACATTTTTATGCAGGGCAATTATTTATGACAAAAAGTGTTATTATACCATGGATATGGGGCACCTCAGCATCATTCTATACCGACGTTCATCCGTGCCGTGCTGATTAAACGGACGTGCGCAAACCGACGCTCGTGCTGCTCGGTCTACATCAACTCGCCGGGACTGTGCCTGCGATTAACTCGCTCGTTCGCACTAGTTTACAACACCGCGGCCGACTCATCTGTCCATGCCCGCGGCCCACTCGCCCGAGTTCATGCCGGAGCTGCACCTGTCTGCATGAGCTACTTAGTGAGCGCATGCAAGTTGCCGCTACTGCTACCCGGATTATTCCAACCACTCTGAAGCAAGACATAATATATTATTAGCCTCTGCCTCCACCGGATGGCTAAATGGACAGGGTTAGTTATAACTCGCCACGATCAACCGTAAGTTTCTGTGGATTCACATCGTGTTATCAACGCCAAGGATATACAATGAGCATTGTGAAGATCATTAATTCGCCACCTTGCTTCTAGCTTCACACATATTCCAGCATTCCGCAGTTCAACTATATGCCGGTTTACATCATGGTCAAGTATGGAGAATCTCAAGCCAACTCCTCGAGTCGTCTTAAGACTCGTGGGCTACAATGATATGACTCAGCAAGTCTTCCAATTTCAGCAAATTCAAAAACTTCGGGTCATTGGAGGAAAAAATAACCCGGCCCCGGAGGCTACTGCCCTATTGATGAACATTTAAAAGGCCATCCGAAAATTTCTGGTTTAAAAAAAGGGATTCTGGTTCAAAATCCGGCTCACAAGAAATCTGTCTTCCACAAAGCACTGAAGCTCTTAAATATCCGCTTTAAAATTCTGGTTCAAAAAGAATTCATCTCTTGCAAGTTCGAGTTCTCAGAAAAAAATTAAAAGTTGCCAAAGAGAACTTGTTGCCATGATGCGCAGTTCAAACATGGGTATCCTGCCTTATGGCTTATCTTATTATGGTTACATGGGTGCTTATTGCTCATTGAGCTAAGCTATGATTACCCTTTGATCCGGCTTATACGCCATGCTTACAAAAACACTTGGGGGCTTACTACCTAGGTTAAAGGGACCAAAGAGAGTCTATTGCAAAAACACAACTCAAACATAGGCGCCCATTGAGCACAGCTCAATAATATTGCTTGGGGGCTCTTTGTTCTAAAGGACAAGAGTTTTATGACCCTTGTAATAGGCTTAAAAGCCAGGCTTGGAAGCCAGGTGTATTCACCTAAAACCCCGGGTTATCCTGCCTTTTTAAGTCTGCCACTCCGCCCAGGTAATCTTGGAATGACCCACCGTACTTTTGACAAGTCAATCTCATGCAGACCCTGAACTTGTCAAAGTTTAAACGACGATTGGTTATGTGAGGTCCGGCTTATAAGGTTTGTACAAAGGTTTAACTCAGTGGCTGTGCGGCCCGTGAACGCACTTGAGAGTTAGGCTCGGTGGCCTATGAAACCCTTGTTTTTTCGTTTGTTTTTATTCAACCGATTTTTTGAGGTTCATCCTTTGTGACATGTTAATACATGGTTGAAAATTGATGAGGCTTATAATGCTTTATGATTCATATATATGACATTATCCGGTGTTTATTAACCCGGCCTGATTGTGGACTATAAGTCGCCAGTGTATGATGATCTTATATACTTGGAAGCGTTGTGGTCTAAGTTTTGGGATATTACCCCTTGCTGCATATGTCGTGATAAGTTGGTGGCGTGACTAAAGTGAACAGGGCGTTGTGCTCTATATCTTCGGGGTTATTACCCTTACTGGCATGATAAGCCGACAATGTTCATAAGTATCATAGGTATGATATTTATTTTTGTTATCTGAGGTTTGGTAAACCGCCCTGGCTTTTGACGTTAAGTCGCCAGGGCATATGTTGTTTAAAACCCTGTGCAGGATTCGCAGAACTATGATTTATATAAATGATTAAGTTCAAGCTCATCATCAAAATTGATGTTTCAAAAGGGTTATCCATTTTGGATTTTCTCAGAGGCTATAAGCCGCCGGGTTACAAAAATTCCGGCTTACAATGAATGCGCATTAAGTCGCCATCGGCCAAGATCCGCCAAGTATTTAAACTCCGAATTTACTTGTCAACTGATAAGGTATTTACATCTTTCATAGCCAAAATTGGCTGGATTTTCATGATGATATTAAATGATTGAGGTTTTCATACCGGATTATATTATTCAAATCTTGAATAGCGAACATGGCTGGATTTTATGGTTATCAATAAACCAATATTATGATTGAGGTTTTCAAAGTCGCTTTCGCGCAATGGCTATTATTTTGGATATGATTTATTTTACAATGGAAGGAGTAGTCCCGAGTTGCTGCAGGCTTACGACCCGGCACTTCGGGGCTACATTATTCAAGTTGAGATTACATCAAATATGCAAGTCCCATGTCACTGCCAGATGCACCATGGCACTTGGGGGCTAATGCAAAGTCATTTTTTGCTCACCTTATTGAAGACCCGACTCATCACATTGTAATGAGCCAGCCCTTGGGGCTACCAATTGCTCCTGTCAACAATTTAAGATACACAAGTCTTAATCCATTATATGGAAGGGTTCATTGCTCAGTTGGTAAAGCACAAAGCTCTTAACCTTGTGGACGTGGGTTCAAGACCCATGATGGGGGTTACATCATATGATGTTCTTTTCAAAGAAGTATATATAAAGTCCCAGCTCAATATTATCTTACTGAGCCGGCCCTTGGGGGCTACACATTGCTGTTCAAGTCTACATGATCATATCTACGAAGTCCCTGCTCATTTATTACATAATGACCCAACCCTCGGGGGCTACATTGGTTGAAGTTTTTATGAGCATAAGGCAATTTCAAGTCCCAGGTTGTTGCAAGCATGACAACCCGACACTTGGGGGCTACATATGTGGAGTACTCAGTTCTGATTAGTGATTGAGATGAACAACATGGATTTCTTCAAAGTGGTAATATTTATATTGAAGCAAGTCTTAAGGCATCACTTTGTTCTGCTCAAGACTTGGGGGCTATAGGTAATATGGATAAAAGGGAGAAAAATCCTCAAATTTGAGTAAACCAGATTGACTCGGTGTCTGCAACAATTATGACCCGACGTAAGCAACAATTATGACCCGGTGCCATCAATATTTACAAACTGGCAGTTTTGGCAATGATAAACCGGCAAGTTCTACATCTTCAAGCCGGCTGAATATCAGATGAATATTCCAAGACCAATATTTTTAAGCCGGCGCTTTGGAAGCCGACTCAAGTGGATTATTCTTCACAATATTTCTCTGTGAGAAACCAACGTCAGCAAATTGAGTATGAAGCTGGCTTATTGACCCAGATTTTTTTATAAGGAAATGACAATTGGACTTAAGGATGATCAGGTCCCGGCTCAGGAGAATATTTAAGCCGGAGCACAACCTGTCAAATTTGTTCTTGAGTTATTTTGCAGGATCAGTTTAACATGGATAAATCCAAATTAAACTGGGGGCTAATGTCGGGGATTGTCACACCCTAGCTAGTTCATGCATTATAGTGATTGCATCATGTTTAAATTTCCCAGAAAGATGAAATGGGGATGATAGAACCCCCAGCCCCCCTGGAACAACTAGGGTTTACTAAAAAACTTTTTCAATGAACCTGAAATGCCCTTCTAAAAAGTCCACCCTTTTTGTTTTGGGTTAAAACCTTTGACAAAAATGGGGAACATTTTTTCTAGGACATCTTAAGGTCATTGGATTAATTCATATAGTATTTGCATTTGGGCATTTAAATGCTATAAAATATTTTGAATGCTCAAATAATCATAAACTAAAATGTTTACTGTTGGATATATTCTAAACAGTAGCCATGATTAATTTTATGATTTTTGGAAATGCCCTGGCATTTTTAATAAAGCCCTAAAGTTACAGAAATAATAGAAAATAAATAGAAACAGAAAGAAAGGGTTAGAACTTACCTGGGCTTACCTCACCTGTGCAGCCACCTGGCGGCCCAAGTGGCCGGCCCAGCCCACCTGCTCCCCTCCCCTGTCGTCTTCCTCCTTTGCCAGGAGGACGGGCGCGTGCCCGACGCGCGCGCACCGCCGTGCGCCACCTCCTGCTTGCCGCTTCGCCGCTGGACGGGTTTGACGACCTCCACATCGCGCCCCCGACCCCCTGGACACCTCACACTCCCCCCTGCTCTCTCCCTCGCTTCCCCGACGCCATGGCCGAAGCAGCCGCCGCCGTCTCGCCGCTGTAGCCGTAGCCACCGTCATCACTGCGCCTCCCTACCGTGTCCACGAGCTCCGCCACCCTCCTCTCCGTCGAGCAGGCCGAGCCCCGAGCGCTCGCGTGCCCTGAAGCCACCGCATCGACCTTGCCCGACTCCGCCACCGCCGGAGACCCCCTTCGCCGTCACCGTCGCAGCAGGCCGTCCCCGACCTCGTTGTCAGCTCCGTCGCAACCGCCGTGAGCCTAGCTACCTCCCCACCCTCTCTGTTCCCTCTCTCGAGCCTCATAGCGACTGCACGTAGCTCACCCGCACACGCCGCCGCGGAGCTCGTCGCCGACGAGGCTTCGGCCACCCAACGGCCGCGCCACCTTCTCCACTAGCCCTACCGCACCCCCAGGAACTCAACACACTAACCCACGCGCCTCTCCGTGCCCCCTAGCGACGAGTCCGAGCTCACCCGAGCTCCGGCCGCCGCCAAACTCGTCGCTGGCGTCATCTCCGGCGACCCTGAGCCTAATCACTAGCACCAACCGCCGCGGCTCGTTCCTAGCTGCCCGTAGAACCCAACGGCGCCTCGAACGGTGCCCTGTTGTCGGTGTACTAGATTAGGGGTACCCTAGTACCCCGAACTTGTGCACGGGCAGTTGCAGCACCCCGCGGCAAAGGCTTGCCGGGTGATCACCAAGATCCCCAAGGTTCTCTTGGAGCCATCCAAGAACAAAGTATTTAGGCTAAGGAGACAAGACCCCGGCAAGAGGAGCTTGCCGGGAAGGCCAACCAAGGCCCTCCAATGAACTTGCCGCGACGCGCCACGCACTCCGGCAAGGCAACAAGGCCCCGGCAAGAGGAGCTTGCCGGGAAGACAAACCAAGGTACCTCGAAGCCCGGTGAGCGACAAGCTACCGGACCCGACAAGATAACAACAGCGGCAAGGTGCTTGCCGCGGCAGGCGGCCACTCTGCGTCCACGCTCCAGCGCATCCACCAACGTGTCGCTCTGGGGGCCTCTCCGGACGTGCGTGGCGGGAGGCTGTGCAGCCAGCGGTGCGCGGTGGCATGCGAAGCTGACAAGATCGCCATCGTGGCGAACGGTGGCGCCCCTAACGGTCCTTTTCTACACTGTTCGGGCAACTCAGACGGGCATTTAATGCCCTTGTCCCATGCCGTCAGGGTTAGGTAGGGTGCACTGTACAAGCAACTGTATCAACTACCTCGCTTTTTACATTTTTACCCTCCTCTATGTTGCCACCTGTCGGTGACCCCTTTAGCATATAAAAGGAGGCCCATGCGCAACGTAGAGGGGGTTCGGGCTCATAGGTTCGGAGCCTCAGGCAGTTTGCTTCGATCCATCCGTAGCCCAGAGAACATCACACTCTCGCTTTGGAGAGCAAGAACATCAGATAATACAACCAGACAAGCAGCAGTAGGAGTGTTATCTCTCCGGAGAGCTCCGAAGCTGGGTAAACTGCTCGTGTGCCTCGCCTCGATCTGCTCTTCGTGCGATCTCCGCTCCCCGCCGAACCGAAAGGGGCCCGGTCCGCCGGCCCCATAGGTGTTCGAGGATCAGTTTCCCCGACATCTTTGGCGCGCCAGGTAGGGGGCGTCAAGATTGTGTGAACCTGATCCGGTGTTCACACGAGCTAGATCTTCCTTCCCTTCATCAACATGCCACCGAAGAAGAAGACTTCGGCGGCAGCCGCTCCGTCCACGTCATTTCCGCCACCGTTGGAGCAAACGGGTGGTGGAGTGGACGCCGGCGGAAGAACAGCCGTCGATGAGGGTGCTCACAGTGCTGCCAAGTCCAAGGACAAGGCTGCACAAACCTCGGCGACTGTACATGTTCCGCGCCACTCTCAGGAGGCGCAAGATCAACAGCACCATGGCGCTCGCAGCACCATGCGCATGTTAGACCAAGGCCAAGCTGGTGGATCTCGGGGCGCTCAAGACCAGCATGCACGCCAGCATGCTGGCACGAGCGGGGCACGGTCGCCTGGACGGGATACTGCTCCTTCTAACATAGTTAGAAGTTCGAGCACGTCCCGCTCCTCACGCCGTCCGCCACTGCCACCCACTACCCCAGCAGAAGCTTTGGTGCGAGCTCAACTTCTCCTAGATTACCCTCCAACGTCAGACAAGATCGACGAATGGAGAGCCACCATTCAGAGTCTCATCGGCTACGCCAACGGCGACACTCCACGGCGGCCGAGCGCATCGCCGCCGCGGCAGGACCGTCGGACGCGAGCCGGTGGCGACGAAACGGGGGGAGGTGCAACTACCATGCAATCACCGCCCCGAAGGCCAAGATCGCCGACTCGTCGGATCCACCTCGACAACGACTCCACTGCATCGTCGGATCCATGAGCTCGTCGTGATCAGCGCCAAGTTCTTCATGATCGACAACAAGAAGACGCTCGAACCCGCATCGAGCGCCGAAGAGAAGCGCGACGTCAATCCGACAAGCGCGATGGGCCCTCTGTTGACATGCATGCGCCAGGGGAACCAGGCGATCTGCCGTATGCGGTAGGTTGTCCTGCGTTCACTCGTGAGCTGCGGCAAGTCCAGTGGCCCTGTACAAAGAACTTCAAGCCAGACGTACCGGAGAAGTACGACGGCAAGACGCATCCGTCAGAGTTCCTCCGCATTTACACTATTGCCGTGCAAGCTGCTGGGGGACGAGATGACAAGATCCTTGCCAACTACTTCCCGCTGGTGCTCAAGCCCAATGTCAGATCCTGGCTCATGCACTTGCGGGACAACTCCATATCCTCTTGGGCTGATCTGTGCCATCAGTTTGTCGGCGCCTTTACCGGCGGACACAAGCCTCATGGCCAGGAGAGTGATCTTCATTTGCTCGCCCAGAAGGAAGGAGAGCCCATGCGCAAGTACATTCAGAGATTCAGTAGCGTGCAGCACAACATCCCAGACGTCCACCCTGCCGCGGTGATCAGCGCGTTCCATCAAAACGTGCGGAACCACAGGATGCGGGAGGAAATGGCGATGTGCAAGATCAGGGACGTCAGTGAGTTATATGCACTGGCCGACAAGTGCGCGCGTGCTGAGGAAGGGAGGAGACTCCCCGGAGAAAATATAGGAGCGGGAGGATCTGACAGCGAAGATGCCGCCCCGACAAGGAAAACCCGGCGGCGGAACAACAGAAGGAGGAAAGGCAAAGAAGTGCTAGTTGTTGAGAAGTCCGGCAATGGTGGCGGCGCCAAGGAAGCCAAAGCTGGTGACTTCGGCAAGGAGGTTGCCGCGGAGGTGGCAGTCGCCGACAAGCAGGACGGCACCAACAAGCAGTATTGCAAGATTCACCGCACCAAGGGCCATGATCTTCAGAACTGCAAGAGGGTCGAGCAGCTTGTTGAGCAACAGAAAGCTGAATACGAGTGACGCGACAAGGAGAAGGCCCAGGAAGGAGCTGGTGGATCCGGCAAGAAACGTCCCGGCCGAGGAGGACGCCACGGCAAGGCCAAGCAACGGCAAGGAGATAGACCTCCTCGCGGCCGCGACAAGGATGAAGATGACAGCGACGATGAAGATATGGATGATGAGGAGACCGATGAGCAGGAGTTCCAGAAAGCTACAGAGGTCCTGTGCGTTGACGGTGGTGCTTCTCTGCATGCCTCGCACCGCCAGCTCAAGCAGTGGATGCGGGAGGTTAATGCAGTAGAACCACCCGTCGAGTCACGCAGGCCTCTGAAATGGTCCAGCACGCCTATCGTCTTTGATATTGAGGACCACCCGGATCGCATAACTGCGGTCGGGTGCTTGCCGATGTTGGTTTCACCAACAATCCACAACCTCAAGGTCACTAAGATGCTAGTTGACGGCGGGGCCGGTTTGAACTTGATCTCCTCCGTGGTGCTCCAGAAGCTCCAGATCCCTGACGGCGAGCTCGAAGAGACCGGCACATTTCAAGGAATCAACCCGGGAAGGAGCAAGCCAAAGGGAAAGATCACGTTGCTGGTAACATTTGGCAGTGAGCTGAACTTCAGGACTGAGAGGGTCACGTTTGACGTTGCCGACTTTCCATTACCTTACAATGGAATCCTTGGCCGTCCGGCACTCGCCAAGTTCATGGCAGCATCTCACTATGCGTACAACGTACTGAAAATGCCAGGCCCAATAAGTGTTATCTCTGTCCCTGGCGACAAGAAGGATGCTCTTATCTGTGCCGACAAGATCTACCGGGAAGCAGCAGCCGCAGCAGAACGAAGGACACTTGCCGCTGAAGCTCCCGGGGGGAAGAAGAAGACCAAGTCCGGCAAGAGCTCTGATGCCCACTCCGGCAAGCGCACCTCTTCGGAGTGCTGCGCTACCGTCGAGGACGCACCATCGAGCTCCACCGGCAAGTGTAAGAAGGCAATGGCAGCTCCACCTGAGACTAAGAAGGTGTCCGCCAAGGAGGATGGCACTGGTGGTACCTTCACCATCAGCGCCACTCTTGACCCCAAATAGGAAAGCGCGCTCGTTGCTTTCCTGCGGGCGAATGTCGACGTGTTTGCGTGGCAACCGTCTGATATCCCCGGTGTTCCCAGGAAAGTGATTGAGCACCACCTTGCCGTCTGTCCTCATGCGCGGCCCGTCAAGCAGAGAGTCAGGAAGCAGGCAGTAGAGCGCCAAGAATTCATCGCAGAAGAAATCAAGAAGTTGGAAGCAGCAGGCCTTGTCAGAGGAGTACTCCATCCCACGTGGTTGGCCAATCCTGTTGTTGTGCGCAAAGCTAACGGGAAATGGAGACTTTGTATTGACTTCACTGATGTTAATAAAGCTTGTCCCAAAGACCCATTTCCCTTGCCGCGTATTGACCAGATTGGACTCCACAGCCGGATGTGATTTGCTTTCGTTTCTTGATGCATACTCAGGATATCATCAGATCTTCATGGCCGAAGAAGATGAAGAGAAAACCGCATTTATCACCCCGTGTGGCACGTACTGCTTCGTACGGATGCCTTTCGGTTTGAAGAATGCTGGTTCAACATTTGCAAGGGTAGTCCACCATGCTTTTGAGCCACAAATACACAGAAATGTGGAAGCTTACATGGATGACATAGTGGTCAAGAGCAAGAGCAAGGCGACCTTGATTCAAGATTTAGACGAAACATTTGCAAACCTGCGCAAAATCAACCTCAAGCTTAACCCCGAGAAGTGCGTGTTTGGAGTCCCTTCCGGCAAGCTTCTCGGGTTCTTCGTGTCTCAGCGGGGAATTGAAGCCAATCCCGACAAGATCAAAGCCATCGAGCAGATCGAAGCACCAAAGCGCGTCAAGGATGTACGAAGGCTTGCCGGTTGCGTGGCTGCTCTCAGCAGGTTTATCTCTAGATCTGCTGAGCGCGCCCTGCCATTTTTCAAAATTTTGAAAAAAGCAGGTCCAATGAAATGGACTCCGGAAGCAGAGGCTGCGCTGCAGGATTTGAAGAGATACCTGTCCTCCACTCCAACGCTTGTCGCACCTAAGCTGCAAGAGAAGTTGCTGTTGTATATAGCGGCAACCAATCAAGTGGTTAGTGCTGTGTTAGTGGCGGAGAGGGAGGCGGATGATGAGCCAGCAACCACGGCAGATCCATCCAGCGACAAGCGAGGGGCTTCGCCGACAACCTCTGGTCCCGACAAACGTGGGTTTGCGCAGGAACAAGATGAGATGCCAAGGAGAATGGTGCAGCGCCCAGTCTACTTTGTCAGTTCTCTTGTGCAGGGAGCTAGATCAAGGTACTCTGGTGTGCAGAAGTTGCTTTTCGGCCTCCTCGTGGCCTCGAGAAAGCTGCGCCATTACTTCCAAGCACATGAGATCACAGTCGTCACTCGCTTTCCGCTGAAGAGGATACTGCAAAATCCAGAAGCAACAGGCAGGATTGTCGAGTGGGCGCTGGAATTGTCAAGCTTTGGCCTCAAGTTTGAGAGCACCTCAACTATCCAAAGCAGAGCATTGGCAGAGTTCATAGCAGAGTGGATGCCAACCCCAGATGAAGAAATTCCAGAAACGAGCATCCCCGTCAAAGAGGCAAACAAAGAGTTGCTGATGTACTTTGATGGTGCCTTCTCGCTGCAAGGCGCCGGTGCAGGCGTGCTGCTTGTCGCACCCACCGGAGAGCACCTCAAGTACATAGTCCAGATGCACTTTCCCAAAGAGCAAGCAACCAACAATACTGCAGAGTATGAAGGATTGCTTGCCGATCTCAGAATCGCAGCAGACCTTGGGATTAAAAAGCTCATTGTCAGGGGTGACTCACAGCTTGTCGTCCGACAAGTGAACAAGAACTACCAGAGTCCGTTGATGGAAGCGTATGTCGATGAAGTGAGGAAGCTAGAGGAGCACTTTGACGGCCTACAAATGGAGCATATCCCAAGAGCTCAGAATGATATTGCTGATGGCCTGTCAAAGTGCGCCGCACTAAAGTTACTTATGGAACCAGGGATCTTTGTGCTTAAGTTGACTCAACCATCCGTAACACCATCAACTGGACAAAGCAAAAAGAGGAAGTTGGTTTCTGGTGACTACTTTCCGGCAGAGCTCCCCGAAGCCGCCGCCAAGAAAGTCCCCAAGATCAACACTCAGGATGCTGAGGGGCAGTCTGCTCCGGCAAGCCTAATGGTTTGTTCCGTTGAAGCAGACGCTCCCGACAAGTTTTGCTCCGGCAAGCTTGCCGGGGAACATCAAGCTCCGGCAGGGCCGCAAGTCCCTGCTGTAGGAGCAGATGTTCCCACAGTAGAAGATGTGCCTTTAGTCCTTGTTGTCGAGCCACAGGCTCCAGCATGGGCACAGCAGATTGTCCATTTCCTTCAGACAGGAGAACTTCCCGAAGAGCAAGAAGAAGCGGAAAGAGTAGCCCGGCAGTCAAGTATGTACCAGTTTGTCGATAGCATACTGTACAGAAGAAGACTCAACGGTGTGAAATTGAAGTGTATTCGCCGGGAAGATGGACAAAAGCTGTTGGCGGAGATACATGGAGGCATATGTGGCCACCACATCGGCGCAAGAGCACTTGCCGGCAAAGCTTTCCGGCAAGGTTTCTTTTGGCCGACAGCCCTCCAGGATGCAACTGCACAAGTAACCAAGTGTGAAGCATGCCAGTTCCACTCCAAACAGATACACCAGCCAGCTCAAGCTCTCCAGACGATCCCTTTATCCTGGCCATTTTCGGTCTGGGGGCTCGATATCATCGGTCCCTTCCCCGAGCTGTCGGGGGCTTTGAGTACTTGTACGTCGCAATCGACAAGTTCACAAAGTGGCCGGAAGTGCAGCCAGTGAGGAAGGTGATAGCACAGTCAGCAGTCAAGTTCTTCAGGTCGATTGTTTGCCGTTTCGGGATTCCCAGCAGGATCATCACCGACAACGGCACGCAATTCACGAGCCGCACCTTCATGCAGTACGTCCAAGACCTTGGCGCCAAGGTCTGCTTCGCATTTGTTGCTCATCCGAGAAGCAACGGTCAAGCAGAGAGGGCAAATGCTGAAGTGCTGCACGGGCTCAAGACCAGAACTTTCGACAGGCTGCACAGGTGCGGAAGGAACTGGATCGAGGAGCTGCCGGTGGTTCTTTGGTCGATCAGAACGACGCCAAATCGAGCCACTAGCCAGACACCTTTCGCTCTAGTCTATGGAGCAGAGGCAGTTCTCCCCATGGAACTCATATACGGATCACCTCGAGTGCTCGCTTATGATGAGCTTGAGCAAGAGCAGCTGCGGCAAGACGACGCGCTGCTCCTTGAGGAAGATCGTCTTCAGGCTGCTGTACGAGCTGCTCGATACCAGCAAGCTTTGCGCCGCTATCATAGCCACAAAGTTAAAGCCAGAAGCTTCGAGGAAGGCGACCTTGTTCTTCGGCGCGTTCAGTCCGCCAAGAATTCCAACAAGTTGACGCCGAAGTGGGAAGGCCCTTATCGGGTGAAACGAGTCACAAGGCCTGGCGCTGTCCGCCTTGAGACCGAGGATGGCATTCCAGTGAGCAACTCCTGGAACATAGAACATCTTCGTAAGTTTTTCCCATAAGGCGCGGTTGCCGGAACCCATTCCGGCAACCACCTTTTGTACAAGTCTTGCCGCTGTTGCATGTAATCCTTTGTACAAAGCCGGGCGCAGAACCCGTGCATAAGTAAAACCCATGTGCTCCGCACAGCCTGTCCATTTCATGCGTTAGTTCCTTTCTTGCATGCAATTATCTGACACTTTGTGCAGCACCTACATCCGGTAAGCAGTAACGAGCCGAAGAGCTCCATATTATTATTTTCTCTTCTTTCTTTTTCTTTTAAAGGAAAAGAAGGTTCTCCCGCACACAAGTTTGCCGGGGGGAAGGAGAAGATTGTGGTATGAGCCAGGCATCGTTCAAGCAAAGACTTGCCTTACCGGGAAGCAAATGATAGAAAAGCTAAGTTGCCAAAGTTTGAGCAATCACTTTTTTAATTTTTGAGTTATCTTCCTCGAACGACCCTGCTTTGTATGGAAAACCTGTGCGCGGAGGAACCAACTCGTGGCTAGTTGCGCCCTTACTTTGTTTCGAGTCCGCTCAACAGCTTAAGCGTGCTGCACCTAGTCACGACAAGGTTTCTTGTCGGAAGCAGCGCCGCCAGCAGGCTGCTGAATTTCCGCACTCAGCGCTCGCGGCTCGGGCGCCTGCGCCGACAAGTTCCCTAAAAGCGTAGGGTGAAAACATACAAAGGAAGGAATCTAGTAAAGGAAATAACATTGCAATTGATAGACAGAAATAAAGTTATATTACAAAGATAACTTGTCGCAGCTCTAACAGACTGTTTTCATAACATGATCAGCAGCGACAAGGGAAAAGAAGAAATGGGAGGCCTAATCTATGCGTCCGCCCTCGACTCGCTTGATCTCGCTCACCTTGTCCATAATGGGTGCGACAAGGGCCTTGAGTGCATCCAGATCGGCGTCAGGCGGCAAAGATCGGAGGACGTTGGTGAAGCTGAGGCCTGGATTGCGGAAGGCTACCTTCATCAGCACCTTCTGGAGAACCCCGACGCAGATTTTGCGCGACTCGTCGGCCAGCTTCTTCGGGATCCTCTCCCAGAGCTGCTGGAGTGCCATCGCCACGCCCTTGAAGAATAGACTGAGCTTGGCGCTGGGTTGAAGGCTCTCGTCGGAAGGATACCCAAAGTCCTCCATCCCCAGCTGCGCCAGCTCCTCGTTGATGACGGTGGCAGTGTTCACCAGACCCTCGGTCCAGTGCTCCACCGTATCTCTGAAGGAGTTCTGGGTGACTGCAATGCTCTCCGGCAGTGCCGCGTCAGCCTTGACCTTCTCCGCCAAGGTCTTCTCCCGCTCCTTGGTGGCCTCCAGCGTCTTCGTCAGCGTGGCCAGCTTCAGCTCCAGGTCTGCTTTGGAATTCTTGGCGGTGCTGAGCTCCTTGCCCCTCTCAGCGAGAAGGTCTTGCAGCTCACGCTTGAGCGCGGCAATCTCCTCGCCGCTCTTCCCAATATCGGCCTCCAGCCGCGCCACCTTCTCCTCTAGCTCCTTATTGGCGGCCTCTGCAGTTGCCGCGGCATCCTTTGCCTCTTTGAGCGCCCCGCCAAGTGCTCGCTCGCGCTCGGCGAGCTCTTCCTCGTAGCTGTCGAGGTGGGCCTTCCGCTGCACTAGCTCGCCTTCCCGCGCGGACTGCTTCTCGGCAGCAAGCCTTTGTTCCTCCTCAGCCTCGGCCTTCTCGAGAAGAAAGGCCGTGCGCTCCTCATCCACTCGCTCCCGCTCCTGCGCCAGGGATCGAAGAGCTTCTTGATTTTGTCCCCGGAGCTCCTCCGCGCGCTTCTCCATGTCAACTCCCGCCTTCGCGACAAGCGCTTCCCGGGAAGCCAGCTTGGCTTGCCGGGTGCGGTAGAGTGACAGCAGCTTCCGCAGCAGCTCCTCCTCCTCAGGCTCGCTGCTGCTGCTGCCGGGCGCGTCAACCAATGACAGCCCAGCAGAGGCGAGCACCTCCCCGTCAAAAGTCTCCCCCTCGACTAGAGCCCTGGAGGTCGACGCCCAGGGTAGCTTGATGAAGATGTTGTCACCGGCCTGCAAGTAGGCGCCGGGCTGGGGCTCCTCGGAGCCCGGCTCCGCGGAAGCGGCAGAGGGTTCGGCGGTCGGTGCAGCGCCCGGTGCTCCTGCGGCCTCAGGGTCGTCAGTGCGATGGCCCGATCCCTCGCCGGCTTCCGCAGCAGCAGCCCCGGCGGCCTCCTCGCCGGCGGTCACATCAGCACCAGCACCTTCCTCGCCGGCACCCTCCGTCTCCATTGGCTCAGCCGAAGATGGGTCTGAAGAACGAAGAAGGGAGGAAAATCAATCAAAAATTCAAAGAAAGGTAAAACAGAAGAAGCAGAACCCAAGGGAGAGTTTTTGGGCAAGTGGATTACCTGCGCCAAGATCTTCAGTTGCGGCCTCGGTCGCCGCAGGTCAGCAGTGCCGTCCCTTGCCGGAGAGTCCCCCCTTGCCAGAGAGCGCTCCCTTGCCGGGGACTCCTCCCTTGGCGGCGCAGTCGAAGCAGGTGGCACTTCGGGACCGGCCTCCGGGCGCTCCTGATGAGGCTGCTCTGCTCCTGCACAAGTCAACAAGCAAGATATCAACAAAGGAAAAAGCACTCAAGCGCGCCCGACAGCAGAAGGCTAAAACTATGAACTTACGCTGGGGGCTGCGCTGGGGGCTGCTCCGAGGGGTGATTGCCGGGTCCGTCAAGGTGGTCTCGGACCCACCTCCTGCCGACGCGATGGGGTCATCCTCAATGACGATCACCGCGGCCTTGGCCCTCTTCGCCGCTCTCTGGGCCAGTGTTCTGAAAAGAAAAGAGTCCAGATTGGAGCAAGTCAGATACAAGATATAAACAACAACATTGAAGGATTATAAGAGCATCAAAGAAACTCACTCTTCTTCCTCCTCGTCGGAGCTGAGCGCGGAAAGATCGAAGTACGACCCTCCTCCGGTGCAGCGAGGTGGAGGAGTAGGGTCCCTTGCCCGCTTGGCGGGGGCAGTGGCAGTGGCCCGGGAAGATCCCGCTCCAGTTGCCGCTGCTGCGTGAGGCGCTCCCGCGGCAACATTGCTTGCCGCGGTAGAGCGTGTCACGCGGCTCGATGGCTGTGGAGCCGGCTGCCGCCCTGCTGCGTCCCCGGCCCTGCGAAGGCGCCTCCTTGGCGGGGCCGGGGGCTCCGCCTGCGGCAAGCTCTCTGAAGGATCAGCCTCCTCCTCGCCGGCCTCGCTCGACTCGGCTTCGGAACCAGCAGGCTCTTCCTCGCCCATGAACTCCGCGCGTTCGGCAAGGTTTTCCGCCTCTGCAGCCTCTGCCTCCTCCACAGTGAACCCAAACACACCCGCAGCAGCTGCGGCAGCAGCCTCTTCCGCCCTAGTAGCAATGAGTTGCAGCTCCTCGTCGGTGGTGTCACGGGTGAGGCTCTTCTGCTCGTCGGCGCGGACTGGCACTTCCTCCAAGGTGTCGAAGAACGCTCGCACAACGTCATCTGCAGGCTCTTGCCAAGTTGGGACGATGCCGTGTGAATCGCACAACGGCATGATGGCGTGGATCCGGTCAAGCGAAGAGTTATTGCACAAAGGAACTACACCCCTCGGCAGTGTGAATGGGTGCTGGGGGTCGCGTTTGAATAATTCCAAGAGCATTGCATCCAACTCCAAGACAGTGAAGTTGTAGTTCAGGCCCGGCCGCAGCCTCATGATGTCCGCCGAATTCTTAAATTCCCAGGCGGGCCTCCTCCTCTCCTGCAGGGGGCAATGCGGCGGCGGAGGAAATCTGCCCCGACAGCACCTACGGTGAGCCCGGCAAGCCTGAGGCGAAGAATCCTAGTGATGGCGATCTTCAGCCTCTCGTCTTCCGGGGCCATGTTGCTCCAGTCATTGCCGCGCACTATTGGAGTTTGGCGCATGGCGGTGAAGGGCTGCAGATCCTCCTCGACGATCCAACACCACTCCGCTCTCCACTCCTCCCACTTGCTGCGAAGCTCACCCTCCAAGTACGCCTCTTTCTTGCTGACTCTCGAGACCCTGGCAATCCCTCCGGCAAGCGGCTCTCCTCTCTCTACCCGAGGTATGAAGAAGTGGCGGAAAAGGGCTACACTAGGGTGGACTCCGACAAAGTTTTCGCACAAGTGTGCGAAAACCGCCATGGTCAGGACAGCATTGGGGGTGAAGTCAAGGAGGCGGAAGCCATATGTGTTCATAATGTCACAAAAGAACTCCGAGAAGGGCGGGCAGAGCCCGCAATAGAAGAATAGCAGGAAGAACGGGTACCCATTTTGAGCCGACTCCGAGGCAGCGGCCGGGAGTACCCTCGTGCGCGGATGCGCACGCGTCTCCGTCGCCCAAAAGAGGTAGAAGTACTCCCTCAGCTCCTGCACTCCGAGCTGGGGGGTGAAGATCGCCCGCTCCTTCCGCAGCACCATGAGCCGCTGCGCCTCGGCCGACTTCACGCCCTTTCCCTTGTCGGCTTTCGGGGCCATGGCGGAAGTGGTGGGGAAGGTCGACGGCGTGGTGATGCTGGTGGCAATGGGGGAGCGGAGCGCTGCTCTCTCGGCTTCGAGAAGAAGGGGGGAGCGGCGGAGTTTGTGAAGAAGGAGTAGCAGCAAGCAGCGAGGGGGAACGGACTGCCCCTGTTTCCTCTGCTTATAAAGAGGGACGGGGCGGACGTTTCGGCCTTCCGCTTAAACAACCACCCACGATCTCTCCCACGATGCCGCATTCAACGCGTGCCGTTATGGGAGAGTGCGGTGGATACGGAACAAGATTTGGCGTGGCCCAGCCCGCGTGTGCCTGTGCCCTGTATTGGGCCTGGCCCAACAGCGCTCGGCACCGTGTCTGGCCCAGGCCCGGGGGCTCCTGTCGGAGTACTAGATTAGGGGTACCCTAGTACCCCGAACTTGTGCACGGGCAGTTGCAGCACCCCGCGGCAAAGGCTTGCCGGGTGATCACCAAGATCCCCCAAGGTTCCCTTGGAGCCATCCAAGAACAAAGTATTTAGGCTAAGGAGACAAGACCCCGGCAAGAGGAGCTTGCCGGGAAGGCCAACCAAGGCGCTCCAATGAACTTGCCACGACGCGCCACGCGCTCCGGCAAGGCAACAAGGCCCCGACAAGAGGAGCTTGCCGGGAAGACAAACCAAGGTACCTCGAAGCCCGGTGAGCAACAAGCTACCGGACCCGACAAGATAACAACAGCGGCAAGGTGCTTGCCGCGGCAAGCGGCCACTCTACGTCCACGCTCCAGCGCATCCACCAACGTGTCTCTCTGGGGGCCTCTCCGGACGTGCGTGGCGGGAGGCTGTGCAGCCAGCGGTGCGCGGTGGCATGCGAAGCTGACAAGATCGCCATCGTGGAGAATGGTGGCGCCCCTAACGGTCCTTTTCTGCACTGTTCGGGCGACTCAGACGGGCATTTAATGCCCTTGTCCCATGCCGTCAGGGTTAGGTAGGGTGCACTGTACAAGCAACTGTATCAACTACCTCGCTTTTTACGTTTTTACCCACCTCTGCGTTGCCACCTGTCGGTGACCCCTTTAGCGTATAAAAGGAGGCCCATGCGCAATGTAGAGGGGGTTCGGGCTCATAGGTTCGGAGCCTCAGGCAGTTTGCTTCGATCCATCCGTAGCCCAGAGAACATCACACTCTCGCTTTGGAGAGCAAGAACATCAGATAATACAACCAGACAAGTAGCAGTAGGAGTGTTATCTCTCGGGAGAGCTCTGAAGTTGGGTAAACTGCTCGTGTGCCTCGCCTCGATCTGCTCTTCGTGCGATCTCCGCCCCCCGCCAAACCGAAAGGGGCCCGGTCCGCTGGCCCCATAGGTGTTCGAGGATCAGTTTCCCCAACAACTGTAGAAGAAACCCGCACCTGCACCGCCGCGTTTGGCCTCGCTAGCGGCTAAACACCGGCGAGATTGACCCTGTTTGACCCCGGGTTGACCCCAGTTTGACCCCGCCTAAGTCACTGATATGTGGAGCCGGCTCCTAAGTAAATTAGATTAGTTTTTAATTAGTGCTAATCACTCTATTAGAGGTTAATGACCTCGTTAACTAATACTCTGTCACTGACATGTGGGCCTAGGGCCTAACTAACCTAGTTTAGTGCTAACTAAACACTAACTAACTCTGTTAGTTAGCTGAGACACTGACAGATAGGGCCCACCAGTCAGGTTTGACCTGGGCTGGTGCCTTTGACCCGCTGACGTCATAGTGACGCAGTGCTGACGCGGTTATTTATTTTCTGGATTTATTCTTATATAGGAAATTCCAAAAAATAGCCAAAACTTCTAAAAATCATAGAAAATCAACCATAGCTCCAAATCAAACAAATTATATATGAAAAATAATCAGAAAAATTAAATCTTTCCATCTGTAATGGTTTCATGAATGACATAACACTTTAACCTTGCTGTTTAGGTGAAACAAGATAATACACTTATTATGCATAAGAACTTAAGCTTCCATTTGAATCTTTGATTCAAATGGACCCATTTCAACTTGTTTCACATTGTATTAGGCAGGACACCTCATATTGCCATGTCATAGCATGCATCATATTGTTGCATATTGCCATGTGATGAATGTGTTCTGTGGTGTCTTCGTGGTAGGTTTTGCCTCCGAGGATATGTCCGAGTATCCAGCTGAAGGGCAGTACCCTACTACCACTCCATCAGGCAAGCAGCCCCATTGATCATATCGATACAATCCCATGTTCTCGCTTCTGCTCTCACTTAATTACAGCATTAAGACAACAACGTTTCAAGCTGCTGTGTGCTGCGGTAGTTGAACCTTATCCTCTGCATGACTTGTCATTGCCATAGTAACTAGATGAAACCCACTAGCATGTGTAGGAGTTGATTGAGCCATGTATGTGTTTCCTACGTTGCTATGCCTGCTATGCTTAGAGTTGTGTCAGGTCTGGTTCATCTGGGTGATGGGCTAGAGTGAAATGATTATGTCGGTAATGTGAGAGATGTGTTGAACATGATTTGGTAAAGGTATCGATGAGAGGCCATGTAGGAGTACATGGTGGGTTGTTTCATTGAGGCCGTCCCTAAGAACTGAGATCTGTATGTGTGATTTAAGAATCAGCTACAACCATACATTGGGCCCGAAACAAATGGACCCTCTCGGCTTCTTAATCACCCTAGTACTCTGTCCAGGAGTTGCAACTAGTTTCTGGTGTTTGTAGGTTTGGCGGCCGTGCGTAGCGCTGACCCTAGGGGTAGGCTATGATGCGATAGATACACCATGGCCGGGTATGCCGGGCGCCCGTTTGGCGTCTCGGGACCCTGTTCACATCATTCGGGGCCGTATGTGGAAACCTCGGCCGGACTCCCTGCGGATGGAACCTGGATAGGCGATAAACCTGGACTAGAGACTTGAGTGTTTAGGTAGGCCGTGGCCGACACCCTCGTTGGGCTTCCACTTGAAGGTTGCCGAGTACATGTCGTGTAAACAACAGTAAGTGGTGAGAGCGTGTATGAAGAAGTACACCCCTGCAGGGTTAATGTCAGGACCTGATTTTCGGGGTATTAATTTCCCAAAAGTGGCCCTTGTGCTCACCAGCCCCTGGATTACTGTTAGCTGATGAGACACCAACTTGTTATAGAAACTCCAAGCAAAATACAAGATATGTAGTACAAGACCATTCTGGCCTATAAGTACAACAAATGGTTTTTGAGTGGTTTGCGGTTTGCGGGTCACCAGCGTCTATGGGACTCCATTTCCCATAGGACAGCTGACCAGGATAACTCCTATCTTCGCGAGGCTGCTATCTCCACTTCGTGGGTTCTTGGGCTGTCATCGCAACGTTCCTTTCCACGCAAGAAATCTGGCCAAGACAATAGCCAGGGACAAGCCAGTGAGTACTTTGAATGTACTCGCAAACATTATGAACACATGTATAACATGCCTAAAAATATTCTATGATCACAACGTCAGTCACAAAAATAAAATCCATGATGCACGCGAGAAAGTTATACACATGAATAATGCAATTAGAGAGTAGAAATAGAATGCCTCAGTCGGGCGTCTGAGCGATACCACAAAAAGGGCTCATAAGCGAAATAAGTAACAAACATGCCACAGTCGGGCGTCTGTGCGATGCCACATAAAGGGCTTATAAGTAAATGAAATAAAGAGTATGCCACAGTCGGGCGTCTGAGCGATGCCACATAAAGGGCTTATAAGTAAATGAAATAAAGAGTATGCCACAGTCGGGTGTCTGAGCGACACCACATAAAGGGCTTATAAGTAATTGAAATAACAAGCATGCCACAGTCGGGCGTCTGAGCGACACCACATAAAGGGCTTATAAGTAATTGAAATAACAAGCATGCCACAGTCGGGCGTCTGAGCGACACCACATAAAGGGCTTATACATATAAACATAATCACAGTGAATATCCAGGAGGTAGAACCGTCCCAGGGATATTCATTATTTCCAATTAATGAAAATGGTTAGTCCACAATAATAATAATAATAATAATCATAACCAACATATATCACAAGTCATAATCAACGTCCTGGTTTAGCAGTTTCTCCTCCGAAGACCGACACTTGACCCATCCCAGACTGTAGTCCTTAACCATGGACATGCCTATTCGAATAGATGTAATCTCTGCAGAGGGTGTACTCTTTACCCACTAGCAATGGATTTCCTTTAGTCCATCGGGACTAATTCCGTCCACGGTCTTTCATTCGAAAACACACCTAATCGCACACACCAGCCTAACTTACCGGTGTCTGGAATCACCCTTGACACCTGTTAAACAAAACTGTAAGTGGGGAGGCTACAACCTCGACTAGCATGGGATCACAAAATTTATACCGTGCGCAAACTAGGGGAGCTACCCCTTCGGCTACAACCGAAACACCCATGCCCCCGGACCAGGTGGCATGCCTACCGGATGCAGCCGGTATCTTCCACCATGGCCTCTTTGTATGGTGTGTGCTAGGAAAGGGGTTGATAACTTACTGAACCGTACCCTACCCATGGTAGGGACAAGTGGTAGTACGAAACAAGTATGGGGGTTACCGGAACAAGACTCGATCTATGGTCGACTCAGGAGGTTTTCGTATTCCCTGCACGATTAGTGTAGCAAATATATTTCCATCCAACAGACAGAATCACCGCTCATCATACCTCATCATGCCATTCCGGACGCAACCGCATCGGCGAGGAACTGGAGACAAGCATCGTGTCTACCCAAGATAGAGGCTTTCCCGGTTGCCTTCCGGTATGCATGAAAGGCATACGATGGTGATTACTATCACCACGTGTCCATTTCCAATAGTACGGAACCATCAATATGCACTTATGAGTATGTTCATATCATCACACAAAATAACGAAAGCTCCGAAACGAGGGGTGTTGTAACCGTGTTAAACAACACACGACAATATTATGCCTGGGGTCAGAATGCTTGCCTTCAAGGTGTGGAGAGGTGAGGTGCACTCCAATACTTTTTGAAAGCTCTCTTCTCCCTCTCTCCAAAATCCTATTTCGAAAATATGCAAATAACACATACTTTAAAAACAGTACAAAAAGTTTTCTTAATTATTTTTGAAATAAATCTTAAAATAAACTAGGTGAAATTTGAGAGAGGTAGGAAAAAGAATCAATTCATTTGTAGTTTTATTTAAAAAGATATAGCCAGTCAAAGTTTTGGTCAAATTCTGTTTTTAAAATAAAACAGGAAAAAGAAAATGTTTCAGATAGAAATACGCTTCCGGGGCAGAGGAGACGTACTTCTGAAGTTTACGTCTTCACTTAAAACACGTGGAGGCGAGGCTGGGATCACTGACAGTGGGTCCATAGGGCCCACTGGTCAGGTTTGACCAGTCGCCTCTCCCTCCTTTTCCTCCGCCCGAGCGGGGGCGGGATTCCGGTGATCGTCGCCGGCGAAGGAAGGCTCCTCGAGGGCACCCGAGGCCAGGGATGGATCCGCCACTCCTAGGCGGTCCTCCCAGTGGTCGACTGGCTGGCGGGGACGGAGGGAATCGCCGGCGGCGAGCTCCGCGGCGGAGGGAGCTTCGGGCATGATTGGGGATTTGTCTCCGGTGGCTCCCGATCAAAATTGAGCTTGGGGGTGGACTCACGAGATGAAGAGAGGGCCTCTGCTGAAGAGAGTGGAGAAGGGGAGGCCCTGGTGGCGCCGGAGTGATCGCGACAGTGGCGGCAGCTGTGGTTGCCGGAGAAGAAGAAGACGACCACCTTTGGTCTTTATACTGCTATGGGAGGGTCAGTGAGGGAGTGAGAGAAGTTGCTTGAGGACCTGACGAGCTTGGGGGCTTCTTATATAGGCAGGCAATGGTGGTTCTGCGGCAGCCGGGGATAAGATCGTCGGCGACCGACGTTCTGTAGCTAGGGCTGCGTGGCGATGGTTGGCGAGGTCTAGCAGGGTGAGAGGATAAGCGCGAACTGCTCAGGGGTGAGCTGGCGAGCGCTCGTGGCTTGGGCGGCGCCGCCCACGGCAGGGCGCACTGTGGTCGTCGGCGTGCCACCAAGAGGGCCCTGGCAGCGGTGCTGTAGGGCGTCAGGGGCGAGCTGGCATGTTCTGGTGAGTGGATGAGGTCGGGGGTGCGGCTCTGCAGGCGAGCAAGGGCCGGGGCGCGACGCGGCGACCCGAGCGCATGCACGTCCAAAACGCGCGCTCTGGGCGCGCCCAGAGCATGCACGCTATGTGCTCGACAATATGCCAAGGCATGCTAGGGGGCTCCAATCCACAAGGGAGTTAGCAGGGTGGGGACATAGGCTAGGTCAACTCCATGGGACATGCTGGCCTGGTCAGGGGATCAAGTTCACAATGTAAACTTGAAATCATGCCAAATCTAGCTATGCACACAGGGTGTTTGACAAAATGCCAAGGGCATCTAGGCAATTCTTGGGGTGGCCAAATTCTCCAGATCAGTGTCTTCTTGGATGAACAAGAGGGTGGTGAAGTTAGTTTGACAAAATCAGAAACTTGTTAGTGCAAGTTTTGCAAAACTTCAGTTTTGGACAGAAAGGAAAAGGCATGGTTGCATGCACTAAAAATCCTCTAATGGGTCCCCTCTTCTGGACTTAAGGGTTTTGTAGCATGGGCTACAAGCAGGAGAAAGCACATGGTCACTAGAGCAAAAATAATTAGGGTTGCTGTAGAAATCACCAGGTTGGACCAGAATGAAAAAGAGGTTGTTTCACTCAAATTTTTCAAGGAACATTACTGGGTTTTTGCATAAAGTTGAATAATATACTTCTATTAACATCCCATAATTTTGGTGGAAGCTTTAGAGAAATATTTAAATAGGCTGCAGTGAAAAATTGCTCTCTGGACTAGATTTGAAAACTTGGTGTAGAGCCCAAAATATCCAAAGAATGAAATATATTATTGCATAAAAGTGATTTAAAAACATCACATGACATCTCCAAATTTTGGTTGGAATTTTAGATGAATTTATAAAAGGGTTGTAGTACAAATGGGGCCCTAAAACCATGGGAAACCATTTTTAAAGAAATGAAGATCAGGAAAAACAATTATATAATTAACCCCATAGATAAAAGAAAAGTTTTCTTGAGAGGGTAAAAAAGTCCAACAATATATTTGGAAAGTTTTCACTTGGGGTAAAACTCCATAATAACCATGAAAGAATGGTTCTGAAATCAAAAGGAAAATCCAGCAGGTAAAAATTTAATTTCCTGGCAAAATTTTAATCAATGAAGCAAGGTTAAAATTTTGGGGTGTCACAACACTACCCCCCTTAAGAAAAATCTCGTCCTCGAGATTTGCTAAAAGCTGTTTTAAGAAGATATATGCAATAAAATGTGGCTACTGTGAGAGAGCAATAAGTGGTGTAAAACCACAGTGCAGAACACTGGCGCTGCGTGGAAAAATATACGGTTAGGGGGAAAACGAGAGATTTCTATGTTGGATACAGTAAATTTCGATTAGTTTCTAATTTTAAAATATGCTGGTCGTACCCGAGAGCACAGTGCTCTCTCTAGCTGACAGGTGGACCCAGGGCCCACTGTCAGTCTCTTCTTCTCCCTCTGGTTCTCTCTTCTTCCTCTCTCCCGCGCGCTTTCCCGCGCTTTCTCCACCGGCGACGTCTGGTGCGTAGGGCATCTAGGCCGTACCTGTGGTAGTGCATGGCGTGCTAGCTGCCGGTGCAGCATGCACTCACCTCGCGGGCCAGCGTGCTGTCAGCACTGCTCGCGGATTCGCCTCCGAACACCGGCGATCGGGCGACGAGCAGCGCTGGTGGACTTCGCCCACCATACACCGAGCTCGAGCTATAAAACGGTCGAGGTGCTTCTTTCTTCTTCCTCACACCTGGTCTCGCTTCTCCTTCTCCTTCTCCCTCCTCCATTTCCGCTTACAGAAGCTCGAGACGAGGCTCTAATGGTGGGGGCGGTGCCGGACTGGTACATGATCCTGGTGTGCGGAGGGCTGGCGGCATTGCTAGGACCCTCCGTGCTCCTGTGTGCGATGATCCTCGATGATCGTCGTGATGTTGCCGCTCGAGTGTTGGCTCTTTGCGGTGGCGGTGATCACGAGGAGTAGGTGTGGTGTCGGGTGCTAACCGCTGTCGGTATGCTGGGTAACTTGTACCCGGATGATTACCCACTAATCTCTCCTTCAGAGATTGTGGTGTATTAAGGAGATGATTAGTCAGGTGCAACACGGTTACGTGGTGTTGCGAGTAGTGTATGTGTTCGAGTGGTTGTGGTTGTGAGTCAGTTGCCGTGGTGCTGCGTGAATA
This sequence comes from Triticum aestivum, assembly GCF_018294505.1. Classification (NCBI taxonomy): domain Eukaryota; kingdom Viridiplantae; phylum Streptophyta; class Magnoliopsida; order Poales; family Poaceae; genus Triticum; species Triticum aestivum. Next base: position 88,728,138 of record NC_057797.1, read on the forward strand.
AAAATCCATGTCGTGAGGAGATATATGCCGTAGCAACTCAGGGAAAAGAAATCTCACTCCAGGATTTTTCGTGAGAGAAAATTAGTTAATCAAAAGTTACAGCAGCAAAAACTACTCACCACAATCGAAGCCAAATATTTAACTCATCGCACAAGATTTAGAAAAACACGTATGAGTTACAACACTTAGCTAAATGTGGGAATAACAGGACATAGTAGTGACGTCTAGAATGAAAACGGCAACTGGACGGGGTCCCGAGAAAACGTCTCTGGTACTGGGGCGCACTCTTCTTCTATCGGTGGAAGTGGATTGATCAGTCGATGAACGCGCCCCTCCTGGTCGGGCCTCAGTGGTCTGCCGATGGCGATCTGAGGATTTAAATCAGCAAGGCTCTAGAGATAACCCATTACTTGCTGGGTCAAACGCTCTTGAGCGATGACATACTGGACAAGGTTGGCTAGTACTGGGTCTCTCTCAATTCGTCCACCGGGAAAAGATGTCACTTCCCCTGGTGCTGCACGGCTCGGAAAGTAGTAATACCCTCGTTCGCTGGCATAGGGTACCGCGAATCGAAGGCGAACAAGCGCTTCGTGTGCAGCCGCTTCTATGGCCATTTGCGGAGTCGGCATAGATTTCCCTAGGAAGGAGACTTCCGTAGGGTCTTGGTTTGAGTTTATGGGGGGGGATGTGCACTACTGCCCAATATTTCGAGGTGGAAGAGGTGATCCTCGATTTGAGCAGCTCGTACTGGGGTGGCTGGGTAGAACCCATGGTACGGCAGGTAAAGTCCCACAATATTTTAACAAAACTACCCGGGGTTGCATCTGGAGTTCTCAGATAAATGCTAGGGCTCGGCATGGCCAGAAAAGGTTGTGAGGGTGGTGCACAAGGTGAGGGGTACTCGACAAGGTCACAAGGTGGCCATTTATATAGCCTCTAGGCTGGGTTATTTACCGCGGTGAGGGGCACTAGTTTGCTGGTTCTGCTCTCATGGGGTCGGCGTCCAAGCCACAGACACGCACATCTCACAAAAGTGACGTGTTACTGTGGGTGCCGTCGGGGTTTGTTTTTGATAGCCACGCCCAGAATTAAAAATGTAACCATACAGCAATACAACTACTATTTAAATTAGGGGCGCACATGCAGATAACATTGCGGTAATACAAGATCACACAACTACAGGTTGTGGTCATACTGAGACTCGGGGCTACTCAAGTGACTTAGTCCACCTCGTTTATATCTAAGCGAGCGTGCCTTGTGGATGCCGAGGCTTCTCTATTGGCTTCACCGTCGGGGTTAGCCGGAGGGGGTTGAGGAACTGTAGGGTCGGGGTAGTGATGATGACCATCGCGGGGATTGTTGGCCACAATCCCGTTGGAGTGTGTTCCCAAAAGGCGATGAAGCACTTCCAAGGTCATCAAAGCACCTTGGCTGATGGCTGGGGCTGACCTCAAGGTCTCGATTGGTTGTCCAAACAGCACGACTGGGTTGTCGGCATCGGGCTCAACCTCTCTTCTTGCCGGGGCTCGGCGAACCAGTTCCCCACGAGCTGCGATCAGATCAAGGGTGATTTGGTCGAACAGTCCCTCTAGTGCACTTACATAGCGTACCAGATGCAATAATGCAGGATCCGTCTCGTGATCTCTGTTGGCAACTTGGGGTGGTCTACCGTACCCGTCACGGCTGGGGTAGTAGTAGAAGGAGCGACAGTTAACTCTGGGCGACAAGTGCCGGAGTTGAAATATAGCTTCTCGAGCAGCTAGTTGGATGGCTTGTGGCTCAAAGGAGGTTGTCCTTCCGGTGAACCTGTAGGGGCGCTCTGGTGATAGACCCCTACCATAAACGTGCACAGTGGCCCAAAATTGACGGCTCTCGCCGCTCATGGACCCTTGGTACACAACATATTCTGGGGGCTCTTCTAATGCAAAGGCACGGCGGGTGAGGTTTGCTAGCACGGTCACAAAACCTCCAAGGTTGGTTGCTGTGGTCTCATTGTGAACAATGGGGCCAGGCATTATAGCTTGGTTTGGGGTAGAGGCTGTGCTGTGTTGGGTTGAGGCTAGCGTACCCTTTTTATATGAAAGGGGGACGGCGTCTTCCTTCGCACGCTTGCGAAAAAGGACTATTTAGGGGCCGGTCACTGGCGCGTGATCGACAGGCTAGACGGGTAGGTTGGGTACTGACTGCCAAAAAGGTGTCGGGCTCACTGTGTGGCTATCTTGTACGAGAAGCTTGTCCGGGGTTTCGTTAAGGTCTGGTGGGTTTGTTTACCTAGGTTTTCGACCTGGCTAAGATAGGATTAGCCAATGGTCAGTCTGGCTCTGATACCAAGTTTGTCAGGACCAGATTTTCGGGGTATTAATTTCCCAAAAGCGGCCCTTGTGCTCACCAGCCCCAGGATTACTGTTAGCTGATGCGGCACCAACTTGTTACAGAAACTCCAAGCAAAATACAAGATATGTAGTACAAGACCATTCTGGCCTATAAGTACAACAAATGGTTTTTGAGTGGCTGAAGGCAGAAGCGGTTTGCGGGTCACCAGCATCTATGGGACTCCATTTCCCACAGGAACAGCTGACCAGGATAACTCCTATCTTCGCGAGGCTGCTATCTCCACTTCGTGGGTTCCGGGGCTGTCATCGCAACGTTCCTTTCCAAGCAAGAAATCTGGCCAAGACAATAGCCAGGGACAAGCCAGTGAGTACTTTGAATGTACTTGCAAACATTATGAACACAGGTATAACATGCCTAAAAATATTCTATGATCACAACGTCAGTCACAAAAATAAAATCCATGATGCACGCGAGCAAGTTATACACATGAATAATGCAATTAGAGAGTAGAAATAGAATGCCTCAGTCGGGCATCTAAGCGATACCACAAAAAGGGCTCATAAGTGAAATAAGTAACAAACATGCCGCAGTCGGGCGTCTGTGCAATGCCACATAAAGGGCTTATAAGTAAATGAAATAAAGAGTATGCCACAGTCGGGCGTCTGAGCGACACCACATAAAGGGCTTATAAGTAATTGAAATAACAAGCATGCCACAGTCGGGCGTCTGAGCGACACCACATAAAGGGCTTATAAGTAATTGAAATAACAAGCATGCCACAGTCGGGTGTCTGAGCGACACCACATAAAGGGCTTATACATATAAACATAATCACAGTGAATATCCAGGAGGTAGAACCGTCCCAGGGATATTCATTATTTCCAATTAATGAAAATGGTTAGTCCACAATAATAATAATCATAACCATCATATGTCACAAGTCATAATCAATGTCCTGGTTTAGCAGTTTCTCCTTTGAAGACCGACACTAGACCGACACTTGACCCATCGCAGACTGTAGTCCTTAACCATGGACACGGCTATTAGAATAGATGTAATCTCTGCAGAGGGTGTACTCTTTACCCACGAGCAACGGATTTCCTTTAGTCCATCGGGACTAATTCCGTCCACAGTCTTTCGTTCGAAAACACACCTAACCGCACACACCAGCCTAACTTACCGGTGTCTGGAATCACCCTTGACACCTGTTAAGCAAAACTCTAAGTGGGAAGGCTAGAGCCTCGACTAGCATGGGATCACAAAATTTATACCACGCGCAAACTAGGGGAGCTACCCCTTCGGCTACAACCGAAACACCCATGCCCCCGGACCAGGTGGCATGCCTACCGGATGCAGCCGATATCTTCCACCATGGCCTCTTTGTACGGTGTGTGCTAGGAAAGGGGTTGACAACTTACTGAACCATACCCTACCCATGGTAGGGACAAGTGGTAGTACGAAACAAGTATGGGGGTTACCGGAACAAGACTCGATCTATGGTCGACTCAGGAGGTTTTCGTATTCCCTGCATGATTAGTGTAGCAAATATATTTCCATCCAACAGACAGAATCACCGCTCATCATACCTCATCATGCCATTCCGGACGCAACCGCATCGGCGAGGAACTGGAGACAAGCATTGTGTCTACCCAAGACAGAGGCTTTCCCAGTTGCCTTCCGGTATGCATGAAAGGCATACGATGGTGATTACTATCACCACATGTCCATTTCCAATAGTACAGAACCATCAATATGCACTTATGAGTATGTTCATATCATCACACAAAATAACGAAAGCTCCGAAACGAGGGGTGTTGTAACCGTGTTAAACAACACACGACAATATTATGCCTGGTGTCAGAATGCTTGCCTTCAAGGTGTGGAGAGGTGAGGTGCACTCCAATACTTTTTGAAAGCTCTCTTCTCTCTCTCCAAAATCCTATTTCAAAAATATGCAAATAACACATACTTTAAAAATAGTACAAAAAGTTGTCCTAATTATTTTTGAAATAAATCTTGAAATAAACTAGGTGAAATTTGAGAGAGGTAGGAAAAAGAATCAATTCAGTTGGAGTTTTATTTAAAAAGATATAGCCAGTCAAAGTTTTGGTCAAATTCTGTTTTTAAAATAAAACAGGAAAAAGAAAACGTTTCAGATAAAAATACGCTTCCGGGGCAGAGGAGACGTACTTCTGAAGTTTACGCCTTCACTTAAAACACGTGGAGGCGGGGTTGGGTCACTGACAGTGGGTCCATGGGGCCCACTGGTCAGGTTTGACCAGTCGCCTCTCCTTCCTTTTCCTCTGCCCGAGCGGGGGCGGGATTCCGGTGATCGTCGCCGGCAAAGGGAGGCTCCTCGAGGTCACCCGAGGCCAGGGATGGATCCGCCACTCCTAGGCGGTCCTCCCAGTGGTCGACTGGCCGGCGCGGACGGAGGGAATCGCCGGTGGCGAGCTCCACGGTGGAGGGAGCTTCGGGCATGATTGGGGATTTGTCTCCGGTGGCTCCTGATCAAAATTGAGCATGGGGGTGGACTCACGAGATGAAGAGAGGGCCTCTGGTGAAGAGAGTGGAGAAGGGGAGGCCCTGGTGGCGCCGGAGTGATCGCGACAGTGGCGGTGGCTGTAGTTGCCGAAGAAGAAGAAGACGACCACCTCTGGTCTTTCTACTGCTATCGGAGGGTCAGCGAGGGAGTGAGAGATGTTGCTTGAGGGCCTGGCGAGCTCGGGGGCTTCTTATATAGGCGGGGAATGGCGGTTCCGCGGCGGCCGGGGATAAGATCGTCGGCGACCAATGTTCTGTAGCTAGGGGGCGCGTGGCGATGGTTGGCGAGGTCTGGCAGGGTGAGAGGATAAGCGCGAACTGGTCAGGGGTGAGCTAGCGAGCGCTCGTGGCTTGGGCGGCGCTGCCCACGGCAGGGCGCACTGTGGCCGTCGGCGTGCCGCCAAGAGGGCCCTGGCGGCGGCGCTGTAGGGCGCCAGGGGCGAGCTGGCGTGTTCTGGTGAGTGGATGAGGTCGGGGGTGCGGCTCTACAGGCGAGCAAGGGCCGGGGCGCGACGCGGCGACCCGAGCGCACGCACGTGCAAAATGCGCGCTCTGGGCGCGCCCAGAGCACGCACGCGACGTGCTCGACAATATGCCAAGGCATGCTAGGGGGCTCCAATCCACAAGGGAGTTAGCAGGGTGGGGATATAGGCTAGGTCAAGTCCATGGGACATGCTGGTCTGGTCAGGGGATCAAGTTCACAATGTAAACTTGAAATCATGCCAAATCTGGCTATGCACACAGGGTGTTTGACAAAATGCCAAGGGCATCTAGGCAATTCTTGGGGTGGCCAAATTCTCCAGATCAGTGTCTTCTTGGATGAACAAGAGGGTGGTTAAGTTAGTTTGACAAAATCAGAAACTCATTAGTGCAAGTTTTGCAAAACTTTAGTTTTGGACAGAAAGGAAAAGGCATGGTTGCATGCACTAAAATCTCTAATGGGTCCCCTCTTCTGGACTTAAGGGTTTGTAGCATGGGCTACAAGCAGGAGAAACACATGGTCACTAGAGCAAAAATAATTAGGGTTGCTGTAGAAAATCACCAGGTTGGACCAGAATGAAAAGAGGTCGATTCACTCAAATTTTTCAAAGGAACATTACTGGGTTTTTGCATAAAGTTGAATAATATACTCTATTAACATCCCATAATTTTGGTGGAGCTTTAGAGAAATTATTTAAATAGGCTGCAGTGAAAAATTGCTCTTTGGACCAGATTTGAAAAACTTGGTGTAGAGCCCAAAATATCCAAGAATGGAATATATTATTGCATAAAAGTGATTTAAAAACATCACATGACATCTCCAAATTTTGGTTGGAATTTTAGATGAATTTATAAAAGGGTTGTTGTACAAATGGGGCCCTAAAACCATGGGAAACCATTTTTGAAGAAATGAAGATCAGGAAAAACAATTATATAATTAACCCCATAGATAAAAGAAAAGTTTTCTTGAGAGGGTAAACAAGTCCAACAATATATTTGGAAAGTTTTCACTTGGGGTAAAACTCCATAATAACCATGAAAGAATGGTTCTGAAATCAAAAGGAAAATCCAGCAGGTAAAAATTTAATTTCCTGGCAAAATTTTAATCAATGAAGCAAGGTTAAAATTTTGGGGTGTCACAGTTAACATCATCTATTCGAATAGCCGCGTCCACGGTAAAGGACTACTTGGTTGCCTATACAGTTCATAGACAAGTTAATGGTTACTACTAAAAGACTCAAGATAAGTGTGAGTACCAAGGATGGCCCTCTCATAGGATGACGAGGGAGGATCCCCGGTGGAGTATTGTGTTGGTGATTAGTGGACTCGTGTGCGAAAACTATTTTACTAGTGGTGTCTCGTAGGATAGCTTAGCCAAGAGTCAAAGCTGGCTTGCTGCAATAACTCCACCACCTTCTTGAGAATGAGCATGTATAGTAGGTTCTGTTGTAAGACTTGTTGAGTACCTTTGTACTCATGTTGCTTTAATTACTGTTTTCAGACGACAACACCACCCCCTCTGATGGGTTTTATGTAGACCTCGACGTCGATGAGTGGTGATTCTGGCCATGGAGGGCCTTATGTAGATAGACAGGCTTCGACAAGCCTTCTTTCTTTCTAGTGTCTGTACTCAGACTATTTGCTTCCGCATGTGCTTGTATGCTTGTATGACTTGAGTGCCGGGTCATGTGACCCCTACCTGTATGAACATGTTATGTATGGCTCTCTGGAGCCTTTAAATAAAGTACTTGAGTTGTAGAGTTTTGTTGTGATGCCATGTTGTATTTGCACATATCGAGCATATTGTGTGTATGATTGAAATGCTTGGTATGTGTGGGATCCGACAATCTAGTTGTTTATCCTTGGCTTCCTCTCTTATGGGGAAATGTAGTCTAGTGCTCCTTGAGCCATAGTAGTCCGCTACAGCCCGGTTCACCGGAGTCCTGCTAGCCCAGCACTACTGCTCAGGACACCTGACTGGCCGGCATGTGTTTCACTTCATTCCTATGTCTGTCCCTTTGGGGAAATGTCACACGTGACTTCCGGAGTCCTGCCTAGCCTGCTACAGCCCGGGTTCCCCGGAGTCTTGTTAGCCTAGTGCTACAGCCCGGATTCACTCGCTGATGACCGACATGCTCGATGTGATTCATGTATGTCTGTCCCCATAGGTCTGTGCCGCATTGGGGTTATGACTAGCCATGTCGGCCCGGGTTCTCTGTCATATGGATGCTAGCGACACTATCATATACGTGAGCCAAAAAGCGCAAACGGTCCCGGGCCATGGTAAGGCGACACCTGTGGGGATACCGTGCGTGAGGCCGCAATGTGATATGAGGTGTTACCGGCTAGATCGATGTGACTTGGAATCGGGGTCCTGACAGGGATATACCCCGTGGTATAACCTGTTGGATGTATGACCCGGCTAGAGCATGGCAACTCACTGGTGACCCGCCTAGAACTTGGTGCTTCACCGTTAACCCGCCGGAGGACTAGCGACTCACGAGTCTGGCGGCTCACTGGTCTGCCGACTCAATAGCCTGGTGACTCATTGGTGACCCGGTGGGTGTTTTATATGGATGACAAGGCCCAAGGCCCAGAAGGCCGACTCATGCTATCGTGGGCCGGCTTACGAGGAAAGGCATAAGGAATATTCCCTTACAAAGGAAGCAGGACTAGGACTCCACTTGTAATAGAGTAATCCTAATCCTACTAGGACTAGTCATGTAACCCGCCCCTTCAACATATATAAGGAGGGGTAGGGCACCCCAAGAAGGATAGGAAATAATCTCTAGGGCTAGACACAACTAGGAGAGCCGATTTACGGTGACTCCCTCATGAGCATAATGAGACCTAGCCACAAACAGCATGTAGGGTTGTTACCGGATGATGTTTCCCGGGGCCCGAAGCTGTCTAAACCCTTGTCTTGTGTTGTGTTTCTCGATTCCTCTCAACCCCGCTCAAGCTACCACATAGATGCGTTGGCCTCATGACTAAGTCCTCAAACTAGGACATCTGCCGCGATAATTCCACGACACCTTCCGAATCCTTGCTTCTCCGAGATGTTCTTCGTTCATAACGATCATCTCTACTCCTCTCTCTTGGAGGTGAATCTTATCTTCTACTTCTCATTTTGGGCGAATCTTATCTTCTTTTGTAGGGGGGCGTACACTCATTTGAGTAGTGTCCGTGTCTTCCACAATTGTAGCAATTACGCAAACCACTAGAAGATCTTTTGTCATTATAGGACCTTGACTTGGAACTTCTTTCTTTGCTTCTACTCTTGTAGAACTTGTTGAAATTCTTCACCATTAGGCTTAATTCTTCATTGAAGGTTTGTTTCTCACTTCACTACTGCAGGATGCTGCTAACGCGACACTACGATCAGAGACCCTTCGAGAAACTGTGTGTGATGCCATAATCGCAAACGGTGTTGTATGAAAACCATCAGAAATGTTAAAATGTTTGCGATAACAGATGCATCAAACATGGTTCAGGTTTTAGTTGCGTGTGCGATGAAGGGCATATGGTTCAGTTCAATGAACTGTTTGCAATGAGAAGGAACAAAAGAAACAGGCAGGCAGATGGAGGCGTGTGCGACACACAACATACGGTTCACTCAGATGAACTGTTTGTGATTAGGCAACACAAAAGAAACGGTCAGCCAGATCAATGGTGTGTGCGATATATGGCATGCGGTTCACTCGGATGAACTGTTTGCGTCGAGACATGAGAACAGAAACGGTTCAACTTAACAAGATGTGTGTGATACGCGGCAAACATGTCTGTAATTAGAAATGCGTTTGTAGACCGATAAGAACACAGACGGTTGCTGCTAATAAGACGTGTGTGTTGTTGCTACCTCTTGAGCACTGCGTTGGTTTTCCCTTGAAGAGGAAAGGGTGATGCAGCAAAGTAGCATAAGTATTTCCCTAAGTTTTTGAGAACCAAGGTATCACTCCAGTAGGAGGCTACGCACGAGTCCCTCGCACCTACACAAAACAAATAAATCCTCGCAACCAACGCGATAAGGGGTTGTCAATCCCTACACGGTCACTTACGAGAGTGAGAGCTGATAGATATGATAAGATAATATTTTTGGTATTTTTATGATAAAGATGCAAAGTAAAATATAAGGCAATGAAAATAACTAAGTGTTGAAAGATTAATATGATGGAAGATAGACCCGGGGGCCATAGGTTTCACTAGTGGCTTCTCTCAAGAGCATAAGTATTTTACAGTGGGTGAACAAATTACTGTTGAGCAATTGACAGAATTGAGCATAGTTATGAGAATATCTAGGTATGATCATGTATATAGGCATCACGTCCGAGACAAGTAGACCGACTCCTGCCTGCATCTACTACTATTACTCCACACATCGACCGCTATCCAGCATGCATCTAGAGTATTAAGTTCATAAGAACAGAGTAACGATTTAAGCAAGATGACATGATGTAGAGGGATAAACTCATGCAATATGATGAAAACCCCATCTTGTTATCCTCGATGGTAACAATACAATACGTGCCTTGCTGCCCCTACTGTCGCTGGGAAAGGACACCGCAAGATTGAACCCAAAGCTAAGCACTTCTCCCATTGCAAGAAAGATCAATCTAGTAGGCCAAACCAAACTGATAATTCGAAGAGACTTGCAAAGAAAACCAATCATACATAAAAGAATTCAGAGAAGATTCAAATATTGTTCATAGATAAACTTGATCATAAACCCACAATTCATCGGTCTCAACAAACACACCGCAAAAGAAGATTGCATCGAATAGATCTCCACAAGAGAGGGGGAGAACTTTGTATTGAGATCTGAAAAGAGAGAAGAAGCCATCTAGCTAATAACTATGGACCCGGAGGTCTGAGGTAAACTACTCACACTTCATCAGAGAGGCTATGGTGTTGATGTAGAAGCCCTCCGTGATCGATGCCCCCTCCGGCGAAGCTCCGGAACAGGCCCCAAGATGGGATCTCGTGGATACAGAAAGTTATTGCAGTGGAATTAGGGTTTTGGCTCCGCATCTGATCGTTTGGGGTTACATAGGTATATATAGGAGGAATAAGTATGTCGGTGGAGCAATAGGGGCCCACGAGGGTGGAGGGCGCGCCTGGGGGTGTAGGCGCGCCCCCTACCTCATGGCCTCCCTGATGGTTGCTTGACGTAGGGTCCATGTCTCCTGGATCTTGTTTGTTCCAAAAATCACGTTCCCGAAGGTTTCATTCCGTTTGGACTCCATTTGATATTCCTTTTCTTCGAAACCCTAAAATAGGCAAAAAACAGCTATTCTGGGCTGGGCCTTCGGTTAATAGGTTAGTCCCAAAAATAATATAAAAGTGGATAATAAAGCCCAATAATGTCCAAAACAGAAGATAATATAGCATGGAGCAATAAAAAATTATAGATACACTGGAGACGTATCAATGTTGCACAAGCTTGGAGAGGATGAAATTAATGATACGTAATTGCCTAACACATGGTTTGAATTTGTGGATGATTATACAATATTTTTATGCCGGATTGAATTTTGCTTATAGAAATCTTTTAGATTCGGCCGCGGGAGGCACTTTTATGGAAATCACTTTAGGAGAAGCTACTAAACTCCTAGATAATATTATGGTTAATTATTCTCAATGGCACACTGAAAGATATACTAATAAGAAAGTGCATGCGATAGAAGAAATTAATGTTTTGAGTGCAAAGATGGATGAACTTATGAAATTATTTGCTAATAAAAGTGTTTCTTCTGATCCTAATGATATGCCTTTGTCTACTTTGATTGAGAATAATAATGAATCTATGGATGTGAATTTTGTTGGTAGGAACAATTTTGGTAACAACGCGTATAGAGGAAACTTTAATCCTAGGCCTTATCCTAGTAATTCCTCTAATAATTATGGTAATTCCTACAACAATTCTTATGGAAATTTTAATAAGATGCCCTCTGATTTTTAATCTAATATTAAAGAACTTATTACTTCGCAAAAGAATTTCAATGCTTTGATTGAAGAAAAATTGCTTAAGATTGATGAGTTGGCTAGGAACGTTGATAGAATTTCTCTTGATGTTGATTCTTTGAAACTTAGATCTATTCCACCTAAGCATGATATCAATGAGTCTCTCAAAGCCATGAGAATTTCCATTGATGAGTGCAAAGAAAGAACCACTAGGATACGTGCTAAGAAAGATTCCTTTATAAGAGCGTGTTCTTCTAGTTTCCATGATAATAAAGATGAAGATCTAAAAGTTATTGATGTGTCCCCTATTAAATCTTTGTTTTGCAATATGAATCTTGATAATGATGGGACTGAATATGATCCACCTTTACCTAGAAGGCATTCCAAAAATTCAGAGTTTTTAGATCTTGATGCTAAAATTGATAAAAGTGGGATTGAAGAGATCAAAACTCTAGATGTTAATGAACCTACTATTTTGGATTTCAAGGAATTTAATTATGATAATTGCTCTTTTATAGATTGTATTTCCTTGTTGCAATCCGTGCTAAATTCTCCTCATGCTTATAGTCAAAATAAAGCTTTTACTAAACATATCATTGATGCTTTGATGCAATCTTATGAAGAAAAACTTGAGTTGGAAGTTTCTATCCCTAGAAAACTTTATGATGAGTGTGAACCTACTATTAAAATTAAAATTAAAGATCATGAATTCTATGCTTTGTGTGATTTGGGTGCTAGTGTTTCCACGATTCCAAAGACTTTGTGTGATTTGTTAGGTTTCCGTGATTTTGATGATTACTCTTTAAACTTGCACCTTGCGGATTCCACTATTAAGAAACCTATGGGAAGAATTAATGATGTTCTTATTGTTGCAAATAGGAATTATGTGCCCGTAAATTTTATTGTTCTTGATATAGATTGCAATCCTTCATGTCCTATTATTCTTGGTAGACCTTTCCTTAAACGATTGGTGCAATTATTGATATGAAGGAAGGAAATATTAGATTCCAATTTCTGTTAAGGAAAGGCATGGAACACTTCCCTACAAAGAATATTAAATTACCTTATGAAACCATTATGAGAGCCACTTATGGATTGCCTACCAAAGATGGCAATACCTAGATCTATCCTTGCTTTTTATGCATAGCTAGGGGCGTTAAACGAAAGCGCTTGTTGGGAGGCAACCCAATTTTATTTTTTATTCCTTGATTTTTGCTCCTGTTTAGTAATAAATAATTTATCTAGCCTATGTTTTGGTTGTGTTTTTTGTGTTTAATTAGTGTTTGTGCCAAGTAGAACCGTTGGGAAGACTTGGGGAAAGTCTTGTTAATCTTGCTGTAAAAAACAGAAACTTTAGCGCTCACGAGAACTGCTTCCATTTTTATTTGGAAAGTGCTATTAGTTAATTATTTTTGCAGATGATTAATAGATAAATTAATCACGTCCTGAAATTTATTTTAGAATTTTTGGGGTTCCAGATCTTGCGCTAGCTACAGATTACTACAGATTGTTCTGTTTTTGACAGATTCTGTTTTTCGTGTGTTGTTTGCTTACTTTGATGAATCTATGACTAGTAAAATAGTTTATAAACTATAGAGAAGTTGGAATACAGTAGGGTTAACACCAATACAAATAAATAATGAGTTCATTACAGTACCTTGAAGTGGTCATTTGTTTTCTTTCGCTAACGGAGCTCACGAGATTTTCTACTTTAAGTTTTGTGTTGTGAAGTTTTCAAGTTTTGGGTAAAGATTTGATGGATTTTGGAACAAGGAGTGGCAAGAGCCTAATCTTGGGGATGCCCATGGCACCCCCAAGATAATCTAAGGACACCTAAAATCCAAAGCTTGGGGATGCCCCGGAAGGCATCCCCTCTTTCGTCTACTTCTATCGGTAACTTTACTTGGAGCTATATTTTTATTCACCACATGATATGTGTTTTGCTTGGAGCGTCTTGTATGATTTGAGTCTTTGATTTTTAATTTTCCACAATCATCTTTGCTGTACACACCTTTTTAGAGAGACACACATGATTCGGAAATTATTAGAATACTCTATGTGCTTCACTTATATCTTTTGAGTTATATAATTTTGCTCTAGTGCTTCACTTATATCTTTTAGAGCACGGTGGTAGATTTGTTTTATAGAAACTATTGATTTTTCATGCTTCACTTAGATTATTTTGAGAGTCTTAAATATCATGGTAATTTTTTTAAATAATCCTAATATGCTAGGTATACAAGATTAATAATAAAATTCTCTTATGAAGTGTGTTGAATACTAAGAGAAGTTTGATGCTTGATAATTGTTTTGAGATATGGAGATGGTGATATTAAAGTTGTGCTAGTTGAGTAGTTGTGAATTTGAGAAATACTTGTGTCAAAGTTTGTGATTCCCGTAGCATGCACGTATGGTGAACCGTTGTCTGATGAAGTCGGAGCATGATTTATTTATTGATTGTCTTCCTTATGAGTGGCGGTCGGGGACGAGCGATGGTCTTTTCCTACCAATCTATCCCCCTATGAGCATGCGTGTAATACTTTGCTTTGATAACTTGTAGATTTTTGCAATAAGTATATGAGTTCTTTATGACTAATGTTGAGTCCATGGATCATACACACTCTCACCCTTCCACATTGCTAGCCTCTCTAATACCGTGCACCTTTCGCCGGTATCATACACCCACCATATACCTTCCTCAAAACAGCCACCATACCTACCTATCATGGCATTCCCATAGCCATTCCGAGATATATTGCCATGCAACTTTCCACCGTTTCGTTTACTATGACACGCTCCATTATTGTCATATTGCTGTGCATGATCATGTTGTTGACATTGTATTTGTGGCGAAGCCACCATTCATAATTCTTTCATACATGTCACTCTTGAGTCATTGCATATCCTGGTACACCGCCGGAGGCATTCATATAGAGTCATATATTGTTCTAAGTATCGAGTTGTAATTCTTGAGTTGTAAGAAAATAAAAGTGTGATGACCATCATTATTAGAGCATTGTCCCGGTGAGGAAAGGATGATGGAGACTATGATTCCCCCACAAGTCGGGATGAGACTCTGGACGAAAAATAAAAAAAGAGGCCAAAGAAGCCCAAATAAAAAAATAGGCCATAAAAAAGAGAAAAGGCCCAAATAAAAAAATATGAGAGAAAAAGAGAGAAGGGACAATGCTACTATCCTTTTACCGCACTTGTGCTTCAAAGTAGCACCATGATCTTCATGATAGAGAGTCCTATGTTATCACTTTCATATACTAGTGGGAATTTTTCATTATAGAACTTGGCTTGCATATTCCAATGATGGGCTTCCTCAAAATGCCCTAGGTCTTCGTGAGCAAGCAAGTTGGATGCACACCCACTTAGTTTCTTTTTGAGCTTTCATATACTTATAGCTCTAGTGCATCCGTTGCATGGCAATCCCTACTCACTCACATTGATATCTATTAATGGGCATCTCCATAGCCCGCTGATACGCCTAGTTGATGTGAGACTATCTTCTCCACAACCACCATTCTATTCCACCTAAAGTGCTATGTCCATGGCTCACTGTAATGCCCCGAGACCGATGTGCCAGGTGTCTTCCAGTTATTCGTTGTTGTTGCCTTGTCTTTTGCTTGTGTGTCATGCATTTCATATCATATCATCATGTGCATTTCTTTTGCATACGTGTTCGTCTCATGCATCCGAGCATTTTCCCCGTTGTCCGTTTTGCATCCGGCGCTCCTATATCACCCGGTGTCCCCTTTTACCTCCTTTCGTGTGCGGGTGTTAAACATTCTCGGAGTGGACCGAGACTTGCCAAGCAGCCTTGGTTTACTACCGGTAGACTGCCTGTCAAGTTTCGTGCCATTTGGACTTTGTTTGATACTCCAACGGTTAACCAAGGAACCGTAAAGGCCTCATGTGTGTTGCAGCCCAGCACCTCTCCAAAGTGGCCCAAAACCCACATAAACCCCCTCCATCATCTAGGTCGTTCGATCACGATCGCGTGGCTGAAAACTGCACCTCATTTGGACCCTCCTAGCTCCCTCTACCTATATATATATATGTGATCCCCTTCTAAAATTCGCGGTACAAACCATAGTCTCCCTCCTCATCGCGCCACCGGACATGTCCACCGCGCCTTCCACCTCACTCCAGTGAATCACGTCATGCCACATCAGCCCCGCCGCCGCCAGCTACCTATCCGCTGCCGCCACCTGTCCCGCCGGACCGCCTCCCCTGCAGCCGGCCCGCGAGCCCGGATCGGGCCCACGGGGCCCGTCTTGCCATCACCGCCCAGCCCCGCCTGGGCTCTCCCTCGTTGCTGCTCGTCCCGGCTGCCGAAGCCGCGCCGCCGCCACGAATCTCGCCGAACCCCGCACCTCGCCGGCGCATCAGCCCCGCCGCAGGCGCCATGGCCTCGAGCTCTGGCCACCGCGGCTCTGCGCCGCCTCGTCGCTCGTACCTCGCCGGCCCCGCCTTGCTCCGGCCACCGCACGCCGGCGCCGTCCCGGAGCTCTGCCATCTCCGCCCGGCCTCCTCCTCGTTTTCCGGTGAACAGTAAACTCCGGCGCCGACTAACCTCGACTCCGCGCCGCCGATCCAGATCTGGATCCAAACGGAGAGGTTGACCTAATTTTGCCTCTGTCCCAATATTTTTATGCCTCCTTCATCTTGTCATAACTTCATCACCGTTGCTCCGATTTGTGCGTGTAGCATACCGAAATGTTCGCTTGACGAGTACTTCATTTCATCTCATAGCATCATGTTCATTTGAGCTCATCTTGATGCCCTAAATGCTGTTGGAAGAGGGCTATGTGATGTTAGTTTCAGATTATTGTCAGCAAATGCACTTTTGTCATTTTTGCCATGATTGATGTGTGCCTCCTATGATATTGAGCTCTACATATGTTTTGAAGTATGTCATGCCATCGTTACAGGGGCGTATGCCATGTATTTTTGTGATCTCTGTGGTGACTAGCACAAGCATGCAAGTAGCTTACTTAATGTTGCTGATTTTAGGGACTTAGAAATATTCTAAGTCTTTGCCCTGTCAATATTTTTATGCCATGTGTTCATGTTGCTACCGAGTGATCCGTGCCTCTTTTGAGCATGATCAGCAAGGATGTTTTGTAGATATTGTTGTGCTCTATCTATCCATGGCTTTGTCTGCAATTATGGAGCACCCTAGCTTGAGCCAATCGAGCTCTACTTTTGCTATAAAATGTTCCTGGCAGGTTGTTAACATGTTTAGCAATTTTGCCGAGCTTGTTGTAGTTGATCCGTTCATGCTATGTTGTTGTTCTTGCCATGTTTAGTTTCCATGCCATGTCTACTTGCTGGATGTATGCTTAGTTTGTCATGCCATGCCTTGTGGTGAGTGCATCGAGCTCGTAAACATGTCTACTTGATATCTGTTTTTCCATGTTCCAGTTTTCTTCTAAGTCTGAATCTGTTAACGCTAATTGCTATGTTCTCATGGTTGCCATTGTATTTTCTGATCCCTTTTGGCTTATGGTCAGTAAGGGACTTTTGTTGTATGCTTTGAGTAGCTTCATGCCATGCCTTGCTTTGCCATGATATGTTCCTGTAGCATGTTGTTATCGTGCTCTGAACATGGCTTCCTGATGTTAAATTCCTGACATGCTGTTAATTTCACTAAGTCTGGAACCTGATATCTTTTACACTTTTCTCATGCTTGTTTGAGCTTGCTATTGAGTGAATTAGCTGTAGCTCAGTGTTCAAGCATCTTGAGTGGATCCCTGCCATGTATTTTGTTGCCATGTTAGAGTGTTGTAGCATGTTGTTCTTGATGCATTTAGATGGCCTCGTGTTGTTAATCGCAGATCGGTGCCATACTTGTTTTGCTTGCCATTTGCAAACCGTGCATCCGATTCCGGTGATCTTTATATCAATTTCGACCGAAATCAACTCCCCTTTCCAGTGGAACTCTTGGTTTTCCAAGTTGAGGCCAGGTTCAATCATTCCTTTCTGAATCATGCATATGCATCGCATATCGCATCCCGCATGTCTTGCATTGTTTTGCATCATTGTTGTTTGTGCATTGCACGTGGTTGATTATGTATCCCTTTGCTTGTGTTCTTGCTTTGGGTAGAGCCGGGAGACGAGTTCGTGTTCGAGGACCCATTGAGTACGTTTTCGAGGATCAAGTTTTCGTCTTCTCGGAGAACTTTCCAGGCAAGATGACCAAACCCTCGAAATCACTTCTATCTTTGCTTGCTAGATGCTCGCTCTTTTGCTATGCCTATGCTGCGATACCTACCACTTGCTATATCATGCCTCCCATGTTGCTAAGCCAAGCCTCTAACCCACCTTGTCCTAGCAAACCATTGCTTGGCTATGTTACCGCTTTGCTCAGCCCCTCTTATAGTGTTGTTAGCTGCAGGTGAAGATTGGAGTTTGTTCCATGTTGGAATATGGATTGTTGTTGGGATATCACAATATCTCTTATTTAATTAATGCATCTATATACTTGGTAAAGGGTGGAAGGCTCGGCCTTATGCCTGGTGTTTTGTTCCACTCTTGCCGCCCTAGTTTCCGTCATACCGATGTTATGTTCCTTGATTTTGCGTTCCTTACACGGTTGGGTTATAATGGGAACCCATTGATAGTTTGCCTTGAATAAAACTCCTCCAGCAAGGCCCAACATTGGTTTTACCATTTGCCACCTAGCCTTTTCTTTCCCTTGGGTCGGCCGGCTCAAGGGTCATCTTTATTTAAACCCCCGGGCCAGTGCTTCTCTAAGTGTTGGTCCAAACTTAGTGATGTCCGGGGCTACCAGGGGCAACTCTGGGCTGGCCTACCCGACGTCTTGCTCATCCGGTGTGCCCTGAGAATGAGATATGTACAGCTCCTATCGGGATTTGTCGGCACATCTGGGTGGCTTTGCTGGTCTTGTTTTACCATTGTCGAATTTCTTGTAACCGGGATGTCGAGTCTGATCGGATTGTCTTGGGAGAAGGAATATCCTTCGTTGACCACGAGAGCTTGTGATGGGCTAAGTTGGGACACCCCTGCAGGGATTTGAACTTTCAAAAGTCGTGCCCGCGGTTATGGGCAGATGGGAATTTGTTAATGTCCGGTTGTAGAAAACCTGAAACTTATCTTAATTAAAATGCATCAACCGCGTGTGTTGCCGTGATGGTCTCTTCTCGGCGGGGTCCGGGAAGTGAACACAGTGTTGGAGTTATGCTTGAACGTAGGTTGTGCTAGGATCACTTCTTGATCATAGTTTCTCGATCGTGCTTTTGCCTTCTCTTCTCGCTCTGATTTGCGTATGTTAGCCACCAAATATGCTAGTCGCTTGCTGCAGCTCCACCTTATACCTTTACCCTTCCTATAAGCTTAAATAGTCTTGATCTTGAGGGTGTGAGATTGCTGAGTCCTCGTGACTCACAGATCTTGAGGAGCTCGATGAAGATCTCATTCATTGTGTTGTTTCGTTTCAGTTGATCAGTAGTGGAGCTCAGTTGGGACAATCGGGGATCTGTGTAGCTTTTGGGGTAGTCTTCTTTTATTTTGGTTCCGTAGCCGGACCTTGTGTGTATCTGGCTGATGTAATGTTATATTCATGTATTGTGTGACGTGGCGATTGTAAGCCAACCATGTATCTCTTTCCCTTATGTATTACATGGGTTGTGTGAAGATTACCTCACTTGTGACATTGCTTTCAATGCGGTTATGCCTCTAAGTCGTGCTTCGACACGTGGGAGATATAGCCGCATCGAGGGCGTTACACTCACGCTCATGTATTGCGTGAAGATTGAAAAAGTTTTGAGAATGTCAAAAGTATGAAACAATTGCTTGGCTAGTCATCGGGGTTGTGCATGATTTAAATACTTTGTGTGGTGAAGATAGATCATAGCCAGACTATATGAATTTGTAGGGATAATTTCCTTTGGCCATGTTATTTTGAGAAGACATAATTGCTTAGTTAGTATGCTTGAAGTATTACTATTTCTATGTCAATATTGAACTTTTGTCTTGAATCTTTCGGATCTGAATATTCATACCACAATTAAGAAGAATTACACTGAAATTATGCCAAGTAGCATTCCACATCAAAAATTCTGTTTTTATCATTTACCTACTTGAGGACAAGCATGAATTAAGCTTGGGGATGCTTGATACGTCTCCAATGTATCTATAATTTTTGATTGCTCCATGCTATATTATCTACTGTTTTGGACATTATTGGGCTTTATTATCCACTTTTATATTATTTTTGGGACTAACCTATTAACCGGAGGCCCAGCCCAGAATTGCTATTTTTTTTTGCCTATTTTAGGGGTTCGAAGAAAAGGAATATCAAACGGAGTCCAAACGGAATGAAACCTTTAGGAACGTGATTTTTGGAACGAACAAGACCCAGGAGACTTGGACCCTACGTCAAGCAACCAACAGGGAGGCCACGAGGTAGGGGGCGCACCTACCCCCCAGGCGCGCCCTCCACCCTCGTGGGCCCCTGTTGCTCCACCGACGTACTTCTTCCTCCTATATATACCTACGTACTCCCAAACGATCAGATACGGAGCCAAAACCCTAATTCCACCATCGTAACTTTCTGTATCCACGAGATCCCATCTTGGGGCCTTTTTCCGGAGCTTCGCCAGAGGGGGCATCGATCACGGAGGGCTTCTACATCAACACCATAGCCTCTCCGATGAAGTGTGAGTTGTTTACCTCAGACCTTTGGGTCCATAGTTATTAGCTAGATGGCTTCTTCTCTCTTTTTGGATCTCAATACAAAGTTCTCCCCCTCTCTTGTGGAGATCTATTCAATGTAATCTTCTTTTGCGGTGTGTTTGTTGAGACCGATGAATTGTGGGTTTATGATCAAGTTTATCTATGAACAATATTTGAATCTTCTCTGAATTCTTTTATGTATGATTGGTTATCTTTGCAAGTCTCTTCGAATTATCAGTTTGGTTTGGCCTACTAGATTGATCTTTCTTGCAATGGGAGAAGTGCTTAGCTTTGGGTTCAATCTTGTGGTGTCCTTTCCCAGTGACAGTAGGGGCAGCAAGGCACATATTGTATTGTTGCCATCGAGGATAACAAGATGGGGTTTTCATCATATTGCATGAGTTTATCCCTCTACATCATGTCATCTTGCTTAAGGCGTTACTCTGTTCTTATGAACTTAATACTCTAGATGCATGCTAGATAGCGGTCGATGTGTGGAGTGATAGTAGTAGATGCAGGCAGGAGTCGGTCTACTTGTCTCGGACGTGATGCCTATATACATGATCATACCTAGATATTCTCATAACTATGCTCAATTCTGTCAATTGCTCAACAGTAATTTGTTCACCCACCGTAAAATACCTATGCTCTTGAGAGAAGCCACTAGTGAAACCTATGGCCCCCGGTCTATCTTCATCATATTAATCTTCCAATACTTAGTTATTGTCATTGCCTTTTATTTTACTTTGCATCTTTATCATAAAAATATCAAAAATATTATCTTATCATATCTATCAGATCTCACTCTCGTAAGTGACCGTGTAGGGATTGAAAACCCCTTATCGCATTGGTTGCGAGGATTTATTTGTTTTGTGTAGTTGCGAGGGACTCACACGTAGCCTCCTACTAGATTGATACCATGGTTCTCAAAAACTGAGGGAAATACTTATGCTACTTTGCTGCACCACCCTTTCCTCTTCAAGGGAAAACCAACGCAAGTGCTCAATAGGTAGCATATGCTCGCTGAACACCATTGGAGCGCCACCGAACATCCCCTCTCTATATGTCGTCGTGGGTGTGCTTGTTGTGTTGTGGGGCACGATCGAAAGGTTGAAGAGACTAAGGTTATAATGGCCGCAGGAATTAAAGGGGAAGCCAGACGGCCAGGAATATCAGCAGGCCCTGATGGCAGTTCTAATTTGCAGCGCGTAACTCCAGCGTGCCGCAAGTAACTACATCGCGTGGCAACGTGCGCGGCACAACCGCATGCATATGGGCCCCCCGACGTGATCGTGTGCGCGCCCAACCGTTGACAGAGCGCGCGCGGAGGGACGCAAGCAGAGTGCTCCGCGGTCGCCTCAACAGCGAGCAACCATATATATGTGCATATAGCAGTTGACCACGCAAGGAAAAGCTGTCCACAAGCCGAGCATGCCGACAGACACAAGCAGAGCGCGTCGCGACGCCTAACAACGAGCACAGCGCGCTGCGGCGCCTAACGACGAGATAGACCTTCATTCAAGCCAATCAAAATAAGACTAGAACGGACATGTATGTATTGAGCAAAGGGATCGCACATGTCTGTATTGACTGGAACGAGAATGCAATAGCAAAATAAGAATTAAGGCCACGACGATGCGATCGTAGTGGTGGTTACAGGAGGCAAGAAGAAAGATGCATCCATCAACGTACGACCTCCTCCTCCTCCTCAACTCAGTGCGCCGGCCGGGCCACTGAGCGGCGGCTAAGGAGCAACGGCTTGTGTGGCGAGGTCAAGGTGCTTCTCAACTAAAGCATCCAAGGCTTCCGTCCGGCTGAAGAAGGCCAACATCGTAGCGTCCTCACTGGCCTTGTAGATACCTATGTACACGATTCCTTCGTACACATGGATGTGTAGGTCGACGGTTTCTTGCAGGGCGAGGCGCCTTGCGGCGAACGCGACCTCCAGGTGGACATTCTTCATGGCGTCGACGGGCAGTCGCAAGGCCACCAGTGCTTCAAAGAGGTTCCAACCATGGAGGCTGATTAGGGTGGCAGGCAATGAGGAGCTCGGGCACAGGCTGGAGGAGTACGGCGATGTCGTCCGCGAGCTTCTTGACGACGGTGAACCTGTTGGTGCTGCAAACAATCATATGGTCCAACTGAGAGTCGTAGCTGGCGTCGATGGCGGCCATCCACCAGCCGGTCGCCAACACCGTATGGAGACGACCCACGGTGCCATGCCGCAGGCCGGCGTTGTGGACCATCTGGCACAGCCGCTGGCTGCTCGCGCGCATCGCCGCCATGGGTCTGGAGTGGGCACTTTTGCGCTTATTAGTGTAGGTGCTTAGGTATGCTTAGGTGTGTACGATGTGATAGATGCATTAGAATGGAGGGACGCCTTTATATGAGTGCAAACTATGTTGCATTCACATTGTGCTGCCTCTTTTCCCGGTCCTCTCATTAATTCCCTCATGCATTCACACGATGCTAATTAAAGGAGGATGCATCATTGGTCGTTCAACATTTCGGGAACCGCTACCCTCTCCCTCGTCTGCATTAAAGCCGTATCGGGAACTGTGCCGCCCACTGTCAAATTGAATAGTACTGCGCCGCCCCGCTAGTGATTCACATGGATCATCCAAAAGAACCGTTTGTGTTCAAGAGATGCACAAATCTTGCTCTCACTTTGCATACGGGTATTCTATCTGAAACCATCATGCTTGTTGTGAGAAGCTCTGGTTTGTGAGAAGCATATACCCAAACCTACCCCAAATGGGACAACAACTTTACCACGACATGTTGATGCCCCTCCATGATAGCATGCCAAGTTTCATGAATTTCAGACGCGTTTTGGATTTACTAGAATTTAAAAACCAGGTATCTCAATGTTTGCGGCTGAGTGACGGTGGCAGGGTGTTTGACATTCATTCCCATTTCTTGCATGGGACCTAAAAATGCACCCAAGGACCAAAGATTTGATTTTTCAACCAATTTATATGCATCATGTGCATGTAGTTCAAATTTGAATTATGCACATAAACGCATTGAAAACTCACTTAATGCATAAAAATGTCCAAATGAACCCCGAAAAATCACAAAAAATAACACAACACTCATGTTGTTCTATGTTGACACGAGAAAAAATTTGAAAGCAATAAGAGGCAATGGATATCGTTTCGCCCCTAAAGTTGGGGCGTTCCCTACCGAAACCATCATGCTTGTTGTGAGAAGCTCTGGTTTGTGAGAAGCATATACCCAAACCTGCGCCAAATGGGACAAAAACTTTACCACGGCATGTTGATGCCGCTCCATGATAGCATGCCAAGTTTCATGAATTTCAGGCGAGTTTTTGGATTTACTAGAATTTAAAAACCAGGTATCTCAATGTTTGCGACCGACTGACGGTGGCACGGTGCTTGACATTCATTCCCATTTCTTGCATGGGACCTAAGCATGCACCCAAGGACCAAAGATTTGATTTTTCAACCAATTTATATGCACCGGAGCATGTGCATGTAGTTCAAATTTGAATTATGCATAAATGCATTGAAAACTCACTTAATGCATAAAAATATCCAAACGAACCCCGAAAAATCACAAGAAATAACACAACACTCATGTTGTTCTATGATGACACGAGAAAAAATTTGAAAGCAATTAGAGGCAATGGATATTGTTTCGCCCCCAAAGTTGGGGCGTTGCCTACCAAAACCATCATACTTGTTGTGAGAAGCTCTGGTTTGTGAGAAGCATATACCCAAACCTGTACCAAATGGGACAAAAACTTTACCACGGCATGTTGATGCCGCTCCATGATAGCATGCCAAGTTTCATGAATTTCAGACGAGTTTTGGATTTACTAGAATTTAAAAACCAGGTATCTCAATGTTTGCGGCCGAGTGACGGTGGCACGGTGCTTGACATTCATTCCCATTTCTTGCATGGGACCTAAGAATGCACCCAAGGACCAAAGATTTGATTTTTCAACCAATTAATATGCACTGGAGCATGTGCATGTAGTTCAAATTTGAATTATGCACATAAATGCATTGAGAACTCACTTAATGCATAAAAATGTCCAAACGAACCTCGAAAAATCAGAAAAAATAACACAACACTCTTGTTGTTCTATATTGACACGAGAAAAAATTTGAAAGCAATTAGAGGCAATGGATATCATTTTGCCCCCAAAGTTGGGGCTTCCCTACCGAAACCATCATGCTTGTTGTGAGAAGCTCTGGTTTGTGAGAAGCATATACCCAAACCTGCCCCAAATGGGACAAAAACTTTACCACGGCATATTGATGCCGCTCCATGATAGCATGCCAAGTTTCATGTGCATGTAGTTTAAATTTGAATTATGCGCATAAATGCATTGAAAACTCACTTATTGCATAAAAATGTCCAAACGAACCCTGAATAATTCCAATTCTTTTATGATCACTATAGATAAAAGGTCTAGCAATTCAAACACCGTCCATGGCCGCTGTGACCCCATTATGTAATTCAAATCAAGACGAAAAATCAAGTAGATCCCACACAGTTTATTATAACCAACTGTGTGAGATGCAACACAAAATATCTTTGGACCGTGTCTGATGACACTTTGCGTGCCCGTTTTTTGGCTGAAGCGATTCCAAATTTTCGGCTTCTGCGGAAATATCTACCTCCCCGCCCCTCCCCCTTACCAAAAGCCACATTTCCCCCCTTTCTGCCTTCCTTTTCAAGTTGAAACCTTCACTCCTTACTTGCAGCACCGCCGCCTCCTCGTCGGCGACCCTCCTTCACGCTGCTCGGCCTTGCCTATCCAGGCAGGTAATCGACACCTGACCCCCATCCTCCTCCTCCTTCCACAACCCACATGCCCCGACCGCCGGCGCGAGCGCGACACCTTCCACCCAAATCACCAACCGCTCCACCAAATAAGCGCCAACCTAAGCCATGGTACACGCAGTATAGCCAAGACCTCAAGGAGCATTTGGCAGCGCAGAAGCAAATCGCGGCCGCACGCGCGGATGAGGTCATGATGGCTGCCACTCGTGCTGACCCCCAGATCTTGGAGGAGCACCTCACCATCGAGGCCACCGTTGACGCCTCGCACGCCGACGCCGCGACGCTGTTGGATGCTTTAAACGATAGTTCGTGGTGTTTTCTCGAGGCCACCGTCGGTGCCTTCAACAAAGACTACGAGGTGTTTTCTCAGCGTGCACGTGCTTACCTCATCTCGAGAGCCAGCAGGTTGGTGCCCGGAGCGGCTTAGGCAACTCACCACTACAACGAGGGCACCCATTATGCGGAGGCCTCACCCTCTTCCATGTCCAAGGAGCCAATCGTCATCGATATCTTCGACAATGAGGAGTAGATTGTCTTATTAGCTCACTATAAGGACCCATGCTCAGTTTGCTAGCTACTGCCTTTCCTTAACAAATTCTAGTGAATTGTGCTATCTACTTTCACCATGCAATCTTCTGCTATAGTGTATATGTTCTATATGTCTTGCAATGTGGTGTTCAATTAACTGCTTGGTTCAATTCTGCAAATGTGATGTTCAATTCTTCAAGGTGCAATATTTCTAAGTTGTTAAGTATGCTTGGTTTGGTTAATTGTCTGATCTTCTATTAGGAGTATGTTATATTGTTCAATTGGTGTTTAGTTAACTGCTTGGTTCACTTTTGTGGTGTTTAGTTAACTGCTTGGTTCAATTCTGCAATGCAATGTTCAATTGTTGTGGCTGCATTCTCTTATTGTATACCATGTGACGAATAAATCGAATGTGGCTGTACTAAATACATGAGAAACAAATACAATTGCTATATTTCCAAGTTGTTAAGCATGTTTGGTTTGGTTAACTGTCTGATCTTCTATTAGGAGTATGTTATATTGTGCAATGTGGTGCTCAGTTAATGTTTGGTTCATTTGTTGTGGTGTTTAGTTAACTTCTTGGTTCAGTTATGCAATGCGATGTTCAATTGATGTGGCTGCATTCTCTTATTGTATATCGTGTGAGGAATAAATCTAATTTAGCTACACTTAATACATGAGAAACATATACAAGTGCTATATTTCCTAGTTCTTAATCATGCTTGGTTTGGGTAAATGGGTTTTCCATGTGGCTTGAACTAATCTAATGAATCTGCAATGTGCTTATTTTTCATCAACATATTTTACTGATAGCATGCGAACCCTTACTTAACCTAATGACTAACTACCTTATGTATGTTGCAAGGAAACAATGGGAAGCACTAAGGTTTACAAGATGGTACTAACTATTATACCTTGCATTTTTTATCCCTTTGCCCCATTTCCAATATAGAGAAGATATTTATGCACATCCTTGTTTTTAGGGTTCACTGATGATTACCTCTCAAACCACCTCTATGGTTAGGATGCGAGGAAAGTTTTCATACAAAACCCACGGTTCAATATTGAAGTGTTCCTGAAGAGGTCGAAGGATGGACGGTCAATCATCCACAGGCACTGGCCTAAAGTTGCAAAGACCTTCAACATGAATGAAGGCTCAATATTCTCCTTCTGCTTCAGCAGTTTTCCAGATGAGATGCATCTCCCTATGTACCGTCTATGATGCTAATTTCAAAAGGTTCTAGATGTTGCATGTGAAACTTGCTGCTGGTGTAGTTGTGTAATGGGGTAGCTGAGTGATGAAGCTATATCATGTTGTACTCTGATGTATTTCAATTATGAAATCCTGCTTCCTTAATATGAAAATGGAATATATTATGTGCTTAATATGAATGTCAATTAGATTAGTAAATGGATTATTAATAATAGGCTAATTAGCTTGCTAATTGGGTTCTCTTATTGCAAATGGTTAATGAGAAAACACTGTGGGCGATGACCTAAGGCAACGCACATAGTTTCTTGGAATAAACTATGTTGGATCAATGAACAATCACACACGACATTCTCTTCAAAACTGTTTGCGTTACGCCACCTTGCGCAAATGTTTTCCTTGTAGTGACTGTGTGGGATGTATATACGAACGGAAACGTTTAGTGGTGACTAACTGTGTGGGATGTACTTACGACCAGAAATGATTTTGCCTGTATAATTGTATTTTTTTAAGCACTACTGTACGTATTTCTGTATTTGAGTGTTCGCCGGTCGCACATGACCTCTTTTCGCTGAGCATGTGTGCCAGGAGGGCATATCCTCAACGGTTTCTGGGTCGTGTGGGAAGGACCCCCTATCGCCCACACTCACTTGGCAACGGTTCCAAATGCCGTCGCGGAAAGGGGTAAAAAACCGTTTGTTTAGGACCGACACATACCAGTGCTTGATGATGTAGGAGCGTCACATGAGGATTTGTAAGCACCACTTGTCTTGTTGTGAAGCGCTTCTTTATCCTTGAGTGACATCTCATGAGCAATAATTCTTCCATCGAAGGCTCTTAGGATCTTCTTGATGATGAACCTATCGGTCATCTCTTCACTTCCTAAGCTGGCAATCTCATTTGTGATGAGAGAAATCCTAGAGTACATTTCAGCGACACCTTCACCATCCTTCATTTGGAACTTGTCAAGTTGACTTTGAAGCACATCCAATTTGGATTCCTTGACAAAGTCAGTACCTTCGTGCATATCAATCAAAGTATCCCAAATTTCCTTTGCATTCTCAAGACGGCTGATTTTGTTGAATTCTTTGGGGCACAATCCATTGAAGAGGACATCGCAAGCTTGAGCGTTGTATTGCAGCATCTTCAACTGTTCGGCGGTAGCTTCAAGGTTTGATTCTCTCCCATCAAAGAATTCACATTGCAAGCCAATACACACAATAGCCCAAACGGCAGGGTTATGTCCGAGAATAAGCATTTTCATCTTATGCTTCCGACTAGAAAATTAGTACCATCAAAGTAAGGACCTCTGCGGTGGTAATTTCCCTCGCTAGACGCCATACTCTCCTAGGTTGTGAAACCAAGGCTATGATCACCAAAGCTATGGAAATCAAGGCAAATGGAGACCAAAGCTCTGATACCACTTGTAGGATCGAAAGTATGTCTAGAGGGGGGTGATTAGACTACTTGACCAAATAAAAATCTATCCTTTTCCCGGTTTTAAGTCTTGGTAGATTTTAGCAACTTAGAACAAGTCAAGCAATCAACCTACACATGCAAGTCTAAGAGTATAGCAGCGGAATGTAAATCATTGCATATGAAGGTAAAGTGAGGAGTTTAGAGGGAGCAAACACAATATAGACACGGAGATTTTTGGCGTGGTTCCGATAGGTGGTGCTATCGTGCATCCACGTTGATGGAGACTTCAACCCACGAAGGGTAACGGTTGCGCGAGTCCATGGAGGGCTCCACCCAGAAGGGTCCACGAAGAAGCAACCTCGTCTATCCCACCATGGCCATCGCCCACGAAGGACTTGCCTCACTAGGGTAGATCTTCACAAAGTAGGCGATCTCCTTGCCCGTACAAACTCCTTGGTTCAACTCCACAATCTTGACGGAGGCTCCCAAGTGACACCTAACTAATCTAGGAGAGACCACTCTCCACAAGGTAATAGATCGCGTGTTGATGATGAACTCCTTGCTCTTGTGCTTCAAATGGTAGTCTCCCAAACACTCAACTCTCTCACACAAATTTTGATTTGGTGGAAAGATGATTTGAGTGGAAAGCAACTTGGGGAAGGCTAGAGATCAAGATTCTTGTGGTTGGAATGGAATATCTTGGTCTCAACACATGAGTAGGTGGTTCTTTCTCAAAAAATGTATGTTGGAAGTGTAGGCACATTCTGATGGCTCTCTCCACGAATGGAGGATGGGTGGAGGGATATATATAGCCTCCACACAAAATCTAACCGTTACACACAATTTACCAAACTTGGTGGGACCGAATCATAAAACTTAGTCAGATCGATTTAGTTCAAAATGTGAACGTTAGGATTTTCGGTGGGACCGACATGTCAACTCGGTGGGATCGATTTCATTATGGTTAGGGCATAACGTAATCTCGGTAAGACCGATCACATAAACTCGGTGGGACCGATTTCTGTAATTTGCAAACAGAGAGTTGGCCATGCAAACTTGGTGGGACCGAATTGCTCATTTTGGTAAGACTAAAACGTTACGAAAGGGAAACAGAGAGTTTGCATTGCAAACTTGGTGGGACCGATCGCTCATCTCGGTTGGACCGAAACGTTACGAAGGGAAACCGAGAGTTTGCAATCCCATCTCGCTGAGACCGAGATCCCTATTGGTGAGACCGGAGTGACTAGGGTTTCTGGCAGTGGCTATGTCAAATGAACTTGGTGGCGCCGGATAGATAATTTCGGTGGGGCCGAGTTTGACTTTTGGTTTGGGGCATATGTGGATATGAGAAAGTGGTTGAGGGCTTTTGGAGCATATCACTAAGCATTTTGAGCAAACAAGCCATTAAGCAACACCTCATCTCCTTTTAATAGTATTGTCTTTTCCCGTGGACTCAATGTGATCTTGGATCACTAAAATGAAAATGTAGCGTCTTGAGCTTGAGCCAATATGTGTCCTTAGAATTTTGAGGGGTCCACATTCCTAATCCATGCCATGCCAATCATTGAACTTTTTGAAATTATCATCTTGAAATAGCATTAGTTCAATGAGCTATATGTTGTTAGGAATTACCAAAACCACCCAGGAATAGTTGCACTTTCACTATGGTCAACTGGTCCCACTGGACCCACCTGTAAGCCACATGTACATAGTGTTGGGTACGCTTCTATGTACCCATAGCTTTTTCTAATTAATTTCGAAATAAATAATAATTTCAAGATATTGCTAAAACTTTAGAAATTCATAGAAATTAAACTGTAGCTCGGATGAAAGAGTTTTATACATGAAAGTTGCTCAGAACGACGAGACAAATCCGAATACACTATCCATTCATCTGTCACGTGCCCCTAGCATAGTGAACATGCAACCGTTCCCTCTCTTTCATCTGTCCGAAAATGCCAAACTTCGGGAAAACTTTCCCGGATGTTTCCCCCCTTCGCTGGTATCGTGTAGCCCTGCGTTAGAACACCCCTAGCACTGCGTTTCATCATGTCATGCATAGTATTGCACTTGTTTGCTTTGTATTTACTGTTTCTCGCCCTCTTCTCTCCGATAGACCCCGAGACCGCTGTTGATGCCGCTGTGATCGACTATGCCGACGATGACCCTTCTTCCCTTTCAGCGGAGCTTCCTGGCAAGCCCCCCCTTTGATCATCTCGATATCTCCCATTCCATTCTTTCATGCTTGCATTAGATTTTGCTACTGTAATTGACTGCTCCCGTTCCGATGCATAGCCTGCTTTTGTAACCTGCTTATTGTTACCTACCTGCTTATCCTAAACTGCTTAGTATAGGTTGGTTAGTGATCCATCAGTGACCCCCACCTTGTCCTTGTTGACTCTGCTTCTTCATCGATGACTCGATCAACGTGATCGATGACCAGAGCCTGACACCTCACATCACATCACACCCCTTTTGTTTCTCGACTCTGCAGAGCTACTATCGAGTGCCGAGGGTGATACCTCGTAACACACTCCTGATGATAATTCTGTAGTGTAGCTATTCGGTCATGGTCATCGAGGGTGATTCCTCCTTTACCACTCCTGATACGACTCTGTCATGCAACCCCTCAAGCGTGAACCTCCAGGGTGGTTCCTCTTACATTCACCTTGATGATTACATTGAGTGGAATCCACTGAGGGTGATTCCTCGGGTTTTCCTCCTTGATGTTTTGGACACACGGTTACCTGGACTTTACTTGAGACCTTTGTTAAAGTCGGGTCGGCCCCGAGGGGTACCCGTGAGTTGATGTGAAAGTCGGGCGGGTCCGTAGAGCACCTGCGAGTTTTCTACGAGGCACGACCGGGCATTCTGGGTCCTTGCCGTAAATTCACGAGACGGGGTGACGGGGTCACATTATCGGGAGTCTGTGCTCGTCTCCGCGAGCCCCCAATGCACTAACAGGTTTGGGTATTTGTTCTGAGTTGGTCTTTGGCCTTTACGCACTAACCACCACGCAAGAATAGTTATGGGCCTCAACGTCGCAGTATCAGCCGAAGCTTTGTCAGACGTCTAGTTCAGCATTGTGGGCCTGTCGGGCCAGTGCCATCCAATATGAGGTGGTGCTCGTCTCGGCTCATCACACAGCGACCCGGAGTGCAACGAGTGATGGGCCCAAGACCCTGGAGTGCTTAGGATGTAAACCGGCGGGGACTTCTCTGCTGAGGCTAGGTAGGGCTACGACGTGTTGATCTTCCGAGGCCAGGCATGACCCAGGAAAGTGTGTCCGGCCAGAGTGATCGAGCGTGTTGGGTAATGTGATGCACCCCTGCAGGGAAGTTATCTATTCGAATACCGTGTCCACGACAATGGATATCCATACTTGTATCCTGATCTATTACAACTAGAACTGGTTACCTAAGACATGAGATGGATATGTGGTTCCGAGATTGCTTTCTCGTAGGGAGCCGAGGAAGGATCTCTGGGCGTTAATGTTACAACATGTTTGCTAAATATTAAACTGCTATTCTTTACTCTTCTACATGCTGCAAGATGCTAGTCTTCGATAGGCTAGGCCTTCCCTCTATTCTGGCATTCTGCAGTTCAGTCCATAGATACAAACCTTCCTTCGATACCAATGCATACTTAGTATAGATCTAATGCTTGCGAGTACTTTGGATGAGTACTCACGGTTGCTTTGCTACCCCTTTTCCCCCTTCTTTCTTCTTTCCGGTTGTTGCAACTAGATGGTGGATCCCAGGAGCCAGATGCCACCGACGACGGTAACTACTACATGGAGGCCGTTGA
This sequence comes from Triticum aestivum, assembly GCF_018294505.1. Taxonomy (NCBI): domain Eukaryota; kingdom Viridiplantae; phylum Streptophyta; class Magnoliopsida; order Poales; family Poaceae; genus Triticum; species Triticum aestivum. The sequence continues at coordinate 88,759,942 of NC_057797.1, forward strand.
AGACCAGGAGTAGTTAGGAGGTCCCAGGCAGGAGATCTTGCCTCTTCGATCGTGTTGCTTTTGTGCTAGCCTTCTTAAGGCATCCTTGTTTAACTTATGTCTGTACTCAGATATTGTTGCTTCCGCTGACTCTTGTGTATCGAGCTTTTGTATTCGAGCCCTCGAGGCCCCTGGCTTGTAATATAAAGCTTGTATTATTTTAATTTGTGTCTAGAGTTGTGTTGTGATATCTCCCCGTGAGGCCCTGATCTTGATCGTACACATTTGCATGCATGCTTAGTGTACAGTCGAATCGGGGGCGTCACACCAAGATGTACTTAATCCCAAGTTTCACTTTAGCCAAAGGGTCTAAGTGTCATGCGTGTGTGCAAACTAAGCAACCTCGTAAGCCTCACAAGCCTGTGAAGGAGAGACACATGACACCACTAGAGCTCATACATTCAGATCTGTGCGAGATAAATGATGTGTTGACTAAAGGTGGAAAGAAATATTTTATGATGTTGATTGATGTTTCCACTAGATTCTGCTATGTGTATTTGTTAAACACTAAGTATGAGGCTCTACACTACCTTAAAATCTATAAGGTAGAAGTTGAGAACCAACTTGAAAATAAAATAAAATGAGTCCGGTCTGATCATGGTGGAGAGTACTTTTCTAATTAGTTCAATTTATTCTGTGCAGAACATGGAATTATTCATGAGAGGACACCTCCCTATTCACCCCAGTTAAATGGGGTTGCCGAATGGAAAAACCATACTCTAACAGATTTGGTTAATGCCATGTTAGATACATCGAGTTTATTCAAGGCATGGTGGGAGGAGGCTGTATTGACATCATTTCATGTCCTAAATAAAGTTCCCATGAAGGATAATGAGACTACTCCTTATGAGCAATGAGAAAAGAAAAGAACTACACTCTCTTACTTGCGCACTTGGGACTGTTTGGCGAAAGTCAACGTGTCGATAACCAAGAAGCATAAGTTGGGTCCAAAGACTGTGGATTGTGTTTTTCTTGTCTATGCAAGCATAGCGTTAGCTATAGATTTCTAGTGGTGAAATCTGATGTACACGACGTGAAGGTCGCTACGATCATGGAATCTAAAGATGCTACATTCTTTGAGGATATTTTTCCCATGAGATATATGCAAAGCACTTCTAGACTGGAATTTGATGAGACTCATGAACCCGCCATTCTGATGGAATATTATGAACACAAAAGTGATGAAAGTTCCACAGAGAATGACGAGGAAGATCCTGTTAGGAGCAAGAGAAAGAGGACTGCAAAGTCTTTTGGTGATGATTTCCTCGTGTACCTCGTGGATGACGACACTCACAGTTCCATTTTAGAAGCTTATGCATCTCTGAATGCTGACTGGAAGGTTGTGGTCCGTAGTGAGATGGATTCCATCTTGGCTAATGGGACATGGGATGTAAGTGGGTCCTCAAAAGGAAGCTTGGGCATGTTGCTAATGTTGAGAAGTACAAGGCTAGGCTTGTGGCCAAGGGTTATACCCAGAACGAAGAAAAAGATTTCTTCGATACTTACTCACCCGTGGCTAGACTGAAAACCATTCGAGTGTTCTGCCTCGCATGGTCTTATCATTCATCAAATGGATGTTAAGACGGCTTTCCTTAACGGAGAGCTAGACAAGGAAATTTACATGCAACAGCCAGATGGCTTTGTAGTAAATGGTCAGGAAAGAAAGGTGTGCAAGCTAGTGAAATATTTGTATGGCCTAAAACAAGTGCGTAAGCACAATGGCATGAGAAGTTTAATACAAATTTGACATCTACTGGCTTTGTTATTAACGAAGCTGGTAAATGTGTATATTGTCGCTATGGTGGGGGCGAAGGAGTTATATTGTGTCTGTATGTCAATGACATACTGATATTTGGACGAGTCAATCCAGCAGTGCCACTCTTCAAGATGTTGGGCCATGGGCTCGCGGACTCAGTCATGGGCCTGAGCCTAGGCCCATCTACCAGACGGACTATATAAGAAGGCGCTGGCCAGTGGAGTGAACCCTAATTCAGTTCACCCACTCCCTCTTGCACAACCCTGATGTCTACTACACAACCTTGTTCTTATAGACGTTGTTGGGCCTCCAAGTGCAGAGGTTTGTAAGACAGTAGAAAATTTCCCTCAAGTGGATGACCTAAGGTTTATCAATCCGTAGGAGGCGTAGGATGAAGATGGTCTCTCTCAAGAAACCCTACAACCAAATAACAAAGAGTCTCTTGTGTCCCCAACACACCCAATACAATGGTAAATTGTATAGGTGCACTAGTTCGGCGAAGAGATGGTGATACAAGTGGTATATGGATGGTAGATAAAGGTATTTGTAATCTGAAATTATAAAAACAGCAAGGTAACTAATGATAAAAGTGAGTGTAAACGGTATTGCAATGTGTGGAAATAAGTCCTAGGGTTCATACTTTCGCTAGTGCAAGTTCCCTCAACAATAATAACATAATTGGATCACATAACTATCCCTCAACATGCAACAAAGAGTCACTCCCAAGTCACTAATAGAAGAGAACGAACGAAGAGATTATGGTAGGGTACAAAACCACCTCAAAGTTATTCTTTCCAATCAATCCGTTGGGCTATTCCTATAAGTGTCACAAACAGCCCTAGAGTTCGTACTAGAATAACACCTTAAGACACAAATCAACCAAAACCCTAATGTCACCTAGATACTCCAATGTCACCTCAAGTATCCGTGGGTATGATTATACGATATGCATCACACAATCTCAGATTCATCTATTCAACCAACACATACAACCTCAAAGAGTGCCCCAAAGTTTCTACCGGAGAGTCACGACGAAAACGTGTGCCAACCCCTATGCATAGGTTCATGGGCGGAACCCACAAGTTGATCACCAAAACATACATCAAGTGAATCACGTGATATCCCATTGTCACCACAGATACGCACGGCAAGACATACATCAAGTGTTCTCAAATCTTTAAAGACTCAATCCGATAAGATAACTTCATAGGGTAAACTCAATTCATTACAAGAGAGTAGAGGGGGGAGAAAACATCATAGGATCCAACTATAATAGCAAAGCTCGTGATACATCAAGATCGTATCATCTCAAGAACACAAGAGAGAGAGAGAGAGAGAGAGATCAAACACGTAGCTACTGGTACATACCCTCAGCCCCGAGGGAGAACTACTCCATCCTCGTCATTGAGAGCACCAGGATGATGAAGATGGCCACCGGAGAAGGATTGCCCCCTCCGGTAGGGTGCTGAAACGGGTCTAGATTGGCTTTCGGTGGCTACGGAGGCTTCTGGCGGCGGAACTCCCGATCTATCGTCCGTTCTGTAAGCTTTAGGATACGTAGGTATATATGGGTGAAAGAGATACGCCAGGAGACCGAAGGGGGGCCACGAGGCAGGGGGCGCGCCCCCCACCCTCGTGAGCACCTCCCTTCTTTGCTGACGCGCACTCCAAGCTTTTTCCGGTAGCTTTACTTCCAAAAATAACTTCTCCAGTTGATTTCGTTCCGTTCCAACTCCGTTTGATATTCCTTTTCTTCAAAACACTGAAATAGGCAAAAAACAACAAATCTGGGCTGGGCCTCCGGTTAATAGGTTAGTCCCAAAAATAATATAAAAGTGGATAATAAAGCCCAATATTGCCCAAAACAGTAGATAACATAGCATGGAGCAATCAAAAATTATAGATACGTTGGAGACGTATCAAACCCTAGCCGTCATCTATTGTTCCTATCTCTGTGTTGCTTCCGGCAATCCCATCCGGACGACCGCGTGCACGGTTGGTTGGGAGAGCAGGTGCCTCCGAAACCCAGTAGTTCGAGATCCTGTTTGGGAGAACGCCAATAAGGTTTTTGGGGAGCGTCTCGATGTAGCTGCTCCCGATTTGTCCCCGTCTCTGTCCGCCTCTGCTTCCACTACTTCACCTACATCGACTCCATGGCTGGCGATGAAGCCGCCAAGAAGAAGGTCTCGGCCGATGCCGAGGCTGCCGCTGCCGCCATTGCGTTGGCCTGGCCAACCAGAGGGTATGATTTGTTCATCCCCTATTTGCTCGTTCATATGTTGGCCATATATATGTTGTCCATAGATGTTTCAGTTCTATGTACTATACGTGCTCACATGCTTAGGTATCGGTATGAGATGCATAACGTATTTGCCGTGTTTACTGTTTACTCGTGTATTAGATTAGTTGAAAATGTGCTAATATTTTCAACACTTTTTACTCCTCGAGCTCGAAGTGAGCTCCGATAATGGACACTCTCGCTAGGGATTCCTTGAGAGGAGGGCACCCCGCCACCATGCTCTTTGCCTTGATGCCTTTATGTAGATGCCCCACTTTGGAGTCCAAGAGAGGAAGGCACCCCACTGTAGTGCCCTGGCAATGTACACTCCCACTGCTCTGGTTCTGTAAAAGCAGCGTTGTAACTCGTTGTCGGAGTGCAGATTGCAAAAAATTCCAAGATTCAACGGCGGTGGGGAAGCAGGCGACGACAACACGACATGGGGGAAACAAGGCAATGACACGTGTGGTGGCAGGGGGAGGGGTGGAGGGGGATCAGGCAGCATGGGGGAGAAGGGGTGTGCTACTTGTGAACTGCGTTGGGATTTCTCTGAAGAGGAGAAGATGATGCAGTACATAGAGATAAGTATTTTCCTGGTTAAGAACCAAGGTTATCAATCCAGTAGGAGAACCACGCAACACCTCGTTAGCAACACTTGCACACAAATAACAAATCCTTGCAACCCAGCGCGAACAAGGGGTTGTTAATCCCACGGCGGTTACGTGCAAGATTAAATCGCATAGTAATTGATAGATAGATTGAACATAAATAGAAAAAAATGATAGGAGTAGCATCAAGGTATTTTTAGGATTTTTAATATATGATAGAAGTAGACCCGGGGGCCACAGTTTTCACTAGAGGCTTCTCTCTTGAACAAAAAGCATATGGTGGGTAAACAAATTACTGTTGGGCAAATGATATAAAAGAAAATAGTCATGACAATATCCAAGGCAGTGATCATGACCGAGACAAATAGACCGACTCCTACCTGCATCTACTACTATTACTCAACACATCGCCCGCTATCTAGCATGCATCTAGAGTATTAAGTTCATAAAGAATGGAGTAACGCCTTAAGAAAGATGACATGATGTAGACAACATAAACTCACACATGAATAAACCCCAATTGTTTATCCTTAATGGCAAGGATACAAATATGTGTCTTGTCCCCTTCTGTCATTGGGATTGAGCACCGCAAGATCGAACCCATTACAAAGCACCTCTCCCATTGCAAGATAAATCAATCTAGTTGGCCAAACCAAATCAATAACTCGGAGATAAATATGAATCTATGAAAATCATGCATAAAAGAGTTCAGATAAAACTCAAATTATATTCATGGATAATCTAATCATAAACTCACAATTAATCGGATCCCAACAAACACACCGCAAAAAGTGATTACATCAGATAGAACTCCAAGAACATTGAGGAGAACATTGTATCGAAGATCAAAGAGAGAGAGAGAGAGAGAGAGAGAGAGAGAGAGATCTAGCTACTAATTATGGACCCGTAGGTCTATGGTTAACTACTCACACATCATCGTAAGGGCAGCAAGGTTGATGTAGAGCCTCTCCATGATCGAGTCCCCCTCCGGCAGAGTGCTGGAAAAGGCCTCCAGATGGTATCTCACGAGAACAGGAACTTGCGGCCGCGGAAAAAGTATTTTGGCTGGCTCTCTGTTGGTTTCCTGATTTTAGATAATTTATAGAGGCGGAGTTAAGTCAAACGGAGCTATGTGGGCCCCACAAGCCACCAGGGCGCGCCCTGGTGCCTCGTGGACCACTCCTCCATCTTCTCGTTCCCTCCCGAAGCTTCCAGGTCTCTTATGTCCAAAAAAACTCCAAAAAGTTTCATGGCATTTGGACTTCGTTTGGTACTGATATTCTGAAAAAACCAAAAACAAGCAAAAAAGCATCAACTAGCACCAGACACTAAGTTAATAGGTTAGTCCAAAAAATGATATATAATTGCTTGTAAATGTATATAAAATATCTAAGATTGATACTATAATAGCATGAAACAATAAAAAATCTAGTACTTTGTAGATGTATCAAGGTGGTGGACTGGTGGTGGAAGGGGCACCCGTCGGAGATGAGCAAGGAGGAAGAGAGCGAGTGAAGGAGGAAGGGAGTACTTTGGGTTCGGTCAAGAAAAAACTGGGGACTGATTTGCAAAATAACCCCTGCGACATTAATCTCTGGATGGAGACAGGATGAAACGCTGTTGTTGTGTGCTACCTGAGAGACGAGAGGCACGGGGAAAGAGATTGTACAGTTCACAGCTTCCCAGTCGGACGGTTGAGGAGGTGACCGGCCAGAGCTGGCGCGGTCGACCGGCGCCCAACATTCCCAAATTGACAAATTTGCCGTTGGGTAAACATAGCATGTTATTAGTATGGTGTGTGCTATACCACTGAAGATCGGCCAGCTCGCGAGCCATCAGATCTTGTGCATCAGCCGAGCTGTGCTCTCCACCATTGCAACACATGTTTTATTGCAGATTTTTTTCAGAACAAAAGAGTTGTTGCATATTTTTTGCAACAGAGGTCTTGTTCAGTTTTTTTTCATCTTCACTTTTTTGCAGCACAACTGATGTTACTGAAGGAACTTCTGCAACATTACAGATGTTGTAGAAAAAAATGATGAGGAGGCAGGGGCACACGTCAACATGTGTCATATCAACAAGGCGGCAGACGGAAGCCAAAAAATCAGCCAATCGAGGTGAATCGTTTTCCTATTAATATCGTGGGAGCTGAAACAGAAAATATTTACCCGTTCCCTTCGGCAAGTAACAAAAAGTAGCCATATACTTGCATCAAAATCAATTTAAATGTGTCTTGTGAAATGACTTCTTCATACACGGTGCTAGGAGTGCTCGGCTAGGAGCTATGTGCAAGTCTTAAATGAAAAGAAATATTCTATTTCTAAAATCCATTGTCTATTTTTCCTAACCATGCAATCATGCCACTAAATAAGTCATGCATGCAAGCCATATTTTTTTTCATTACTCTATGCATGCAATGCTGCCACATCATCAAAACATGCATGTTAATCATAAGTTATTTTCTGCATTAGAGTTCATCCTTCACATTTTGTTTGAAATGCCAATATTTTAAATGCAATTCATTTTTTTCCTTCGTATTTTTTAAAGCTTACATTTGCTTTTCATTAGTTTTAGATGCTTTTAAAGACTATTTATGCATTCTTTTGCAAGGTTCCCGCAAGCCGGGCATCATGTAGTATATACTTGTTTTTGTTATGTTGATCTCTCCACCGAGTGGGCCCAATGGCCCATCGGGCCCTGATCTATTCGCGCCCTGATCGGGGGCGCCCAACCCTCTTATGGTTGGTGGGCCCCTGTGACCTGCAATATATAGAGAGGTGGGGGCCGGGGCACACAGTACGAGGTTCACCGCGCCGCCAGTATCCCCACCGAAATCCCCTTCCGAACTAGGGCAATCGCAGTGCTCATGGGAAGCACCACTGCCACCCCTCCATCTCGATCTCTCAGCCATCACCGACCCCTACTTCACCATGGCCGGTGCTGGATCGAGCTCATCTTCACCTAAAGAAGGTAGGTTCACCAAAAGATCTAGCCTACCCCGATCCAGAGGATCTATCAATGGTATCAGCCAGGTTGGGTCTAGATTTTCGGTACAACAAAGAAAAGTAAATCCCTCCCCAAAGAACCCTAGAAGGGCAAATAAATCTTAAAGAAAAGTTGCGCCACCGCACCGGCCGCGCCGTTCCTCTCGATCCGGATGGGCATCGGCATGCCGAGCCATTTGGAAGAAGAACACAGGCAGTGGGGGCACCACATCTTCGCCACTGCTAAAAGAATAGACCCCATCGGGGCAAAGGGCAATGCAGCCAAGCCATTCGACGGCAGCGCGCTTCCCGCGAGGGAAAACGCGCTACCGGCGAAGGGGCTGACCACGGCGCCGCCATAGGGTGGTCCATTGTCGTCGTATTCAGAGGAAGGGGCAAGACCTCCCGTCTCTCTCTGCCACTGGCTCGCGGTGGATGGGGAGAATAGAAGGGAGAAGGAGAAAGAGAAAGCGCGCGCTGCGGTGGCCGTCACCGGCGGCAGGAGCACGGCATGGTGGCTAGTCGGCCAGAGAAAAGTAGCGCATAGTGGTGCAGTGGAGGCACAGCTGTGTTTTCTGCTTGATCTGCCACGGATGAGGAAAGGGAAGGAGAGAAAGGAGGCTCTGCCGTGGCGCGGTAGATCCCCAGCCGTCGCCGGTGGCCGGGAAGGGCGGCCGGGGCACAGCTCCGAGGCTCCGCCGGCGAGAGAGAGTCGAGCGGCGTAGCGAAAGGGACGAGAGCGGCGCACGGGGGGAGGAATGACCCAGGGTTTCCCCCTCGGCCGCTTCGGGAGCTGGTTTTGTTCTAGTGAAGCTCCCGGGCTGCCGTCCGATCTGATGGACGGCCAGGATGGGCTGGCGTGGTTAACCCTAGCTCTCCAAGCGCTTGGAGGGCCTCGGGCCGAAACGGCCAGGCCGCAGGCCGGCTGGAGCGCGGTTGGGCTGGCTTTCGGCCCAAAGAGCGCGGATGGTTCCTTTTGGTTATATGTTTTCTGTCCAGAATTTGGGTAGATTGCAAATAGTTTTTCTATGCATTTTTTCCCAACAAAAATTTTATTTTAAAAAATAGAAAAGTAAACAGAAAAAGTTCTGAAAACGAAAATAGAAAATTTTCAGAAAAATAAATGTTCATGGATTTTTACAAAGAAAATAATGAAGTTCATGAATGGTCAAAGAAAAGTTTATGTAAAGTATAAAAAGTTCTTGAATTTTTATTCATGTTTTTCCGCTGCGTAAATAATTAATAGTGCTCTTTTACAAAGAAAATAAAAGTATATTTAAAGAGCATATTAAATTAATTATGATTATGTTATTTTTATGACCAACGTTGTTAATAACATGATCATGTTTTATTATTGAAATTTAAAGGTGCATTTATTTCTAATATTTTGCCCAATGGTAATATAGATTTAATTGCATAGACAATTATATGTTTAATTTGACCAACGTTAGATTAATGCATATGATTATTATATTGATGTCACTTAAATTGTGATTTCAGGAGGCTTTCACTTGATGAGTTGCCTAAAAGAAGTTCCGACACTCAGAGGTGACAATCACACTGAGTGGAGGAAGAAAGTTGAACTAGCATTTGTTTGTGCTGATATGGACTGGGTTCTGGATGAACCACAGCCGGTCAGACCTACAGAGCCAGTAAGAGAGACCACTGATACTGATGCTGCATGGGATAAAAAGAGGGGGATTATGCTCCTTTGGAGATGTCCTACATCATAGACAACCAAAAGTGGGTCAATGCAAACAAAAAAAATGCATGGCCTTCATAAAGAATACAATTGAGAGCACCATTGTGGGCTCCATTACAGAGTGCACTTCCGCAGGGGAGTTGCTCACAAAGATAAAGAGCCAGTTCACGGGCTCTTCAAAGATATATGATACCCAGGTGTTAAAACAACTTGTGACAGAACAATACACAGGTGGTGGAATAAGAGAGCACATCCTCAGGATGAGCAATATGGAAGCAAAGCTAAAGCCCATGGATGAGGATCTGGAGATCAAAGCAAAGCTCTTGGTCCACCTGGTCATGGCTTCACTGCCAAAGGAGTTTGAAACTTTTGTTGTGAACTACAATATGTCACCTGGAACATGGGACATTGAAAAGACAATTGCAATGTGTGTCCAACAAGAGGACAGACTAAAAGCCTCACATGGTGGTACACTCAACTATGTGAAGGATCACAAGAAAAAGAACTACAATCAAAACAGCAAAAGTTCTCCTTCAAAGCCACAAGGAAAAGCTCCCTATCAGCGTCAGCAATAGTCTTTCCCAGTGGACAAAGACACTTGTCTCCACTGTAAGCAGACCAGGCATCACAAGAAAGACTGCCCTGTTTGGCTGAAGTCCTTAATGGCAAAGCAAGCTAACAACATTGTTTCCTTAGTTAATGAATCCTTGTACACACTTTCGAAATCTACTTGGTGGATTGACTCAGGGGCAACTATTCATGTTGCAATTGTTTACAGGGATTCCATTCGACCCGGACTACGCTAAGAAGAGAAGGAGGCATTGAAGTAGCCAATGGAATAAAAGCGGAAGTTGAATCTGTCGGCGACATCTCCTTGGAGTTAGCTGATGGATTCAAGCTTCTACTTAGAGATGTTCTTTATGTTCCTTCATGTAATAGAAACTTAATTAGCATTTCATGTTTGGACAAAGAAAATTATGAGTGTTATTTTGGACATGGCAAGTGTGCCATATGGTATAATAATGCTTATGTGGGTAATGCTTTAAATGATGAGCTTTATTTGTTATCACTTCGTGAAAAAGTGCATTCTGTATGCAATGTGAATGAACATGTTTCCGCGTCGAATAAAGTACAAAAGAAAAGAAAGAGAACATTCGACTCATCGAAATAATGGCACTGTCGCTTGGGCCATATTTCGAAGGGGAGAATAGAAAGATTAGTCAAAAGTGAAATTCTTCCACAGTTAGAATTCTCAGACTTAGAACAATGTGTAGATTGCATTAAAGGAAATTATATAAAACAAATCAAAAGGGTGCAATCCATAGCACAAGCACACTAGAAATCATCCAGTGGACCATTTCCGGTGAAAAGTGTGGATGGATATGACTCGTTCATAATATTCACAGATGATTACTCTCGCTATGGTTATATTTATCCAATCAAAGAAAGATCTGAAGCGTTGGATAAATTTAAAATATTCAAAGCTGAAGTTGAAAATCAGCATGATAAAAGACATAACGATAGTAAGGTCCGACCATGGGGGAGAGTACTACGGTCGGCACACTCTGATACGTCTCCAATGTATCTATATTTTTTGATTGCTCCATGCTATGTTATCTACTATTTTGGGCAATATTGGGCTTTATTATCCACTTTTATATTATTTTTGGGACTAACCTATTAACCGGAGGCCCAACCCAGAATTGCTGTTTTTTGCCTATTTCAGTGTTTCGAAGAAAAGGAATATCAAACAGAGTCGAAACGGAATGAAATCAACTAGAGAAGTTATTTTTGGAAGGAAAGCTACCGGAAAAGCTTGGAGTGCATGTCAGGAAAGAAGGGAGGTGCCCACGAGGGTGGGGGCGCGCCCACCCCCCTAGGGCGCGCCCCCTGCCTCGTGCCCCCCCCCCTTCGGTCCACCGACATGCTTCTTTCATCCATATATACCTGCGTATCCTAAAACTTCCAGAACAGAGATTAGATCGGGAGTTCCGCCGCAGAAGCCTCCGTAACCACCGAAAACCAATCTAGACCCGTTCCGGCACCCTGCCGGAGGGGGCAATCCTTCTCCGGTGGCCATCTTCATCATCCCGGTGCTCTCCATGACGAGGAGGGAGTAGTTCTCCGTCGGGGCTGAGGATATGTACCAGTAGCCATGTGTTTTATCTCTCTCTCTCTCTCTCGTGTTCTTGAGATGATATGATCTTGATGTATCGCGAGCTTTGCTATTATAGTTGGATCTTATGTTTCTCCTCCCCCTCTACTCTCTTGTAATGAATTGAGTTTTCCCCTTGAAGTAATCTTATCGGATTGAGTCTTTAAAGATTTGAGAACACTTGATGTATGTCTTGCCGTGCGTATCTATGGTGACAATGGGATACCACGTGATTCACTTGATGTATGTTTTGGTGATCAACTTGCGGGTTCCGCCCATGAACCTATGCATAGGGGTTGGCACACGTTTTCGTCGTGATTCTCCGGTAGAACTTTGGGGCACTCTTTGAGGTCCTTTGTGTTGCTTGAATAGATGAATCTGAGATTGTGTGATGCATATCGTATAATCATACCCACAGATACTTGAGGTGACATTGGAGTATCTAGGTGACATTAGGGTTTTGATTGATTTGTGTTTGAAGGTGTTATTCTAGTACGAACTCTAGGGCTGTTTGTGACACTTATAGGAATAGCCCAACAGATTGATTGGAAAGAATAACTTTGAGGTGGTTTCGTACCCTACCATAATCTCTTCGTTTGTTCTCCGCTATTAGTGACTTTGGAGTGACTCTTTGTTGCATGTTGAGGGATAGTTATGTGATCCAATTATGTTAGTATTGTTGAGGGAACTTACACTAGTGAAAGTATGAACCCTAGGCCTTATTTCCTAGCATTGCAATACCGTTTACGCTCACTTTTATCATTCTTTACCTTGTTGTTTTTATATTTTCAGATTACAAATACTATTATCCACTATCCATATACCACTTGTTTCACCATCTCTTCGCCGAACTAGTGCACCTATACAATTTACCATTGTATTGGGTGTGTTGGGGACACAAGAGACTCTTTGTTATTTGGTTGCAGGGTTGCTTGAGAGAGACCATCTTCATCCTACGCCTCCTACAGATTGATAAACCTTAGGTCATCCACTTGAGGGAAATTTGCTACTATCCTACAAACCTCTGCACTTGGAGGTCCAACAACGTCTACAGGAAGAAGGTTGTGTAGTAGACATCAAGCTCTTTTCTGGCACCGTTGCCAGGGAGGTTAGCGCTTGAAGGTATGTCTTTAGATCTTGCATTCGTGTCTTTTAGTTTCTTGTTTTATCACTAGTTTAGTTTATAAAAGAAAACTATAAAAAATGGAATTGAGTCTCTCTCATACGCTTCACCTTTTTAATATCTTTCGTGAGTATGATGGGAAGGATAATTGTGCTCAAGTGCTAGAAGAAGAAATCTATAAAATGTTTGGCACTAAATCTTTGAATGAGAGCATGATTGCAATGTTGTTAGTACGAATTCTTTGAATATCCATGATACTAATGATGATTTGCACTAGTTATGATGAAAATGTCTCCTATAAACATGTCAATTCTTGTGGAGTGCAATGGGTTTGTAAGTACACACCAAATAGGGAAGATAGATATTGCAAGAGGCATAAGTACTTAGAAACTAAATTGTTGCAAGAAAGTCTTGATGATTGTGCTGAAAGATTCAATATTTTTCGCGCCCCTTGTGAACTTTGCAATGAACATGGTCATTTAAATCTCCAATGCAAATTGTTTCATGACCGAATCGTATCCAAAAATTGTGATAATTTGATTACCCTTGAGCATCATAAAGATCTTAGTCTTCTTTTGGGGTATGAGGAAATGAAACGTATAACGGATGGTATTCCAAAGTTTAATCTTGATAGAATTCTTGATTTTGATCTAGAGAAGATTTATATATATTGTGCAGTGAATTGCATTGAAAATCCTTATATTGCCAATTACATAAAGAAAAGAAAACAAATAGAAGATGAAGAGAATACTAATGAAAGGGAAGAGGCTTCCCATTACCCTCCTATTATTTCTTATGATGAATCAGGTAACGATGAGGAGCCTCCTATTCAACCAATCTCATTAATAAGGAGCTCCAAAAAGAGGATTGAACCCACACATGATGTGGTGAAGAAGAAGAAAAGAAAAAGGAAGAGAGGTAAAAATATATCTCTCCCAAATAATGTTGCTCCTATTATTATTGTGCCTCATGAAAATATAATTGTGGAAGATAATGATACGTCTTATAATCTCGAAAATCTTTTTGGCACTTGCTTGGAAGAATATGATAATTGCTATACTATTGGTGCTATCTATACTATTAATGATGAGAGTGATTATGCTTATGATATGAAAAGGCCCAAGCTTGGGGATGCTATGTTTAATGAAGATGATATTTTTAGTCTCCCAAGTTTTGATATGCAAATTTATAATGATGATAGCATGCCTCCTACTTATGATAATTATTGTGATGATACATATGCTATAAAGAGTAGTGATTATATTTATAAAACTCGTCATGATTATGATTACCCTTTTTCTGAACATTACTCTTTTAATGTGGAAACAATTTATAGTATTCAAGTCTCTTATGATACTCCCACTATTTCGATTAAGAAGAAATTTGCTTATGTGGAGAGTAATAAAATTTCTATGCTTGAAGATCATGAAAAGAATGCTTTAGGTGCTGGTTATATTGTTGAATTCATTCATGATGCTACTGAAAATTATTATGAGGGAGGAATATACGCTTGTAGGAATTGCAATAATATCAAGTTTCCTCTCTATCTGCTTAAAATTTCAAAGTTTTGTTTGTTTTGCCCTCCTATGCTAGTTGATTATTGTTCCCATAAGTTTTTTGCTCACAAAATCCCTATGCATAGGAAGTATGTTAGACTTAAATGTGCTAGTCATATTCTTCATGATGCTCTTTTTATGTTACAATTCTTATCTTTTATGTGAGCATCATTGAAATCATCATGCCTAGCTAGGGGCGTTAAACGATAGCGCTTGTTGGGAGGCAACCCAACTTTATTTTTGTTACTTGCTTTTTGTTCCTGTTTAGTAATAAATAATTAATCTAGCCTCTGTTTAGATGTGCTTTTATGCTTTTAATTAGTGTTTGTGCCAAGTAGAACCTTTGGGAAGACTTGGGGAAAGTCTTGTTGATCATGCTGTAAAAAACAGAAACTTTAGCGCTCACGAGAACTGATGTCATTTTTATTTGGAGAGTTATATTTAGTTAATTATTTTTTAATATGATTAATAGATAAATTCCTCACGTCCAGGAATTTATTTTAGAATTTTTGGGGTTCCAGATCTTGCGCTAGCTACAGAATACTACAGACTGTTCTGTTTTTGACAGATTTTGTTTTCCGTGTGTTGTTTGCTTACTTTGATGAATCTATGGCTAGTAAAATAGTTTATAATCCATATAGAAGTTGGAATAAAGTAGGTTTAACACCAATATAAATGAATAATGAGTTCATTACAGTACCTTGAAGTGGTGTTTTGTTTCTTTCGCTAACGGAGCTCACGAGTTTTCTACTTTAAGTTTTGTGTTGTGAAGTTTTCAAATTTTGGGTAAGGATTCGATGGACTATGGAATAAGGAGTGGCAAGAGCCTAAGATTGGGGATTCCCAAGGCACCCCAAGGTAATATTCAAGGATAGCCAAGAGCCTAATCTTGGGGAAGCCCCAGAAGGCATCCCCTCTTTCGTCTTTGTTCATCGGTAACTTTACTTGGAGTTATATTTTTATTCACCAAATGATATGTGTTTTGCTTGAAGCATCAATTTATTTTGTTATTATTTGCTTGCTGTTATTTATAACAATGTTTTTCATCTTTTATTTCAATAAAGGTGGCATTGATAGTCTTTACTATGCCTATTTTAGAAGTCCACATGTTGCTGTTTGAAAACAGAAAGTTTACCGCTGTTGCAATAATTCCCTAGAAAATTAAGAATGTGATAAAATGTTTAAACCTTTTGCATATTAAGCTATGATAAATTTACTACAGTGGGATTTTTCTTTCATAATTTTTGGAGCTAGGGAAGTATTGATGTTGCTGCATTCTTTACAGACTATCCTGTTTAGGCAGATTGCTGTTATGTTTGCATTGTTTGCATATGTTTGCTTCTTTGATGATTCTATTTGAGGATAGGAATATTAAATATGCAGAGGAATTTAGTATTCAATGTTGAATAATAATTTTAGTGATTTGCTACAGTAGAGTATGATAAGGTTTTGGCAATGGTTTATACTAACTTATCTCACGAGTCCTTGTTGAGTTTTGTGTGGATGAAGCTTTTGAGATTTAGGGAGACCGTGATATGAGAGGAATTAAGGAGACACAAAATCTCAAGCTTGGGGATGCCCAAGGCATCCCAAGATAATATTTCAAGAAGTCTCGAGTGTCTAAGCTTGGGGATGCCCTAGTTGGCATCCCACCTTTCTTCTTCAACAACTATCGGTTAGTATCGGTTGATCCTAGTTTTTGCTTCTTCACATGATGTTTGCTATTTTTAGGATGTCATTTTTTTTTGCTTTGCTTAATGTTTGAATAAAATACCAAGATCTGAAATTATTAAATGTTAGAGAGTCTTCACATAGCTGCATAATTATTCGACTACTCATTGATCTTCACTTATATCTTTCGGAGTAGTTTGTCATTTGCTCTAGTGCTTCACTTATATCTTTTAGAGCATGGTGGTAGTTTTATTTTGAAGAAATAGATGAACTCTCATGCTTCACTTAGATTATTTTGAGAGTCTTAAATAGCATGGTAATTTTCTTAAATAATCCTAATATGCTAGGCATCCAAGAATAGTAAAAACTTTCATATAGAGCATTGAATACTAAGAGAAGTTTGATGCTTGATGATTGTTTTGAGATATGGAGATGGTGATATTAGAGTCATGATAGTTGAGTAGTTGTGAATTTGAGAAATACTTGTGTTGAAGTTTGTGATTCCCGTAGCATGCACGTATGGTGAACCGTTATGTGATGAAGTCGGAGCATGATTTATTTATTGATTGTCCTCCTTATGAGTGGCGGTCGGGGACGAGCGATGGTCTTTTCCTACCAATCTATCCCCCTAGGAGCATGTGTGTAGTACTTTGTTTCGATAACTAATAGATTTTTGCAATAAGTATGTGAGTTCTTTATGACTAATGTTGAGTCCATGGATTATACGCACTCTAACCCTTCCACCTTTGCTAGCCTTTCTAGTACCGCGCAACTTTCGCCGGTACCATAAACCCACCATATACCTTTCTCAAAACAGCCACCATACCTACCTATTATGGCATTTCCATAGCCATTCCGAGATATATTGCCATGCAATTTTCCACCGTTCCGTTTATTATGACACGCTTCATCATTGTCATATTGCTTTGCATGATCATGTAGTTGACATCGTATTTGTGGCAAAGCCACCGTTCATAATTCTTTCATACATGTCACTCATGCATCATTGCACATCCCGGTACACCGCCGGAGGTATTCATATAGAGTCATATCTTGTCCTAAGTATCGAGTTGTAATTCTTGAGTTGTAAGAAAAATAAAAGTGTGATGATCATCATTATTAGAGCATTGTCCCAGTGAGGAAAGGATGATGGAGACTATGATTCCCCCACAAGTCGGGATGAGACTCCGGACAAAAATAAATAAATAAATAAATTAAAGAGGCCAAAGAAGCCCAAATGAAAAAAGAGGCCATAAAAAAAGAGAAGGCCCAAATAAAAAAATTAAAAAAAGAGAGAAAAAGAGAGAAGGGGCAATGCTACTATTCTTTTACCACACTTGTGCTTCAAAGTAGCACCATGATCTTCATGATAGAGAGTCTCCTATGTTGTCACTTTCATATACTAGTGGGAATCTTTCATTATAGAACTTGGCTTGTATATTCCAATGATGGGCTTCCTCAAAATGCCCTAGGTCTTCGTGAGCAAGCAAGTTGGATGCACACCCACTTAGTTTCTTTTTGAGCTTTCATACACTTATAGCTCTAGTGCATCCGTTGCATGGCAATCCCTACTCACTCACATTGATATCTATTGATGGGCATCTCCATAGCCCGTTGATACGCCTAGTTGATGTGAGACTATCTTCTCCCTTTTTGTCTTCTCCACAACCACCATTCTATTCCACCTATAGTGCTATGTCCATGGCTCACGCTCATGTATTGCGTGAAGATTGAAAAAGTTTGAGAACATCAAAAGTATGAAACAATTGCTTGGCTTGTCATCGGGGTTGTGCATGATTTAAATATTTTGTGTGGTGAAGATGGAGCATAGCTAGACTATATGATTTTGTAGGGATAGCTTTCTTTGGCCATGTTATTTTGAGAAGACATGATTGCTTAGTTAGTATGCTTGAAGTATTATTATTTCTATGTCAATATGAACTTTTGTCTTGAATCTTATGGATCTGAATATTCATACCACAATTAAGAAGAATTACATTGAAATTATGCCAAGTAGCACTCCGCATCAAAAATTCTGTTTTTATCATTTACCTACTCGAGGACGAGCAGGAATTAAGCTTGGGGATGCTTGATACGTCTCCAACGTATCTATAATTTTTGATTGCTCCATGCTATGTTATCTACTGTTTTGGGCAATATTGGGCTTTATTATCCACTTTTATATTATTTTTGGGACTAACCTATTAACCGGAGGCCCAGCCCAAAATTGTTGTTTTTTTGCCTATTTCAGTGTTTCGAAGAAAAGGAATATCAAACGGAGTCGAAACGGAATGAAATCAACTAGAGAAGTTATTTTGGGAAGGAAAGCTACCGGAAAAGCTTGGAGTGCACGTCGGGAAAGAAGGGAGGTGCCCATGAGGGTGGGGGCGCGCCCACCCCCCTAGGGCACACCCCCCTGCCTCGTGGCCCCCCTTCGGTCCACCGACGTGCTTCTTTCATCCATATATACCTACATATCCTAAAACTTCCAGAACAGAGATTAGATCAGGAGTTCCGCCGCCAGAAGCCTCCGTAGCCACCGAAAACCAATCTAGACCGGTTCCGGCACCCTGCCGGAGGGGGCAATCCTTCTCCGGTGGCCATCTTCATCATCCCGGTGCTCTCCATGACGAGGAGGGAGTAGTTCTCCCTTGGGGCTGAGGGTATGTACCAGTACCTATGTGTTTGATCTCTCTCTCTCTCTCGTGTTCTTGAGATGATACGATCTTGATGTATCGCGAGCTTTGCTATTATAGTTGGATCTTATGTTTCTCCTCCCCCTCTACTCTCTTGTAATGAATTGAGTTTTCCCCTTGAAGTAATCTTATCGGATTGAGTCTTTAAAGATTTGAGAACACTTGATGTATGTCTTGCCGTGCGTATCTGTGGTGACAATGGGATACCACGTGATTCACTTGATGTATGTTTTGGTGATCAACTTGCAGGTTCCACCCATGAACCTATGCATAGGGGTTGGCACACGTTTTCGTCGTGATTCTCCGGTAGAACTTTAGGGCACTCTTTGAGGTCCTTTGTGTTGGTTGAATAGATGAATCTGAGATTGTGTGATGCATATCGTATAATCATACCCACGGATACTTGAGGTAACATTGGAGTATCTAGGTGACATTAGGGTTTTGATTGATTTGTGTCTTAAGGTGTTATTCTAGTACGAACTCTAGGGCTGTTTGTGACACTTATAGGAATAGCCCAACGGATTGATTGGAAAGAATAACTTTGAGGTGGTTTCGTACCCTACCATAATCTCTTCGTTTGTTCTCCGCTATTAGTGACTTTGGAGTGACTCTTTGTTGCATGTTGAGGGATAGTTATGTGATCCAATTATGTTAGTATTGTTGAGGGAACTTACACTAGTGAAAGTATGAACCCTAGGCCTTATTTCCTAGCATTGCGATACCGTTTACGCTCACTTTTATCATTCGTTACCTTGCTGTTTTTATATTTTCAGATTACAAATACTATTATCCACTATCCATATACCACTTGTTTCACCATCTCTTCGCCAAACTAGTGCACCTATACAATTTACCATTGTATTGGGTGTGTTGGGGACACAAGAGACTCTTTATTATTTGGTTGCAGGGTTGCTTGAGAGAGACCATTTCATCCTACGCCTCCTACGGATTGATAAACCTTAGGTCATCCACTTGAGAGAAATTTGCTACTGTCCTACAAACCTCTGCACTTGGAGGCCCAACAACGTCTATAAGAAGAAGGTTGTGTAGTAGACATCACACTCCATATGGCCAAGTCCCTAGACCTTTTGCAAAGTTCTTACAGGAGACTAGCATAGTTGCCCAGTATTCAATGCCGGGTGAACCTGTAGGATCGAAAGTATGTCTAGAGGGGGGGTGATTAGACTACTTGACCAAATAAAAACTTAACCTTTTCCCAATTTTAGTTCTTGGCAGATTTTAGCTATTTTAGGACAAGTCAAGCAATCATCACATAATTTAAGCAAGCATGCAAAGAGTATATAGGCAGCGGAAAGTAAAGCATGCAACTTGCAAGAATGTAAAGGGAAGGGTTTGGAGAATTCAAACGCAATTGGAGACACGGATGTTTTTCCCGTGGTTCGGATAGGTGGTGCTATCCTACATCCACGTTGATGGAGACTTCAACCCACGAAGGGTAACGGTTGCGCGAATCCACACAGGGCTCCACCCAAGGGTAACGGTTGCGCGATTCCACACAGGGCTCCACCCACGAAGGGTCCACGAAGAAGCAACCACCCGCAAAGGGTCCACGAAGAAGCAACCTTGTCTATCCCACCATAGCCATCGCCCACACAGGACTTGCCTCACTAGCGGTAGATCTTCACGAAGTAGGCGATCTCCTTGCCCTTACAAACTCCTTGGTTCAACTCCACAATCTTGTCAGAGGCTCCCAAGTGACACCTAGCCAATCTAGGAGACACCACTCTCCAAGAAGTAACAAATGGTGTGTAGGTAATGAACTCCTTGCTCTTGTGCTTCAAATGATAGTCTCCCCAACACTCAACTCTCTCTCATAGGATTTGGATTTGGTGGAAAGAAGGTTTGAGTGGAAAGCAACTTGGGAAGGCTAGAGATCAAGATTCATATGGTAGGAATGGAATGTCTTGGTCTCAACACATGAGTAGGTGGTTCTCTCTCAGAACATATGAGTTGGAATGGTGTGTGTGTTCTGATGGCTCTCTCATCGAATGAGAAGGAGGTGGAGGGGTATATATAGCCTCCACACAAAATCCAACCGTTACACAGTTTTCCAATCTCGGTGGGACCGAATCAATAAGCTCGGTCGGACCGAAAATGTAAACCTAGTGACCGTTAGTGATTTTCGGTGGGACTGACATGCAACTCGGTAGGACCGATATGGTTAGGGTTTGGGCATAACGTAATCTCGGTGAGACCGATTACACAAACTCGGTGAGACCGAATTTGGTAATTAGCTAACCAGAGAGTTGGTCAGGCAAACTCGGTGGGACCGATTTGCTCTTTCGGTGAGACCGAGTGGAACTCGGTGAGACCGAAAAGTTACAAAGGGGAAACACTGAGTTTACATTGCAATCTCGGTGGGACCGATTCGCTCTTTCGGTGAGACCGAAAAGTTACGAAAGGGAAACAGAGAGTTTGCAACCCCATCTCGGTGAGACCGAGATCCTTATCGGTAGAACCGAATTGCTAGGGTTTGGCAGTGGCTAATGACAAGTGAAACTCGGTGGCGCCGGATAGGAAGAATCGGTAGGACCGAGTTTGGCTTAGGGTTTAGGTCATATGTGGATATGGGAAAGTAGTTGAGGGTTTTGGAGCATATCACTAAGCACATGAAGCAAGAGGCTCATTAAGCAACACCTCATCCCTCCTTGATAGTATTGGCTTTTCCTAAAGACTCAATGTGATCTTGGATCACTAAAATATAAAATGAAGAGTCTTGAGCTTTTGAGCTTGAGCCAATCCTTTGTCCTTAGCATTTTGAGGGTTCCACTTTCACATCCATGCCATGCCAATCATTGAGCTTTCCTGAAATAATCATCTTGGAATAGCATTAGCTCAATGAGCTATATGTTGTTATGAATTACCAAAACCACCTAGGGATAGTTGCACTTTCAATCTCCCCCTTTTTGGTAATTGATGACAACATATAGATCAAAGCTTCGACAAATGATAATAAGCATGAAATATATCGTCGCTTTGAGAAGTATGTGATAAGTAAGAGCTCCCCCTAAATTTGTGCATATTTAAAATTTGCTTTGGACTGCAAATGCACAAAGAGTTAGAGTCATGGGTTACTCTTCCATGTCACATACATCTTGGTGGAGCGCTTAAAATGATAAGAATGAAATACATGCACTCATCACCAAGAATAATGAATGATCACATAAGATAGATAAGATAATAGCATTAAGCAAGCATTAAGTGTAGCTTATGATCAAACACATGATCATCAATGTCTCACAAATAATGGCGTAGTATCTCAAGCACTCAAAAGCAAACAAGTTCGAAAAAAACACCAAATAAAGCAAGAGAGAAAAGCAACACTCTCTCTCTCGAAGCCTATGGTCTATACATCTTCTCCCCCTTTGGCAACAAGTTACCAAAAGGTTCCTAGAAAATGCATAGCACTAGATCGACGCTCAGGCTTGATCTTCAGGTGGTGGTGGAGTCCAGATCACTCCAAGGACGAAGGCTTCAGTAGATGCTGAAGTAGACGCTGGAGTTGGAGCTGAAGTAGATGCTGGAGCTGGTGGAACTGAGGCTGTGGCTGGTGCTGAGGTGGTGGCTCTTGTGTCAGCAACTGGCACGGCAGACGACCTCGGACCTCTTGGCACTCTGGCAAAGGCATGAGTAGTAGTCCTGCCTCTCCTCTCCTGCATGTCCTCCTGGAGCTGCTCCACTGCAGACTAAACTTCCGTTACTTTGACATCCAGGTCATAGAACTGCTGTTCCATGATTCTCTCTAGGATCTGCTGATTTTGAGTGAGGGTGGCCAGACTTTGCTCAATCCTCAGCGTGGATGCAATCAAGTAACCAAGCTGCTCTTGTTTAGTCTTCAAGAAATACTCAGATGCCTCCTCTTGAGTTGGCATCTTGGCAGCTTTCTCCTTCCTCGCCTTCTCCTTCTTTGCGTAAGCTTGGGCAGATGATGGCTCGTTCTCAGTCATGACAACTTGATTGTCCTCGAAATCTAGACGGATGGGCAGGTGTTCCTTGTCCAATAGATATATGCCCATGCCCATCTTGGAGTTGATGAGCTCCTGAATCTGAGGGGCATATCCGCAGCTCCTCTTCTAGTCTGCTGCAGTCCTCTTGATTGATTCCACTATGAGGCTCATCACCTTGAACTTCTGAGGCACATCAAACACATGTAGCAAGTTGATAGCATGGCCTCTAATCATCTTGTGATCTCCAGACTTGGGCAGTAAGGTGTGCCTTAGTATCCAATTGATCGTCGGGAGCCCTGACAGAAGGTAATGTACTAAGCCAAACTTGAAGGTATCAAGTGCTTCATTTGGGATCTCCTTGTACATATTTGACATTGAGTTGTGGTCCATCTTCTTCTTGGCATAGATATCCAAGTCATCATCTTGCTCCTCTGGGGCATTAATGATCTGTGCCCACTCAGCAACTGTGGATTGGTACCTTGTACCCTCAGACATCCATGTGATCCTCCCATCTGGATAAAAGTGAGCTGTGGAGTAGAACTGCATGATGAGTTCCTCGTTCCACTTTGTGAGCTTCTGCCCAACAAAGTCAGCTACTCCACAAGCTATGAAGCTGTCTTGCACTCCAGGATAGTGCTCCTCATTGTCCTTGATGTATGTCCAATCAACCCATCGCATATCACAGACAATGGGCTTCTTATCTAGCAGCACTGTCTCATAAAAATCCTGCTGCTCCTTGGTGTGAAACCTGTAGTCCACGGCAGTCCTTCTCCTTGAAGCATACGGGTCTGCTTCTCTCCACTTCCTCAGCCCTGAATCTCTCCTGAGCTTCATATCCTCAGCCACAGGATGAGCATCGTTGTGGTCTGGGATCTTGGGCTTTAGCTTCCTTAGGACATTCTCTTCCTCTTCTTCAGCAACAGTCTCAGGCACTGGGGCCTTGTTCTTTTCAGCTGCAGGAATGCTTCTTGTGTTCCTCTTTGGCTTTGGCTTTGGAGCTGGCTTGGCCTTGGAAGCAGCTCCCCCTGATTTTATGGCATCTCCCATTAGCTTGGGTGCCTTGGGTGCTGGTGCAGCTACTTCTTCTTCTTCTTCCTCTTCCATGATGGAAGCTTTGCCAAGCACTCTAGCCACAGTCTTCTTCACCCTTTCCTTTCTTTTCTTGCTCTCAGCTGCAACTGGCTCTATGGGCTTCTCAGTTGACATTCTGGCCTTTGACATTGGCTGCCTGCCTGCTGGCCTTTTGATTTTCAGGCCTGGCTTAGTGCCTTGAGCTGGCTCAACTCTCTTGGAAGTGGCCTCTTCCTCTGCCACATAGTCCTTCATCTTCGGAATCTGAAGTCCTCTTCTTCCTCTGTCTCGTGGCAGCCTTTGGCAAGTTGCTAGGAGTGCTCCTGCTGCCTTCATCAGAAGAACTGGAGGGACTAGTGCCCTCACTCATCACCACTTGCTGTTCTGACATATTCTGGCTATCACTTTGATCAGACATGCTGCAAACTTGACTGCTGACCCTGTGAACAGATTATAGATGAGGTAGAAAGGATGAGCATCACAAAATGCAGAGATTTTTGCAAAAAGAATGATCCAAAAACTTAGTTTTAGTTTCCCACTGAAATCATCTCGGATCTACCGATTTTCAAACTCGGTGATACCGAAGCAGTTTTGGAACCTAAACTAGTGAACTCGGTAGGACCGAGTCACAGTTCGGTGGCACCGAGACTGCTAGGGTTTCACAGAGTTCCAAAATCGGTCACACCGATAAGTAATTCTCGGTCAGACCGAGTCTCACTTGTGCAATGGCATAAGCCAAATCGGTGGGACCGAGTTTTTCAACTCGGTGGGTCCGAGATGGTTTCGGCGGAAACCTAAACCTAGAATTTTCGAATCAAGCCTAATCTACGGGCGTTTTGACTGGATAGAAGTTTATCAAACGTGGCTAGAATCAATATGATCACAATGTGCTAGGAATCAGATTGAGGAATAGCACAAAGATCAAGTCCATACCCTAGTTCGGCGGGGACTTGCTACGGCGGCAACGGCGGGGCAGAATTCCCGTTGACGGCGACGGAGACCAGCGACTGGAGGCGGCTGGCGGCGAGAAGACGATCCGGAGACCACGAGGGCAGAGCAGGCTATCGCGCGGGCGAAGGGGTTCGGAGAAATTTCCAAATTTTGCCCGTGACTATATATAGCCCGACCCTGTCGGTGTGACCGAGTGGAACAACTCGGTGGCACCGAGATTCATAACTGCGTGCAGTTACTGAAACTCGGTGTGACCGAAAGGTTCAAATCGGTTGCACCGAGATCGAAAACCTAGATCAACTTAATGATCTCGGTAGGGCCGAAAGTGGAGTATCGGTCAGACCGAGAATCATAAAGAGGTTTTGGAAGTTTAAGTCTATGACGAATCGGGGACTCCGAGCGCTCCTCACACAGAGTGGTTCGAATCTGACTTGATCAAATTTTGTGATGCAGCATGAATAGAGTTTGAGACGAGAAAAGCATAGATAGCTAGAGGAGGTTCTTAGGCATTCTTGTCCATCCACTTGGCAAAAGAAGATAAAACCAAACAATCAAAACAACAAGTGGATGTCCTCGAATGAGTAAAATATGCAACCAGCATGCTCACACAATAAGATGGCAAATGAAATATGTGACAAGGCATGCACAACCAATTCTAGCATCTATCAAGCAATTTGCGATGACTAGGTCATCTATATATGAGTATATTGACTTAGGAGTCAAGTGAGACACTTGATCATAGGTCATACTCATCGTTTAAGCTCAAGTGGGGTTACCACTTTTACATAAAGCATTGTTGTGTTCACATCTTTAGAGTTGCTTTAGCTCAAGTCTTAGAGTAAAGCTCCCCCTAGATGTGATATCCCCCCTAAGAGGGATGAACTAACCTTGGGTTTTGTCGATGATGACTTCATGTAGATATTGAAGATGTGGATGCTCAATGTTGATGTAGATCTCTTGGAGCTATCCATTTGAGTGAATTGCACTTTCAATACCTACATGGGTTAGTCCCACAAGGAACAAACAAGGATATCCATAGACATAGAGTGATGCACACAAAAGATGATGTCCATGAAAACTTTTAGGTTACCTTGTCCCTTGTCTTACCAACAAGAGGGTTTGTGACTCCTTGAACTAGTGCAAGATGTGGAAGTTGATTGCACTTGTTCTTGCCAAAATGATAAGAGTGAAGTATGTTGGCGGAGTCACCCTCAAGAACTCTCTAGTTCTTCTTCTTTTGGATCCACATCATCTTGATGGGAATCCTTGGAGTTGTAGTCGTACTTGATGAAGTGGAACTTGAAGTAGTCTTGGGAATCCACTTGACTAAGGTCTTTGGAGCTTCTTCAAATGCATCAATTTCCTCTTGAAGCTTGTCCTTGCCTTTTTGCTTGTAGTCTTGTGGTGGAAGATCATCTTGAGCTTGTGTCCCCTTGAAAGAAGTATACTTCTCTTGTTGAGGGACAAACTTTGTCTTGGGGTATTGATCTTCTTCCCACTCAACTCCATTGGCATTGAACTTTCGTTCAAAACCAACACCTTGATTCTTCCGGTGCATTCCTTGCTTGCGCACAATTTCCTCGAATTGCTTACTCCCGGCAAGGCTTTTGTACACTCCTTTCTCTATAATTCCCTTCAATAAACTATTTTCTTGCTCAAGTGTAACTTGGCTAAGAGAATCATTAGTGGAATCAAGAGAGCTACTAGAAGTAACAATATTGGATTTAGCATGATCATTGTTACTACTAGAGGAAGAATCTTTCTTGTTAGACTTGACTTGAGGCATGTAAGTGGATAAGAGTAAACGCTTGGCAATGTAAGAAGAACTTTTCTTGCGGAGATCATCATTGATTGCTTTTAAGAACTCATGCTCTTGCTCAAGATTGAGCTTTTCAAAGCGTAATTTCTCATGAGCTCTTAAAAGTTCTCGATGATCTTCGAAGATGGTTTCATGAGCTAACTTAAGAGTGTTTAGTTCTTTAGTTAGGGCCTCAATCTTCTCCTTATCATTGTCATTCGTTTTATCTTGATTAGCATGTTTAATTGACATTTCATCATAGTATTCATCACTAGAGTTGTCAACAAGCAAATCATCACCTAACAAGTCATCTTCATCACTATTGAAATCAACATACTCGGGGTGTGTTACCTTAGGACCTTTGGCCATGAAGCATCTTCCAATTCCTTCATTTGGTGAGTCAAATATGTCGTAGGAGTTGGTTGACACAAGTGCTAGACCGGCAACACCTTCATCTTGAGTATCTTCGGAGTCGGAGTGATAACTTCTCTCGGAGTGGCTGTCGGAGTCGGAGCCGGATACCCATTCACCAACATGAGCTTGATGTCTTCGTCTTGTGTAGCTCCTTGATGATTTTTCCTTCCTTTCCGAATCCTTGCTTCTCCGTGAGTATCTTCGTTCATAACGATCATCTCTACTCCTTCTCTCTCTTGGTGGTGATCCTTTGCTTCTTCTTTTTGGAGAATCTTCTCTTCTCTTGTAGGGAGCCGTACACTCATTGGAATAGTGTCCGGGTCTTCCACAATTGTAGCAGTTTCGCTCTCGACTAGAAGATCTTTTGTCATTGTAGGACCTTGACTTGGAGCTTCTATCTTTGCTTCTACTCTTGTAGAACTTGTTGAAGTTCTTCACCATTAAGCTCAATTCTTCATTGAAGTCTTGTTTCTCACTTGATGATGTAGGGGCTTCACATGAGGCTTTATAGGCACCACTTGATTTGTTGTGAAGTTCCTCTTTATCCTTAAGTGACATCTCATGAGCAACAATTCTTCCAATCACCTCCGTTGGCTTGAGATCTTTGTAATTGGGCATCATTTGGATCAATGTGCACACGGTATCATATTTTCCATCCAAGGCTCTTAGAATCTTCTTGATGATGAATCTATCGGTCATCTCTTCACTTCCTAAGCCGGCAATCTCATTTGTGATGAGAGCAAGCCTAGAGTACATTTCAGCGACACCTTCACCATCCTTCATCTTGAACTTGTCAAGTTGGCTTTGAAGCACATCCAACTTGGATTCCTTGACGGAGTCGGTACCTTCGTGCATATCAATCAAAGTGTCCCAAATTTCCTTTGCATTCTCAAGGCGGCTGATTTTGTTGAATTCTTCGGGGCACAATCCGTTGAAGAGAATATCACAAGCTTGAGCATTGTATTGCA
This sequence comes from Triticum aestivum, assembly GCF_018294505.1. Lineage (NCBI taxonomy): Eukaryota > Viridiplantae > Streptophyta > Magnoliopsida > Poales > Poaceae > Triticum > Triticum aestivum. The sequence goes on from NC_057797.1 coordinate 88,787,680, forward strand.
ACATCTTCAACTCATCCGCGGTAGCTTCACGGTTTGGTTCTCTCCCATCAAAGAAGTCACCTTGCAAACCAACACACACAATAGCCCAAACGGCGGGGTTATGTCCAAGAATATGCATTTTCATTTTATGCTTCCAACTAGCAAAATTAGTACCATCAAAGTAAGGACCTCTACGGTGATAATTTCCCTCGCTAGACGCCATACTCTCCTAGGTTGTGAAACCAAGGCTATGACCACCAAAAGCTATGGAGATCAAGCAAATGGAGACCAAAGCTCTGATACCACTTGTAGGATCGAAAGTATGTCTAGAGGGGGGGTGATTAGACTACTTGACCAAATAAAAACTTAACCTTTTCCCAATTTTAGTTCTTGGCAGATTTTAGCTATTTTAGGACAAGTCAAGCAATCATCACATAATTCAAGCAAGCATGCAAAGAGTATATAGGCAGCGGAAAGTAAAGCATGCAACTTGCAAGAATGTAAAGGGAAGGGTTTGGAGAATTCAAACGCAATTGGAGACACGGATGTTTTTCCCGTGGTTCGGATAGGTGGTGCTATCCTACATCCACGTTGATGGAGACTTCAACCCACGAAGGGTAACGGTTGCGCGAGTCCACACAGGGCTCCACCCAAGGGTAACGGTTGCGCGAGTCCACACAGGGCTCCACCCACGAAGGGTCCACGAAGAAGCAACCACCCACAAAGGGTCCACGAAGAAGCAACCTTGTCTATCCCACCATGGCCATCGCCCACACAGGACTTGCCTCACTAGCGGTAGATCTTCACGAAGTAGGCGATCTCCTTGCCCTTACAAACTCCTTGGTTCAACTCCACAATCTTGTCGGAGGCTCCCAAGTGACACCTAGCCAATCTAGGAGACACCACTCTCCAAGAAGTAACAAATGGTGTGTAGGTAATGAACTCCTTGCTCTTGTGCTTCAAATGATAGTCTCCCCAACACTCAACTCTCTCTCATAGGATTTGGATTTGGTGGAAAGAAGATTTGAGTGGAAAGCAACTTGGGAAGGCTAGAGATCAAGATTCATATGGTAGGAATGGAATGTCTTGGTCTCAACACATGAGTAGGTGGTTCTCTCTCAGAACATATGAGTTGGAATGGTGTGTGTGTTCTGATGGCTCTCTCATCGAATGAGAAGGAGGTGGAGGGGTATATATAGCCTCCACACAAAATCCAACCGTTACACAGTTTTCCAATCTCGGTGGGACCGAATCAATAAGCTCGGTCGGACCGAAAATGTAAACCTAGTGACCGTTAGTGATTTTCGGTGGGACTGACATGCAACTCGGTAGGACCGATATGGTTAGGGTTTGGGCATAACGTAATCTCGGTGAGACCGATTACACAAACTCGGTGAGACCGAATTTGGTAATTAGCTAACCAGAGAGTTGGTCAGGCAAACTCGGTGGGACCGATTTGCTCTTTCGGTGAGACCGAGTGGAACTCGGTGAGACCGAAAAGTTACAAAGGGGAAACACTGAGTTTACATTGCAATCTCGGTGGGACCGATTCGCTCTTTCGGTGAGACCGAAAAGTTACGAAAGGGAAACAGAGAGTTTGCAACCCCATCTCGGTGAGACCGAGATCCTTATCGGTAGAACCGAATTGCTAGGGTTTGGCAGTGGCTAATGACAAGTGAAACTCGGTGGCGCCGGATAGGAAGAATCGGTAGGACCGAGTTTGGCTTAGGGTTTAGGTCATATGTGGATATGGGAAAGTAGTTGAGGGTTTTGGAGCATATCACTAAGCACATGAAGCAAGAGGCTCATTAAGCAACACCTCATCCCTCCTTAATAGTATTGGCTTTTCCTAAAGACTCAATGTGATCTTGGATCACTAAAATATAAAATGAAGAGTCTTGAGCTTTTGAGCTTGAGCCAATCCTTTGTCCTTAGCATTTTGAGGGTTCCACTTTCACATCCATGCCATGCCAATCATTGAGCTTTCCTGAAATAATCATCTTGGAATAGCATTAGCTCAATGAGCTATATGTTGTTATGAATTACCAAAACCACCTAGGGATAGTTGCACTTTCAGAACCTCAGCAAAATGGAGTAGCTGAAAGGCGCAACCGTACACTTATGGATATGGTGCGCAGCATGATGAGTTATTCCAACTTGCCATTGGGATTATGGATGGAGGCGCTTAAAACCGCCATCCACCTTCTCAATAGAGTACCAAGCAAGTCGGTGCCCAAAACACCGTACGAGCTATGGACAGGAAGGGTGCCCTCCCTACATCACTTTAGGGTGTGGGGGTGTCCTACTGAGGCCAAAATGTTTAATCCAAACATTGCAAAGTTAGATCCCAAAACAGTAAGTTGCCACTTCATTGGCTATCCAGACAGATCAAAAGATTTTCGTTTCTACTGCCCAGACAGATATATAAAGTTTGTAGAAACGAGACATGCAGTCTTCTTTGAGGATGAAATGATGAGGGGGAGCTTGTTAGCTAGGAAAATTGATCTTGAGGAGAAGAGGGTGCATGCACCTAATCCGATGATTCGGGAGCCATTTTTCTCACTACCAGTTGCAACTCCACCCATGACAACTATGGGGGTAGACCCGGAACCTGTCTGTCAGGAGCCGACTAAACCCGTTGTTGAGCATGAAAGGGAGGTGCAACAGCAAATTTTAGAAGAAGTACCAGAAGTTGAGGCACATAATGTGCCAGAAACTGAGGCCCTTAGAAGGTCTACAAGACCAAGAAAGTCAGCTATTTCTACTGATTTTAAAGTTTATAACACATAAATGGTTCATATGGAAAAAGATCCCATCTCATATGAAGAAGCCATGAGAAGCCCTCATTCATCGAAGTGGATGAAGGCAATGGAAGACAAGATGAAATCGATGTGTTCCAAAGATGTTTGGGACTTAGAGGAAATTCCTAAAGGAGCCAAAACAGTAGGTTGTAAATGGGTCTATAAAATTAAGTATGACTCTAAAGGGAATATAGAAAAGTATAAAGCACGACTCGTGGCAAAAGGATTTACACAAAGAGAAGGGATAGATTACAATGAGACATTTTCTCCCGTCTCATGTAAGGATTCCTTCAGAATCATAATGGCATTAGTTGCTCATTTTGATTTAGAGTTACATCAAATGGATGTTAAGACGGCATTTCTGAATGGTGATTTAAAAGAAAAGGTCTACATGAAACAACCCAAGGGTTTTATCATGGAAGGCAAGGAAAATATGGGATGCCACCTGAAGAAATCCATTTATGGATTAAGACAAGCCTCTCGGCAGTGGTATCTAAAGTTTAATCAAACGATTAAAAGTTTTGGATTTAAAGAAAATATTGAGGATAATTGCATTTATGCAAAGTTTAAAAATGGGAAATATATTTTCCTAATCTTGTATGTGGATGATATCCTGCTTGCTAGCAGTGATGTTAGTCTACTACAAGAAACAAAGAAATACTTATTCTCAAATTTTTTATATAACAGATCTTGGTGAAGCATCATATGTTTTGGGCATAGAAATTCACCGAGATAGGAACAATGGAGTCTTAGGACTATCGCAAAAAGCATATTTAGAAAAGGTTCTTAAAAAGTATAATATGCATGCGAGTAAAGCCACACCTGCTCCTATAGTCAAGGGCGATAGTTTTGGGAAATTCCAATGTCCCAAGAACCAGTACGAGATCGATCAAATGAAAGCAGTACCATATGCTTCGGCAGTTGGCAGCTTACAGTATGCATAAATGTGCACTCGCCCTGACTTAGCTTTTATCACCGGGGTACTCGGTAGATATCAAGAGAATCCAGGCATGGAGCACTGGAAGATGGTAAAGAAAGCATTGTGTTATGCACAAGGCACGAAGGACTACATGCTAATATACAGGAGAAGTGATTCCCTAGAGATAAAAGGGTATTCAGACGCAGATTTTGCGGGGGACAGAGATGATAGAAAATCCACGTCAGGATACGTCTTTACTCTCGCTGGGGGAGCTATTTCGTGGAAAAGCTCCAAACAGTCGATAGTTGCATCATCACGATGTATGCAGAATTCATAGCATGCTTCGAAGCCACGGGGCACGCGATATGGCTAAAGAAATTTGTACCCGACTTGAAAGTGGCAGATTGTATTCACAAACCACTAAAGATGTACTGCGACAACCAACCCGCAGTATTTTACGCTCACAACAACAAGTCGAGTAATGCTGCCAAAACAATAGAGATAAGGTATTATGTTGTGAAAGATAAAATCCAGGATCAAACTATAAATCTCAAGCATATAAGGACAAAGGATATGCTTGCGGATCCGCTAATGAAAGGCTTACCACCCAATGTGTTCAAGGAACACTTAGCCGGCATGGATTTAAGGGAAAGCCTTATGATTCCTGGATAGGCCCAAAAGGAACATAATTTGTTTCTGAACAAAACGTATGTTGTAGCTGTATGATTCTATCGGCATTTAAGCTGTGAGGATGCAACATGCTCTATGTACCAATATGTGATGAAACAAATAAACTAGAAAGTATAAGGTTAAAAGTAAAAGTTGAGATCAAGGGGGAGAATGTTAGGTTGATCTCTCCATCGAGTGGGCCCAACGGCCCATCGGGCCCTGATCTATTCGCGCCCTGATCGGGGACGCCCAACCCTCTTATGGTTGGTGGGCCCCTGTGACCTGCGATATATAGAGAGGTGGGGGCCGGGGCACACGGTACGAGGTTCACCGCGCCGCCAGTCTCCTCACCGAAATCCCCTTCCGATCTAGGGCAATCACAGTGCTCACGGGAAGCACCACTGCCACCCCTCCATCTCGATCTCTCTGCCATCACCGGCCCCTACTTCACCATGGCCGGCGCTGGATCGAGCTCATCTGCACCTAAAGAAGGTAGGTTCACCGGAAGATCTAGCCTACCCCGATCCAGAGGATCTATCAGTTTTATCTCTGTCAACCATCAAAAGCATATTAGTTCAGAAATAGTAATAAATCTGAAGCATGTATCTTATTCTGAACTTCTCCTTGGCTTCCCTATCCTCCTTCCAGATGCTCCATTGGGTCGTCTTTCATAAGCATATTTAGTAGTCGAAGGGAAAAAATTGAGTATGAAGGAGAACCATATTTTAAGAAAAAAAAACAGCAAAATTCAGTACATGTCAAATTTAATAGCTTCAGAAATGGAAAGTTCAGAAATTTTATGGGATTGATACACATTGGGCTGTGCTCAAGAACAATACAAAGAGTAAAATGCAAGCGCGGTCCTAATTCTTTCCCAAAAGTGTCGATTGGGTCCTAATTCTTTCAAAATGCACATCTGGGTCCTAATTCTTTCTAAGTTGTTCATCCGAGGTCCTAATTTCGTTTGACCGCCGCTGACCAGCTCGCGTGGCGCTTTGACCGCTGCCACGTCGACTCGAGGGCCCACGCGGGAGATTTCCCGCAGTTGGAGGTTGGGAATTTAAGCAGTTTGGCCCCTGGAGTTTATGCTTTCCTCATTCTCCGGTCCCTAGGTCTTCTGCTCGCTCTCTCCCTCTCTCTGGCGCCGCGCCGTCGCCGCCATGTCCGCCGCCGCTAGCTCGTCTGCAAGTGAAGAAGCAAAGCATTGTTGAGACTGTGGTGTATGCAGAAGCAATGCAGAAGATGAATGAGCTCATTTTTCTATGTAGGAGTATTCTCACCTTAAACCTGAGACTTCCTCTTATTCCACTGCTAAACCCAGGAGATTTAGGGCTTAGTACAGGAGGTAGCTCAGGTGTACCACTAACATGAATATTATCAATTACACTGTCAAAGGCCATGTCTTTGTGATCAACAAACAATTGAAAGTACTGGAATTTTGGAACAACTGCTGTCATGTGCAAAGTGTCAGTGTCACAGTCCACAATCCGTAGTCCATCACCTAAATTCTTTCCAGGCAGTAACCAGTAAATAACATGCTTAGATTGGTCACTATATCCCAATTGATGCATAAAATTAGTGAGCCAGAGAGGAGACCATGTATCTACTTCGCAACCATCGAACAGAGCAACTTTCCCATCGGCATACGTCTTCGATCGGCCAAATCCGCAGAAAAATCCAGCATAGTTGATTTCTATGGTAAAAACCTCCTCTTGTGGTCCTAGGTATCGAGGGATTCAGTCAAATACTACCATCGATTCGAGCTAAATCGGAATCCGCAAAAAAAGAGGATCGAGGGTTAGGGTTACGGGCACCACACTGACCGTATCGCGGAGGAGGATCTCCGGGTCGCCGATGCACGGGCGCCATCCTAGCGGCGCGCCGCCAGACAAGCGCCTGCGATGGCCGCCTGCCTCTTCTCACCGGACCACCGCCGTCGATCTCCCCTGTTTCGCCAGAGCAGAGAGAGGTGGGGAAGAGGAGAGGAAAAGGACTACGGCTGTGAAGAGATTAGGGTTGGGGGGCTCTTTTGAAAAAATGCACGGCTGGTCGTTATCACACGTGGGCCCTTGAGTCGACGTGGCGGCGGTCAAAGCGCCACGCGAGCTGGTCAGCGGCGGTCAGACGAAATTAGGACCTCGGATGAACAACTTAGAAAGAATTAGGACCCAGATATGCAATCTGAAAGAATTAGGACCCAATCAACATTTTTGGGAAAGAATTAGGACCGCGCTTGCATTTTACTCCAATACAAACAACAATTTAATATTGCTTTTTGTACCAACACGTTAATCCTAGCATTTTATACAGTAGAAATTCATCAATAGGATGCAGAGGCGTCCAGGTTTTTAACTGAAGATGGTCTGAGAAAGTGAAGACGTTCTACTTCTTTCTTCAGTTATAAAAACGACGCGTCTGGAATTAAAACAGCTGGAATGAGCGCGTGAGATTGCCGATGAGTTCGATCCCAGTTCCAATTCAGCCGGCGACAGTTCCAATCCGAGTTCGACAAGAATCAGGAGCTCTCCCCTGAATAAATGGGGGGCGCCGATGGGAGCAGCAGCTCCAGTTCGATCTGCTCGCCCACCTTCCCAATCTCCAGACCTAGGCACGCCATCGATGGCAGCCAAGGTGCTCCAGCTCCGCAGCGCCGATGGCAAGGTGCTCGTCGCTCCGGCGTGGGACTCTCGCCCGGCCGCCGCCCAAGCCCGCCCGCTGGAGATGCGGGTGCCCTCGCGCGCCCTCGAGAGGGTGCTCCAGTACTGGACCAAGCACAGCCTGGCCAAGGCCACCGGTGAGTCCCGGGAGTCCCTCGCTCGCTGGGACGCCGACTTCCAGCGCCGTCTCGAGGAAGACGGCCTCGCCAAGGAGGCCGCCGCAGCCGCCCAAGAACTCCGCCGCTACGGCGTCGACCATGGAGGGCGTCCCAGTCGCCACGCCGCCACGGCCGCATCTGTCGCTGCTCCTGCCAAGGCGGCCCGTGGTGATCCCGTCCGTGTCTGGTGTGTCAACCACGAAGAACGCAGCCATGCGCCGGCGATGCCCGGCTCCGTCGTTGCCTCTGATATTGCCTCCGCCGCGCGCCCTGGGCCTGCCACCACCTTGCCGGCTGCTGCTGGTGCTGACCCCGTGGATGTCCGGTGCGCCGTCCGTGCCCGTGGACGCCAGATGGCTGAAGACGAGGAGTCCGCTTGCCACCACCGCAAGCGCCCGGCTTCCAAGGCTCCACTCTGCCTGCCTGCTACTGCTGTTGCGCCCGTGAAGAAGGTCTCTCGTCCCGTCGCTTCCAAGGCTCGCTCTTTCGTCGGCTCGACACCATTGCCAGTCACTGCTGCTGTGCCCAGTGTGAAGAAGGCGACTCCAGCTTCAACTCTGCGCGCAAGAAGGGGAATGGGGGAGCTCAGCTGCAAGGTTCCGAAGCAAAACCGTGTCACCGCTGCAGCACCAATGAAGCAACCAATTGCTTGGCTGCGTCCAGTGGTATTACGCCCTTGCTAGTCTTTTACCTTCCTAAACCATTCACACATGAGTTTCATTTAATCTTTGCATCTCTAGGTTCTGCACTTGCTTACCAAGATTACTAGTGTTCTTTGAATCCCGTTCAGTCATTAGTAATTTTACAAGGGTGTCAGCAGAGTCTCCATCTAGTCTAGGCAGCAAAAACCTTGTTAAGATGTGTACGACATAGTTACCACTGCATCCAAACCTGGTCCTAAGTTAAGGTTTAAGTAAATAAAGGGCATTTTCAATAAATCAAAGTAAAGCAGATGAGCCAAAAAAATTGGAAACTCATGTACTGCAATCCCGGCACGAGACAGAGCGTAAAACGCACTCGCCGCAAAATGCAAAACGCCCATTTGCTACCCGGCTTGTAGCAGGAAAAAGGAGTAGAATTGAACTTGTCGATACACACAGTAATCATGTGAGCTGCCTAGCATTTGGAGACTATGCTGACTCTCCTGTAAAATTAATCTTGGCTGAATTGGATTCTTAGGCATTGGCGTCTTGGTGAGTTAAAGTTGCAGTTTCCGACGAGTAACATTGGTTAGTGAACTCTTGTGTGTATGTGTGGGTGAAGCTTTGAGCTAAGCAAGTCCTTGATGTACCGACTATCAAGTCATACTGTAATCAGATTCAGATATGAATGAAAAATTGTTGGCCTGAATTTGTGCAGAGCATTTGAGTAACTTTCTGTATATATGTTTGTTGTATGCATCTATGACTTATTAAAACATTCTGCTGCTCTAGTCGGAAAAGGGTGTGTACTGAGGCACTGATCCAATAGAACTCACCTCTGATTTCTCAATACTTCGTTTGAGTGGTGAAGCACAGAACCATGTTTTTGACAGTTAATGGTTAGAAGATAATTTTCGTTTGAGATACTGTAATCTGAATTTGTTGGCCTGAATCTGTGCGGAGCATTTGAGTAATCTTTTTGTATCGATCTATTCTTGTATGCTTCTATGGCTTCTTAAAACATTCCTGTGTTCTGGTTGGAGAAGTGTGTACCCGAGATACGATCCAATGGATTGACCTCTGGTGTCACAATACTTCCTTTGAGTGGTGATGCACATAACCATGTTTGGGACAGTTATCAGTTAGAAGATTTTTTGGTTTGAGATACAGCAATCTACTTGCCAAGAATGTGAACTCTTGTGTGTGTTGGTGAAGCTTTGAGCTAAGCAAGTCCTCAATGTACCAAATATCAAGTTGTAGCGTGATCAATTTCAGATATGAATGAAAAAATGTTGGCCTGAATTTGTGCAGAGCATTTGAGTAACTTTCTGTATATATGTTTGTTGTAGAAGATTTGTTGGTTTGAGAATGTGGAAAAGTTTGCATCATAGTGCAGCTATTTGACAAATAGGTTTGGCTTTTCTCAGATCATGTTAGCTTTTCATTCGAATTATGTGCAACAGCAGTCTTACATTTTCAGACTCCCTGCTCTTGCACCACTGGGCATGTGAACTGGCATGTTCATCGCTCCAAGTATCTATCTCGTGATACTATCATCGGTCCTGTTATTGGTCTCCTCATTTCTTTCTTGAGTATTCCTTCCCACATCAACTCATCCAGCGCTGGATCTGGTTGGTCAATTTTAAGGTTACTCAGAATTCTCTCTGTACTTTGTGAAAATATGACGAGGGAGACCTGCTGCAAAAACAAACTGGGTAATCATTGCTTGCGTTAGTTAGCATGGAATCGTACATGTTGAATCAGCAACTGATGGTATGTCACATGGAAAACCAATTTAGATTATCATCAACAAGATCCTCTGTAAAAGTTATCCAGTAGTCCAATGTTTATCTGCATTTCAGAGAACGCGGTGGTTCAGTACGTTGATGATCTCATTGTCATTGCCGTTTATCCTTGCTCACCAAAAGACTGCTGCATTTTTCTGCGGAGTGCTGGATGGTGAAACATAACATCACGGTTTCCAAGCTCTTTCTGAACTTCTTTTAGGTCTCCAAACAAACCGTTCTGAATTCTGATGTTTTATTCCTTGAGATCGTGAGGTTGTAATAAATTAGTACAGTAGGCATTAGATTTTATTATATTTGCTTATGTGAGTCTGTCCAAATTAGGAAAGATGTCAAATTAAAGAGCCGTGCTGAGAAAATACATATAATATTTACATGTGAATAGAGTACTGAAAGACCCAGACACAGGAACATGGAAAACAAAAGTCAATATTGACAAAAGCTGCAATGGGTTTGCGAGAAAATCACTGAATACCGCTTGCATTTTAGGAGCTTTGCTGCCCCAAGCTTCACGAAACAAGCGACCCTGGACAAAAACACCCACATCAGTGAAGCTACAAGCAGAATTTATGCCTTCAGTCAGAACACAATTAACTCAAGAAATAATGCAGATAAAAGAGCAGAGCTTACATATTTCCAAAGCTGTTCTTGGCATATGAACCACCACGGTGACCAGCATACATGAATAGAGATCCTGAACGTTTGGCAAATAGGTTGGGCTTTTCTCAGATTTTTTTTATTGTTCTGGAAAAGGAGGTTAAAACCCCCGGCCTCTGCATCAATCGATGCATACTGTGGTAGGAACTTGTACCCTACCAGGCCTGGGGCGTAAGCAGTAGGGGAAGGAGGGAGCTGGGCGAGGCGATGAGCGGCCGCGCCGGCGGTTGGGCGCCGTCGCGGAAGAGGAGGGAGATGGCGGCGGCGACTAGGGTTAAAGGCGGCTAGGGTTCCGGCTCCTCTGGGAGCCGGGCAATAGAGATAATAATCTTCTTATTGCTTGATTCCAAAAAGAGTCTTACAACCTATATTTATAACCTAGATAACTTGCATAAGAATTATCTAAGATAACTTGTGGGCTAAGATTGCCCGGTGGGCCTAGCTAAACCGGCCATAACACTTCTCCCCGCCTGCACAAACAGCTCGTCCTCGAGCTGTAAGGTGGGTAAGCGCTTGCGGAACTCCTCGAGGTGATCAACTAGCGTCAAACACCTTCTCGACAGCTGGGGTGGCCAGGTCGGCGGCGACGGCGTCCTCCGGAATGTAGTCTGCAACCTCCAGGTAGAAGAGTCGCGGGCAGGCATGGCCGGGCGTGTAGGGCTCGTCGCAGTTGAAGCACAACCCTTGGCGGCGACGCTCGAGTAGCTCGGCTGAGGTCAGCCGGCGGAACGGGCGCGCCGCGGTCACGGCGAGGGGTGCCGCAGAAGCCTGTGCAGGCCGCCCCTGTGCGGAATCCGGCCCGGGTAGCGACCCAGCGGTCCAGGACGGTGATTCCTGCTGGATGGCCACCGTGCGGCGCTCGAAAGAGCGGGCGTAGTACATGGCCGACTGGAGATCCTGGGGTCCCCGAAGCTCCACGTCCACGCGGATGTGATCCGAAAGTCCACCGACAAAGAGGTCGGCCCGCTGTTGCGCCGTCACACCCGACGCATGGCATGCCAGGGCCTGGAAACGGTCGGCATAGTCCTGCACCGTGGAGGTGAATGGAAGGCGGCCGAGCTCCGCCAGGCGGCTCCCGTGAACCGGAGGCCCAAAGCGAAGGAGGCAGAGCTCGAGGAAGCGCTCCCAAGGGGGCATGGCGCCCTCGTCCTGCTCGAGGGCGTAATACCAGGTCTGTGCCACGCCGCGAAGGTGATATGAGGCGAGCCAGGTACGCTCCGATGCGAGGGTGCGCTGCCCGTGAAAGAACTGGACGCACTGGTTGAGCCAGTTGAGGGGGTCCTCTGTGCCGTCATAGGTGGCGAAGTCGATCTTGGCGAACCGTGGCGGTGTCTGGGTCAGAGCGCCGTGTCGAGCTGGCTCAGAGGTGCGGAGCAGCGAGGCGGGTGGCGCCTGGTCGGAGTACTCCGGGTAGGGACCCGTGGAGCTGGATGGCCCGCCGAACTGCGGAAACGGGGTCGGCTGCTCCGGAGCCATGGTGTAGACCGGCGATGGCGAAGACCCAGCCGCCCACGCTGGAAGTGGCGACGGGGAGGGCGGGAACCGGACCTGATGAATCGGGAGGCCGGTCGGTGAGGGTGCCCCCGAGCTAGGCAGGGGCGGTGCTGGTGGTTGGAGCGTAGGTGGCGGGGGGTGGGCGGGGGCGTCGGTGGCCGCGGGAGGGGGTGGCTGCAAGTACCACAGAGGGGCCGCGGCCGGCGTAGTCCCGCTGGAAACGGCAGCAGGGGCTGCCCGGTGCAGGTCGGCGCGGAGAACGGCTGCAGCTGTCCGGTGGTCGCCGCCTACGGCATCTGCTGTAGCGGCCAGGGGCCCGAGGACGGCGTCGGCGCCAAGGGCCAGAGGGGCACGCCGTACGGAGAGACGCCCTGGGGCGGCCACGGCGTGTGGCCGTAGGCGGCAGGGGGCGCCGTCGGCAGGGGCATGTAGGGCTCGGCCACGTACAACTGCTGTTGCAAGTAGAGGCTCTGGACGGCGGTGACGAGGTCCCGCAGGGTGGCCGTGACCTGCTCCGGTGTGAAGACGGCGGACGGCGGTGGCGCAGGAGGAATTGTGGAGGACGGCGCGGCCGGGGTCGCGGTGGAGACGGGGCCCGCCAGCGTGGTTGATCTGGCGGCGGACGTCGTCAGCGCGGTGAGGGACGGCGCCGGCAGCATCGGCGCAGTGAGGGACGGCGCCATCGTCATCGGCGCGGTGGATCCGCTGGAAAGCGCCGGCGGTGGTGGTGGCAGCGACATGATCGAAACTTGGTCTCTGATTACCAAATTGGTAGGAACTTGTACCCTACCAGGCCTAGGGCGTAAGCAGTAGGGGAAGGAGGGAGCTGGGCGAGGCGATGAGCGGCCGCGCCGGCGGTTGGGCGCCGTCGCGGAAGAGGAGGGAGATGGCGGCGGCGGCTAGGGTTAAAGGCGGCTAGGGTTCCGGCTCCTTTGGGAGCCGGGCAATAGAGATAATAATCTTCTTATTGCTTGATTCCAAAAAGAGTCTTACAGCCTATATTTATAACCTAGATAACTTGCATAAGAATTAATCTAACATAACTTGTGGGCTAAGATTGCCCGGTGGGCCTAGCTAAACCGGCCATAACATACTGCCACAGCCAATATCGATTTTTTAGAAAGAAAAAACAATTAAGGGAATACTGTGGTCATACTGTCTTCTGGGTGGAAGACTAGTAGGAGGAGAAGAAACCCTATCCTTGACAATTCCACTGACAGTGTTTCACTTGTTTGGAACAACTCAACTTCCCTCCCCTGCAACCTTGACAGCAATGGTTTTAATGGCAGATACACCAGAGAGAAAATGTGCACCACATGCAACTGAACAATAGATTTGCATTGATGGTCCTTGGACCAATTCTCACCACATATGAAACATAATCCCTTGGCCTTCCTAAAATTTCTCAGGGAAGTCCACTTGTCTTCAGTGACTTGCTACCTTCAGCTGGTCTGCGTTCTTCCACTGTCTTGGCCGTGTAGGAGTGGAAGTGGAACTTCTCTTAACAGATGAGATCTTAAGTATTTTCTACCAAAAATCAGTTTTACATTCTGTCCTAATTTCTGCCGGTGATTGCAGTGACTCCAGAACAGTTTACAGAAACTTGTTATTAAGTTGCTAAAATAAACGGAGTAAACCGTGGGAGGCAGGTACACTTCCTATTCACTAGATCGAAAAGAAATGACACGCACAAAGTTAATGTTGCGTTTCCTGGATGGGGAATGTATATGTTGAAGCTTCTACCATTACTAGCTCTGCTGCATTTTTCTGTTCAGTGTTCCATGATGAACTTGTTTGCAGGCCATTCTGAAATCTGATGTGCAGCTGTTTTTGTGCCGTGTTTGTTTTCCTTCAGTGTTTTTGTTTTGGTGTTCATGACATCTATTCCTATCTTCATCGAACCTACAATATCAATCAGCCGGCTATTCTTGAGCTGTAAATCACATGGAGCTGGACCCTGTTAGACTGATGGTCTAGTGGCGATCCCATCCCCAAGGAAAAAAAATGAAGTAAGGATGTTCTTGCGGCAATCCGCAATCAACGGTGGTGTTTTGGCTCCAGGATGAACAATAAAATCGTAAAAAATTCAAAATATTTCGAATTTTTATAACGACATACATGTCCACTAGACACTTATAACATTTCAGAGTGCAAATGATTGTACTACTAGACACTTGTACCCTCTTATATCTCTTCATACTAACACGATTAAGACGATCAGCACAACACCGCAAAGAAGCACAGAAAAGTCCACTTCGGTTCCTTCCCGGGTTCTTTCTCTCTCACTGGTTTGTTCGCGCTTGCCACGGCCGTTCACCTTCAAAGAAAACGACCCTCATTGATGCATTCAACCTCCTGCCAGGAAAACAAAAGGTTATGAGATTCATTCACTTTTTTTTTTGATAAAAGAGAGCTTGCCTCTCCGATTTCATATAAAGAAATCATCCGTTCACAGGCTGAGATTCATTCACATGATTTAAACATATACTACATACCTTTTGTATAGAGATTTGATATCTTGTCACAGCGCCTCGTTTTCGAGAAACCTATCCCCGCTCTCTGAAACATCCACATCAAGCTCAAAATCATTGTTGCCACAGAGATTGTTCGATTCGAACCACATCTTGGACACCCATTCCTCTCGGAAGGCCGTGTTGTGCTGAATTTCCCCAGTCCCACCAAACCCCTCAGGATCTCTTCCTGCTCGGTACTCATTTTCAGAACACGGTCAAGTCCAAAAGTCCTGGTAGCTCCTCCGAAAGCTCGCCTTGATAATAGTGGAGCACATTTGCAGTTAGCTCGCGCAGACTCTGGATGATCATCACTCTCATTTTATCATTTGTGTCCTTTTGAAGGTTTTCTTCTACCAAATCACAGAACTTAACTGAAATGTTCTTTGACCTTGCATTTTTCCCTATATGTCCACCTTGCTTAATACGCGCTTCACTATCGCCCGGGATCCCTCCATTTTCAAGAATCTTGGCCGGACAAGGTTCAAGATGTTGAAGACCTCCTTTACATGATTCTGGAACAAGGTTCCTGAGAGCACCACTTTTCTAGGAGTTCGTATACTTCCAAGTGCAGCGAGTAAGTCAGTTTGCTCATTTCTCGGAGTGCAGCCTTCGTCTAGAATGACAAGGCTTGGGATCTTCAGCAACTTCTCCTGGCACATGACGGCTTCTGCTTTATACGTTTGATCCAACACTATGCATGCACATGACGGCTTCTGCTTTATACGTCTTCATCTAGAGTGTGTGAAGGGAAGTCTGCACAGATTGTATTGTTCCGCCGTGCACGTTGGTTTGTGTGTTACCTATAAAGCAAAGCGAGAGCGTGTTTCGAGAGATCTTTCTTCTTAACAAAATGACACCCTGCTGAGCTCGTAGTAGCAAGGGGGAAAAAAGGATGGTACTCCCTCTGTAAACTAATAGTATAAGAGCGTTTAGATCACTACTTTAGTATTCCAAACGCTCTTATATTAGTTTACGGAGGGAGTACATTTCAATCGCAGTAAGCTACTTCAAAACTAAAACCTTGATTTTCTGTACAATACAGCAGTAGACTAGCTAGTAAGATTCATCTTGTGTGAGCTTTACTTGTGAGTTAAATTATATACAAACATCTCTTTCATCCGTAATGACAAAGATTAAAAACATCACTCTAAAGGTTTGGGGGAAAATACCAGCCTAATATTCTTAGGCAAGTTTCGTCAAACTCTTGCCTGCAGATCAAAAGAAACAATGCTGCAAATTTGCATTACCTTGTCACGACATGAATGTAGAACTGCGTGTTCTATTTCTCAACAATAACAAGCAATCTAAGAGGACTACTAATCAGTAGTAGATTGCATTCAGGAATGCATGCTAACAGTAGGTGCAATTTCAGGAGCATTGTTTTTCTGAACTATGCTCTTCACTAAAGCTAAGGAGAGACATGAATAATCATCCATAAAGTACTTTCTTGCTAACTACATCACTGGCTGGAGCTCAATATAATAATACGCAAGAACAAAAAACATGCAACAAGCAAACATGATCGTTCACTGGCCAGCACCATAGACTAAGCTGGGGAGCACCCAGAGGCTCTCAAGCTGATTGCTTCTGCCTCCTAGGATGTATGAATTGGAGGAGTTGTGCTGTAAACTGCCTGACCAAGCTCTACAGCAATCCAAGGTTCATCAGAGTCTTTGGACGCACTTGGAAGGTAAATGCAGTTACTCTTTCCACCCCATCTTTCAGGGTTCATGCAAGAAAATGTAGGGCTCATCCTATCATGGCTGACAAAGAGAGCCCAGTTGTCCAACTTCTCCATCTTGGTCCACTTAGCTCGTTCGGCTGAAAAATCAAAGCGGAAGACTTGAAAGGTGCCATTGCTTATCAAGCCATCAACGAGATCAACCATGAGAAGCATGTCACCACAGACCACCAACCATGGATCATAATTCAAGCCAGCAACGATGTCCTCTCCCTACACAACATCGACTTCCTGCACGCTGAGCTGAGGTGCCAAGGATATGGTTTTGAGCATCCGGGGAAAGTCTATGGCAAACATCTGACCTTTGAACAAAACAATCTGACTAAGGAAGTGTTCAGAAACAAGAGGGTGCTCTGTTCAGGAATCCGTTCCAACCTGCCACTGGAAAATGAATGATTTCGAGAAAAGGAGGAGACATGAGTTCGGTGAACTGAGTGGAGCTATAAGAATGCCACCATAGACCACACAATCGCTGTTGGCTTGGAGTTTGGGTGGCTTCACCTTAGTGCCTGTGTAAACATCGACAAGGAGGAGGTGCTCCATACATGAGAAGATAAGATGCCCATATGAGCAGCCCAAATGGCGCATGTAATTTGGAGCATTACGGGGAGCTGACCGGAGCAGAGATAAGTCTGTCCTCATAGGATCACAAAGACACCATTTGTAGTTCAATAAAAGCTTGTACCATGTGCCGCAATCCCGGTTAGCCTTACGCAAACCTGCTTTGAGATGGAGAGGTGGAAAGACAAAGGCATATATGGATGATGGAAAGGAAAAGACCGCAGCGCGCCAAGAGTGACAGGCGCCACTAAAAGCAAGGAAGTCATGGAATGAGCTTAAGAGAGCAATGATTAAGTGAAGCAGGCTGTCCGGTAGGTCTGCCCAAACATGTTGTTCAGATGAGGCTGAGGTAGAGACCAAGCAGTGGCAGATTTTCTTAGATGGCCGCTATGCGTCTGCGACCGCCACTTCTCTGTCATACAAAAAATTCAAGAACGATGTATCAGGATCATGGAATCAGATATCATAGAAAAAGGTTGAAATGGCGGTACTTAGGCTCTTACTGCAGTAGTACACGTTGAGGGAAACAAAAATGTTCATTTCGTTCAACATTAATTTCTTTCCATAGTAGATATATATCAAGATGGCGCACTACAATCAAAATAAGCTACCCCAGAATAGCCAACAGCTTGATGCTCTGTATGACAGCATAAAGATAACTTTCTTTAATGAGCCACAATAGGTGTATTTTCCAAATCATGCATTAGTTTATACTCCCTCCGTTCCTAAATATAAATCTTTCTAGAGATTTCAATATGGACTACAGACGGATGTATATAGACGTAGTTTAGAGTGTAGATTCACTCATTTTGCTTCGTATAAAGTCCATATTGGAATCTCTAAAAGGGCTTATATTTAGGAACTGAGTGAGTACTTTGTAGAGTATTCTCAAAACAAATAACAAATCAAGTGCCACCAATCTTGCAAGACGCTCAACTGTTTATCCAGACAACATCTGTGCAATCTTTTCATCACATTTTTTTTTCAGTTCCTCCCTTTGCACATCATTTCAGATAACTAGTGTCCCACGAGAGTATGTTAACCCGATTCCCACACAATACGCAACCAAAGCATTGCTCCAGTGGAGGACTACTGACGAATAGCTGCAGTAAAGATGTGTTCTAGGTTGATTCTAGTAGTTTGGATCTAATCCACCCAACAACTTTGCAGTACGAAGACGAGGGGAAAAGAGAGGGAGGAAGAGGTCACGGGTGTGCAGACCTAAGGGCTGGTGCCGGCGGCGAGAGCTCGGGCGGTGGCTGCATGGTCGCGGTGCGCCGCGTTTCTTCGTCGGATTCGCCGGCAACGAAGAGGCGGAGGAAGCCACCGATCGATCGCCACATTGAGGGAATCGGCGGCGCCAGAGCTCGTCGTTTGCGTGTTTTTTTTTACGCTGCTGGGCGTCAGTCAGCCGATGGAAGCCACCGATCGATCGCCTCGCTAATCACGATCGTTCCTAGGCCAGCCGTTCGATCTCGCTGTTTGCATCACTCGTCTTTCTCCTGCCATAAGTACACATGGAAAAGCGAAACAGTTTTTTCCTTTTCTTTTACAAGTATAAATTTTTGCACGTGCAACACATGTCTCAGATTTTGATCAATTGAGTTGGCATGATATAAAATTAAAATAATTCTTCAAAAATATATTTGTTCCAACCGGGCTCACACCCCTTTACATTAAATGCTTAACGGAAATACAACAGTCTCAGTCTTTTAACCAGAACATAACAAAGCCTAAGACTTATGAGCAGAAGGAAACTCAATATTTGAATACAAAAATATATAAATCAAATGAACACAGAAATCATAATTGAATGCTGGTACGTTGCCATTGTCCTCTATGTTTTTTCTCGTTCCATATATAGACACAATACTCCCTCTGTAAACTTTTATAAGATAGTGTTTACAAAGGAAGTACATGTTAAATTTTACATGTATAGAAAAATAACCACTAACATCGGAAAAACAATTAAAATCCACTTAACTTGAAATGTATTTCGATAAAAAAATGATTTGAGGAAGTATGCTTTGAGTGCAATGATCCAAGTAATTATTAACATGCATAGTAAATTAATATTTACTTATATGCGCCCCCGCCATGCATACTGAGGTCAACAGTTTCATAGAAATCAACAAAATTATTTTTTCAATCTAATTTGTGAAAATGAAACATATATTTGAATAAAAATTATATATATCATATGCAATACACATAAATTTTTGGTCGACTGCTGGATGCAAGCATACAACTGTTTTATGCGAAGGGATTCACTCGTTTTTTAGATCAGCTCATGTATTTCTTGAGAGGAGTGAGACGCTTCTAGACCTCCATAGGCCCGCACGAGCATTAGTTTTGTTGGGCCTATTTGACACTTCTCTCGCCTGCACAACAGTGACTTTTGTTCTGCTTAGAAAAAGAAATCTAGTTCTTAGAAAAAAAATACACTCCTTTCACCGCAAAGTAGCCACTCTGCTCACCTCACGGCCTCGCACATTTCGCTTCTCCCTGCGGCCTCCTCTCCCTAACAGAGCTCGTCCTCGGCATCTTTTCCCTACCACGACTAGTCTGCACCTGCTACGGCCTCACCCTACCACCAATGTTGCCGGTCTCCCTAGATCGATGCTGCCGCCGTTGTCCACCCTCAGTGACGATGATTGTGAGACTCGACGCAACTCCTGGCCAAGGCGGCTGTGGCGGCTCAGAATGCCTAGGCCCCACCCGCGCAGGCCGGTAAGTCTTGGGCTCGGGTCTCGCTTCGATATAGCAGAACAATTTATCTGAAGTACTAAGGAGGTTTGTTCGTGTTGTCTCATGTCATTTGTAACCAAGCTTTTGATTCTAGAAGCCTACTAATCTGCTATATCATGATAATGACATTCTCTATCTAATTTGGATTCTACCAAGGTCTGAGGATTGTCATAGTACAAAGGATGCTTGCTAGATAGCTGCATCAAAAAAGGGGTACAACAGGGTGAAGCTAACTTAAGAAGCGGCTGGAAGAGAATCCGCTTTGCACCGGAGAAAAGCTCGCAATGAACTATCACTCGTCTTAGCGCACCAAAGATGCAGCATCTCTGCTATAGCAGCCGCCGAAGCATCATGTGGTATGGTTTCACTGAAGAAAAGGTTTGCTAGTGCGACATAGGCTGCTGAATGTTTCAGTGAATCTAGCACCCAGAAAAAATGGCTGGATGCAAATCTGAAGAATTATTTATTATCTCAGCGTTTCAGTCATCTTTGGTACTGAAAGGCATGGTGGTGGCACCTCCCAGGAGCGAGCTTCGTTAGTGCTAAACTGAGCCGTGGCTCGCCTATGTTTTTTTTACAAAAATTTTATACGTACTAGCATAATACCCGTGTGTTGCTACGAAACTATAACATACGAGGAGTTAGGTCACTGACTTAGGCAATCGTCAAAATATATTGGCGCCATGCGGCCTTTGCTCGTGGTTCACTATAAAAAGAACAAAAATACAACAAAAGATCATGCCTCAAGTATTGGAGAATCTTAACTGATCATGGTCCTTTATAGACACAACATTTCGAATGTTAGAACATATGAGAATAGACATTGGTAAGTTGACTACAAAAAGTCATGGATCGGGTAGGAGGAAAAGGTATGTTGTCGTTTTGGAATTACAATTTGTTTACCCTCTTGTTCTATGATATAAAACTGAAATAACTTGATTAGAAAGAAAAAACAAAAAGAAAAACAAGAGCATTATATTGAGCTGTCGCATTTCTGCATTTATTATTTGTGCCTAAGTGTTAGCCTTACACGAATAGTAGTGTATTATTTAGTTATGTTTGGTCCCACATGCGAGTACAAATATATTTGGTCTTCCCCGAAAAACTAGGAGCCACCTCAGGAGGCGATTAGGGTTTCGAGTGGAAAGAGGGCGGCCGCCGGTCAATTCTCGCCGACGGGCTGCACACAGGGAATCCTGATGGCCGCGGCATCAGGTTCGTCGAGCAGCAAGGATGCCCTCTCGCCAAGGGCGGCGAGGGCGCGCATGGAGGAAGCCATGGGGAAATTAGATCTCACGGAAGAGGAGGCAACACCATTGATCCTGGATGATGTTGATGACGGCGCAAGGCCAATCTGGGCGATTGCGGGGAAGGTTCTCCGTCGGAATTTGTTGCATATTTAGACGATCGCCAATGCTTTGCGCCCGGCATGGGGAAACCCTAGAGGTCTGGTGTTCCGATCGGCTGTTGAGAATATCTTTGTGGCGGAATTCGAGACTCAACGCGATCGTGATCGCGTGTGGGATGGCTCACCATGGCATGTGAGCAAGCATGCTGTGATTCTCACCGAGTTCAAGGAGAGTATGCAGCTGTCAGAACTGCAATTTGACAAACTCAGGATTTGGGCCAGGGTTTTGAACCTGCCGTTCAATCTGAGGAGTGACACAAGGGGCAAAGTTGTGGCTAGGCAAATTGATACAAACGCATCAGCTGTCCAGTTTGATCCTGTTGGGGGGTTCCTGCATGCAAGGGTGACCATAGATGTAAGGAAGCCTTTGCGCAGGTGGATCTTGATCGACTCTGCGGCGAGAGGCAGCAGGGATTGGTATGACATACAGTACGAGCAGGTGCCCAATTTCTGCTTCTCATGCAGACGATTGGGCCACTCGGATCTTCATTGTCCGACGCCTGGATCATGGGATGAGAACGGTGAATTACCGTTCAAAACTAGTCTGAGAGCGTCTGTCCAGCGAGGGCTCATCTAAAGAGCAGCAATCCAGTCATAATAGTAACAAGGAGGCTCGCATGACGAATGCAAAAACAGATGCATATGCTAAGGTTGTTTCCCCTCCCAAGAAAAACAATCAGAAGAATAAGAGGAAGGGAGGTCCTCAAAGTCAGAAACAAGTGTACAAACATATTACGCTGCCACCGGTGACCACCGTGGAGCAGGTGCAAGAGAAAGAGGCCACCAATGCCATGGTGGTTTTCAGAGCGGGAGAGAATGTATCGATGGGTGAGGACAGAGATGTTGGGACAGAACGGGGTCCGAAGAAGAAAAAACCCACGCCCACCAATTCTCAGAACTCGGATGAATCGGCGGTGGCTGCGATGCAACCCCGCCAGGAACAATGAGTTGTTTAAGTTGGAACTGCCGGGGGCTTGGGAACCCTGCGGCAGTTCGTGAGCTTCGCAATGTTGTGAAGCAAGAAGGGCCTGATCTCCTGTTTGTCATGGAGACGAAGATTTCAGCAAAAGGGTGGAAAGTCTGAAACTCCTGCTTGGATTTGCGGGCTGTTTTACTGTGAGCAGCGCCGGTCTTAGTGGGGGAATTGGTATGTTCTGGTCCAGGGAACTAGATGCAGAGTTGAAGAACTTTAGTTCTGGCCATATTGATATGATGGTGCAGAAGAAATGTGATGGCGCGAAGCAATGGCGGGTGACAGGGTTCTATGGAGCTCCAAAAGTTGAAGATCGTTCACATACGTGGAGGTTTATGAGGACTCTACATGCGATTCAGCATGATGGTGGATGTGCATTGGAGACTTCAATGAGACCTTGAGTGGTTCGGAGCACTTCTCCAGAAATCCCAGTCCGGAATGGCAAATGAGGGCTTTTAGGGAAGTGACAGACGATTGCTCTCTCATTGATTTGGGTTGGTCGGGGACTGAATACACATGGGACAATATGCAGTTCGGCAGATCGAATGTGAGAGCCCGGCTGGATCGGGCGTTTGGTAACTCCGCTCTCCTACAGATGTTTTCACACATTAAGGTGAGACATATTGTAACAACGGAGTCGGATCATTGTTTTGTGTTTGCGGATCTCCGCGAACACTTGGAAACGGCTATACCTAGAGGGCCAAAACCTTCCAGATACGAGGACATGTGGCAAACACACGTGGACTATGACAAGTTGGTGCTTGACTCATGGCAAAAGGGTGCGGGCCGGGAAGGATTACGAGGAGTGAGTCAAGCTCTTACGGCGCTACGGGGGAACCTCGTGGCATGGGGAGCAAAGGAATTTGGCTGTTTGTCGCGCAAGATCAGGAAGTTGCGGGAGCAGCTTTCCCGACTGCGTGCCAATCCTCTGCGACGGGGACCTACAGAAGAAGAGAAAGCAGTGGCTCAGAAACTTAAGTTGGCTCTGCATCAAGAAGAAATCTGGCTCCGTCAGCAATCACGTGTTCCATGGCTGTGGGAAGGGGACCGAAACACGGGTTATTTTCAGGCCTAGGCCGCCCAACGCAAGCGCATGAATAAGATAGAAAATCTTGTCCGCAGTGACGGATCGGTGTATACTAGTTTGGAGGAAGATCGTGCTGAGGTGCAATAGTTCTATGAGCAGTTGTATACCTCGCAAGGCTTTCATCAGATGGATGAATTGTTGGATGTTGTACCACCATGGGTGACTCCTGTTATGAATGATGAACTTAGCAAGCTGCTACCTCTTGAGCACTGCGTTGGTTTTCACCGAAGAGGAAGGGATGATGCAGCAAAGTAGCGTAAGTATTTCCCTCGGTTTTTGAGAACCAAGGTATCAATCCAGTAGGAGGCTACGTGCGAGTCCCTCGTACCTGCACAAAACAAATAAATCCTCGCAACCAACGCGAATAGGGGTTGTCAATCCCTACATGACCACTTACGAGAGTGAGATCTAATAGATATGATAAGATAATATTTTTGGTATTTTTGTGATAAAGATGCAAAGTAAAATAAAGGCAAAGTAAAAAAGCAAAGGAAATAACTAAGTAGTAGGAGATTAATATGATAAAGATAGACCCGGGGGCCATAGGTTTCACTAGTGGCTTCTCTCGAGAGCATAAGTATTCTATGGTGGGTGAACAAATTACTGTTGAGCAATTGACAGAATTGAGCATAGTTATGAGAATATCTAGGTATGATCACGTATATAGGCATCACGTCCGAGACAAGTAGACCGACTCCTGCCTGCATCTACTACTATTACTCCACTCATCGACCGCTATCCAGCATGCATCTAGAGTATTAAGTTAAAAACAGAGTAACGCCTTAAGCAAGATGACATGATGTAGAGGGATAGACTCATGCAATATGATGAAAACCTCATCTTGTTATCCTCGATGGCAACAATACAATATGTGCCTTGCTGCCCCTACTGTCACTGGGAAAGGACAGATTGAACCCAAAGCTAAGCACTTCTCCCATTGCAAGAAAGATCAATCTAGTAGGCCAAACCAAACTGATAATTCGAAGAGACTTGCAAAGATAACCAACCATACATAAAAGAATTCAGAGAAGATTCAAATATTATTCATAGATAGACTTGATCATAAACCCACAATTCATCGGTCTCAACAAACACACCGCAAAAAGAAGATTACATCGAGTAGTTCTCCACAAGAGAGGGGGAGAACATTGTATTGAGATCCAAAAAGAGAGAAGAAGCCATCTAGCTACTAACTATGGACCCGAAGGTCTGAGGTAAACTACTCACACTTCATCGGAGAGGCTATGGTGTTGATGTAGAAGCCCTCCGTGATCGATGCCCCCTTCGGCGGAGCTCCGGAACAGGCCCCAAGATGGGATCTCGTGGATACAGAAAGTTGCGGTGGTGGAATTAGGTTTTTGGCTCCGTATCTGATCGTTTGGGGGTACGTAGGTATATATAGGAGGAAGGAGTACGTCGGTGGAGCAACAGGGGGCCCACGAGGGTGGAGGGCGCGCCTGGGAGGTAGGCGCGCCCCCTACCTCGTGGCCTCCTCTTTTGTGTCTTGACATAGGGTCCAAGTCTCCCGGGTCTTGTTTGTTGAGAAAATCACGTCCCCGAAGGTTTCATTCGGTTTGGACTCCGTTTGATATTCCTTTTCTTCGAAACCCTAAAACAGGCAAAAAACAGCAATTTTGGGCTGGGCCTCCGGTTAATAGGTTAGTCCCAAAAATAATATAAAAGTGGATAATAAAGCCCAATAATGTCCAAAACAGTAGATAGTATAGCATGGAGCAATCAAAAATTATAGATACGTTGGAGACATATCAAGCATCCCCAAGCTTAATTCCTGCTCGTCCTCGAGTAGGTAAATGATAAAAAAACAGAATTTTTGATGCGGAGTGCTACTTGGCATAATTTTAATGTAATTATTCTTAATTGTGGTATGAATATTCAGATCCGAAAGATTCAAGAGAAAAGTTCATATTGACATAAAAATAATAATACTTCAAGCATACTAACTAAGCAATTATGTCTTCTCAATATAACATGGCTAAAGAAAGTTATCCCTACAAAATCATATAGTCTGGCAATGCTCTATCTTCACCACACAAAATATTTAAATCATGCACAACCCCGATGACAAGCCAAGCAATTGTTTCATACTTTTGACATTCTCAAAACTTTTTCAATCTTCACGCAATACATGAGCGTGAGCCATGGATATAGCACTATAGGTGGAATAGAATGGTGGTTGTGGAGAAGACAAAAAGGGAGAAGATAGTCTCACATCAACTAGGCGTATCAACGGGCTATGAAGACGCCCATCAATAGATATCAATGTGAGTGAGTAGGGATTGCCATGCAACGGATGCACTAGAGCTATAAGTATATGAAAGCTCAAAAAGAAACTAAGTGGGTGTGCATCCAACTTGCTTGGTCACGAAGACCTAGGGCATTTTGAGGAAGCCCATCATTGGAATATACAAGCCAAGTTCTATAATGAAAAATTCCCACTAGTATATGAAAGTGACAACATAGGAGACTCTCTATCATGAAGATCATGGTGCTACTTTGAAGCACAAGTGTGGTAAAAGGATAGTAACATTGTCCCTTCTCTCTTTTTCTCTCATTTTTTTATTTGGGCCTTTTCTCTTTTTTTATGGCCTCTTTTCTTTCTCTTTTTTTCGTTCGGAGTGTCATCCCGACTTGTGGGGGAATCATAGTCTCCATCATCCTTTCCTCACTGGGACAATGCCCTAATAATGATGATCATCACACTTTTATTTTTCTTACAACTCAAGAATTACAACTCGATACTTAGAACAAAATATGGCTCTATATGAATGCCTCCGGCGGTGTACCGGGATATGCAATGAATCAAGAGTGACACGTATAAAAGAATTATGAATGGTGGCTGAAAGCACAAGTGCTCCCTAGGTGGTTTTGATAATTGATGACAACATATCTCTTGTTGGACTAACATTTCTATCTAGCATGTTTCAGATAAGTTCAACAATGGAGTGGCATGGACTAAAGGTTGTGGGAACTCCTTCAAGATGCTAAGGACAACGGATTGGCTAAAGCTTAAAGCTCAAGACTCTTCATTTTACATTTTAGTGATCCAAGATCACATTGAGTCCATAGGAAAAGCCAATACTATCAAGGAGGGATGAGGTGTTGCTTAATGAGCCTCTTGCTTCATGTGCTTAATGATATGCTCCAAAATCCTCAGCTACTTTCCCACTTCCACATATGACCTAAACCCTAAGCCAAACTCGGTCCTACCGATTCATCCTATCCGGCGCCACCGAGTTTCACTTGTCATAAGCCACTGCCAAACCCTAATCAGTTCGGTCTCACCGATGGGATCTCGGTCTCACCGAGATGGACTTGCAAACTCTCTGTTACCCATTGCAATATTCTCGGTCCCACCGAGATATGCAATCGGTCCCACCGAGTTTGCTTGGCCAAATCTCAGTTTCACTTATTACCCAAATCGGTCCCACCGAGTTTGAGTAATCGGTCAAACCAAGTTTTGGATTTACCCTAACCCTAGCACATCGGTCCCACCGAGTTGATCCAGTCGGTCCCACCGAAATCTCTAACGGTCACTAGGTTTACCTTTTCGGTCTGACCGAGTTTGTTGATTTGGTCCCATCGAGATTGAAAAACTGTGTGTAACGGTTGGATTTTTTGTGGAGGCTATATATACCCCTCCACCTCCTCTTCATTCGTGGAGAGAGCCATCAGACTAAGCCTACACTTCCAGCATCCTATTTCTGAGAGAGAACCACCTACTCATGTGTTGAGACCAAGATATTCCATTCCTACCATACAAATCTTGATCTCTAGCCTTCCCAAGTTGCTTTCCACTCAAATCTTCTTTCCACAAAATCCAAATCCTATGAGAGAGAGTTGAGTGTTGGGGAGACTATCATTTGAAGCACAAGAGCAAGGAGTTCATTACCTACACACCATTTGTTACTTCTTGGAGAGTGGTGTCTCCTAGATTGGCTAGGTGTCACTTGGGAGCCTCCGACAAGATTGTGGAGTTGAACCAAGGAGTTTGTAAGGGCAAGGAGATCGCCTACTTCGTGAAGATCTACCGCTAGTGAGGCAAGTCCTGTGTGGGAGATGGCCATGGTGGGATAGACAAGGTTGCTTCTTCGTGGACCCTTTGTGGGTGGTTGCTTCTTCGTGGACCCTTTGTGGGTGGAGCCCTTTGTGGACTCGCGCAACCGTCATCCTTTGTGGGTGGAGCCCTTTGTGGACTCGCGCAACCGTTACCCTTTGTGGGTTGAAGTCTCCATCAACGTGGATGTAGGATAGCACCACCTATCCGAACCACGGGAAAAACATCCGTGTCTCCAATTGCGTTTGAATTCTCCAAACCCTTCCCTTTACATTCTTGCAAGTTGCATGCTTTACATTCCGCTGCTCATATACTCTTTGCATGCTTGCTCGATATGTATTGTGTATGTTGAAATTGTGCCTAAACTCCACTTAAACCGAAAAAAACTTAAAAATTGCAACTTTAGCATTAAGTGTCTAATCCCCCCCCTTCTAGACACATCTACTTCTAGATCCTACAAGTGGTATCAGAGCTTTGGTCTCCATTGCCTTGGTTTAATCACCATTGGAGGAAGATGGATGTGTCTACCTTAGGGAGTCTTAGACATAGAGTGCCTATTCTTGATGGAGAGTATTTTCATGAGTGGAAAAATGAGATGCTTGTAATCTTCAATCAATATCATTTGAACGAGTATATTGCTAGCCCTTGTGCACCTCATATTGATCCTTTGCATCCTACCCTAGATGAAGATATTGACATGATTCGCAATCTTAGAACTATTGAGCTCATCATTAGAGGATTGCCCAAAATTTTTATTGCTAGTTTGCCTACTCTAAATTATGCCTATACTATATGGAAATTTCTTGAGGAACGATTTCCCGATCATTCCTTGAAGACTTTGGATGAAATTCTCCATAAATCTATTGCCTTGAGTAAGATGAACTCTAGTGATCCTAGTTTTGGTAATTGTCTATTTGAACTTACCAATCTTAAGCATGCTAAAGGAGATGTTGGAATCATTAATGATATCATACTCAAAGCTATAAGAATTCATAAAAATGACCACTTGATGATCATTTATCTAATGAATTACCCTCTCTAGGAAATGATGAGTCACAAGATCATGATGAACATGGATACTATGATGATGATGATGATAGTGACTTCGATCTTGATGATGCAATGAGACATTTTGGTCTTATGGCAAATCTTCAGGGATATGAATCAGGAGGAAAGGAATGGGTTCTTGATAGTAGATGTACTGATCATATGACCGGAGATGAAGAGATGTTTCGTGAGCTTGCTGAAAATGACGGCCCTCGAAAATATGTCACCTTTGGTGATAATTCAAAGGGTAAAGTGGTTGCCCTTGGTAAGGTGGCCATCTCACATGATAGTTCCATTCAAAATGTCATGCTCGTTGAATCTCTTGGCTACAACTTACTTTCAGTATCTAGACTTGCTAATTTCGGTTTGAATGTCCTATTTACTGAGGTAGATTGCCAAGTATTTCGTCGAGACAATCATAAAATGGTCTTTACGGGTATGCGTAGAGGTGATCTTTACATTGTCGATTTCTCTAAAAAGGCACAACCTAAAACTTGCTTTGTTGCTAAATCCTCAAAAGGTTGGTTGTGGCATAGACGACTAGGTCACGTTGGCATGAGAAACCTTGACAAGCTTATTAAAGGAAATCATATCCTTGGAGTTAACGATGTCATATTTGATAAGGATAGACTTTGCAGTGCTTGTCAAGCAGGTAAACAGGTTGGAGGAAGACATCCCGTGAAGAACATCATGACCACAAGGAGGCCACTCGAGCTACTTCACATGGATCTTTTTGGTCCCAACGCCTACAAGAGTCTCGGTGGAAATTCTTTTGGTCTAGTTATAGTTGATGATTTTTCAAGATTTACGTGGGTGTTCTTTCTTAATGACAAGTCGCAGGTCCAGAAGATCTTCAGAAACTTCGCTAGGAAGGCCCAAAATCAGTTTGATGTGAAGATCAAGAAGGTTCGGAGTGACAACGGAACGGAGTTCAAGAACGCAAATGTGGACACCTTTCTTGACGAAGAAGGGATTTCACACGAGTTCTCGGCTACGTACACACCTCAACAAAATGGAGTTGTTGAGAGGAAGAACCGGACACTCATCGAAATGGCAAGAACGATGCTTGATGAATACAAGACGCCAAAGCACTTTTGGGCAGAAGCGGTTGAGACAGCTTGTCACGCAACAAATCGCTTATATCTTCACAAGCTACTCGGCAAGACGGCATACGAGCTTCTCACCGGTAACAAACCCCAAGTTGGATACTTTCGAGTATTCGGCTCAAAGTGCTACATTCTTGATAAGCATCGTCGTTCAAAGTTTGCTCCTAAATCTCATGAAGGTTTTCTACTTGGTTATGGCTCAAACTCTCACACTTACCGTGTCTACAACAATTTCACCCGAAAGGTTGAAGAGACGGTAGATGTGAAGTTTTATGAATCTAATGGCTCGCAAGTAGAGCAATTGCCAATTGATGTAGGAGACAAAGACCCTTCAGAAGCAATTCAAGACTTGTCCATTGGCAAAATTCGTCCAACGGAGGTGAAGGAGAGTACTTCATCCATCCAAGTGGAAGCTTCTACTTCACGACAAGGTGAACCAAGAATCGACACGGAAGCATCCACAAGTGGGACACACCAAGATGAAGAAAACAAGGAAATACATCAAGACGAACATCAACAACCTCCTTCTCCACCACGACAAGAGAACAACGACGTCAACAATGAAGAAGGCCAAGAAGAAGAACAAGATGAAGAAGATGTTCAACGAAGACCCAAGCAAAAGCTCTCACGAGTTCGAGCAAGAATTGCCAAAGATCATCCCGTCGAGCAAATCCTCAATGATATACAAACCGGGAGAATCACTCGCTCAAAAACTCGTTTAGCTAACTTTTGTGAAAACTATTCATTCATCTCTAGCATTGAACCTATGAAGGTTGAAGAATCATTGGAAGATCCGGATTGGATAAATGCTATGCATGAAGAGCTACATAATTTTGAGAGAAACCAAGTTTGGACATTGGTTGAGAAGCCCGACAACAACCACAACATCATTGGTACCAAATGGGTGTTTCGCAACAAGCAAGATGAAGATGGACAAGTGGTTCGCAACAAAGCACGTCTCGTCGCCCAAGGGTACACACAAGTCGAAGGTATGGACTATGGTGAGACGTATGCTCCCGTTGCTAGACTTGAGTCCATTCGCATCTTACTTGCCTATGCTAATCACCATAATATCACCTTGTACCAAATGGACATTAAAAGTGCTTTTCTAAATGGTGAAATAGAGGAGGAAGTTTATGTCAAACAACCTCCCGGCTTTATCAATCCTAAGAAACCAAATCATGTTTACAAACTTCACAAAGCTCTTTATGGTCTTAAACAAGCTCCTAGAGCATGGTATAAATGCTTGACCAAGTTCCTTACTACAAGTGGTTTTGAAATTGGTAAAATTGATTCTACTCTTTTTACTAAAAGGGTTAATGGAGAACTATTTGTATGCCAAATTTATGTTGATGATATCATATTTGGTTCAACTAACCCTCTCTTTAGTGAAAAGTTTGGAAAGCTAATGTCAGAGAAGTTTGAGATGTCTATGATGAGTGAACTCAAATTCTTTCTCGGATTGCAAATCAAGCAAACTAAGGAAGGTACATTTGTCTCTCAAACAAAGTACACCAAGGACTTATTCAAGAAGTTCAATATGCAAGAATGCAAAGGTATGTCTACACCCATGCCTACTAGTGGACATAATGATTTAACCAAAGATGGTGAACCGGTTGATCAAAAGGTTTATCGCTCTATGATTGGTTCATTGTTATACCTATGTGCTTCACGTCCCGATATTATGCTAAGTGTGTGCATGTGTGCACGATATCAAGCTGCTCCTAAAGATTGTCATCTTAAGGCTGTGAAAAGGATAGTGAGATATTTAATCCATACACCAAATTTTGGCATTTGGTATCCTAAGAGGTCTTCTTTTGATCTTGTTGGCTGTTCCGACTCGGATTATGCCGGAGACAAGGTTGATAGAAAGTCCACTTCGGGTACTTGTCAATTTCTTGGTAGATCTCTTGTGTCTTGGTCTTCCAAGAAACAAAACTCGGTATCCTTATCCACCGCCGAAGCGGAATACATTGCCGCTGGTTCATGTTGTGCTCAATTACTTTGGATGACCCAAACTCTTAAATATTATGGGATTTATGTGAAACATGTTCCACTGCTTTGTGATAATGAAAGTGCTATCAAAATTGGTCATAATCCTGTACAACATTCTTGAACTAAGCATATTGAAGTTCGTCATCATTTCATTCGAGATCATGTTACGAAGGGTGACATCAATCTTAAGCATGTTCGCACCGATAAGCAATTAGCGGATATATTCACTAAACCACTTGATGAGAAGTGTTTTGCAGGTTGAGAGGAGAATTGAACATCATTGATGCTTCGAACTTGGAGTAGAAACTCCATTAGATACATGCAAGACATGAGCTTATGACTAATCCATGATATATCTCTTATGATAACTATCTTATGTCTTGGATATATTTGCACCTTGCATGTTGTCTAACCCATGTGGGTGCTTGGTTGAATCTAATTCCATGAGATTGCGACTCACTCACATCTTGAGCAATCTCTACATCACCAAGACTCTACACAATAGTGGTTGAAGACAAGGAAGCACAAAACCATTCAAACATATCCTTTGACAAATTCTATGTTAAGCTTCATGATTGTCATTTTTGGATACACAAGTGCTCTTCCTTGCAAGAACTAACCCATGTAGGTAGGTGAACTCAAATTACAAGTGGTGCTCCCAACTCTTGATGAGCTACATCAACCTTGAGCACCCACACAAGTTCAACTACATGAGCAAGAACCACACCACCACCCAAGGTATGTTATTCCATCTTAGAGAAGCTTTACTCCAAGACATGAGTCAAAGAAACTCAACAAGATGTGAATACATCAAGATGCTTAAACGAAAAATGGTAACCCCATTTTGAGCTTAAACGATGAGTATGACCTATGATCAAGTGTTCTCACTTGACTCCTAAGTCAATATACTCTAACATAGGTGACTATGTCACCGCCCAACTCTAGATGAAGCTCTCTTGTGTTCTTTCTTTGTGTTATTGCATTTGTCTCATGCATGTTTATTTTCTCTCTCCTTTTTCAAAAACAAAAAAAAACTTCATCTAGATCTTTCAGTTTCTTCTCTTTTCTCTTTGTTTTTTTTCTGCATTTTCTGCACTTAATTCCTTGCAAATCCTTCAGGAAATTCATTGCAAATCTTTGTGAGATCCTACATGTCTAGTGAGCTGAGGTGACAAGTGTTTTTCTCTGGGTAAACTCGGTTTCACCGACTTGCAATTTTCGGTCCAACCGAATCTTTTCGGTACCACCGAAATGTGCCACTCGGTGCCACCGACTTTGCAATCAGAAAAACAGTTTGCCACTTGTTCTACATTTCTTCTGATCCAGCTCCACTCAATGAATCTTGTCCTCTACAAGCATCACAATTTTATCCTCTGCTTTGTGCTGAATCTCAAGGACCAAACCTATTCGATGGATTCCAGGAAAAACCTTCTTGGAAATTGATGTCAAAGGGGGAGAAAGAGATCACATCAAAGCTCAAAGGGGAGAGAAAATACTCAAGGATCCCAGATGCTTGATGTTCAAGAGGAGAGATGTCACATGTCTTTTTGGGGGAAAGACATGTATTTGCATTAAGTTCTATCCATTTGTATCTTTCAGCTCTGATTTTCTGTTCCCTATCTTCTCCCAATATCCCATGTAAGATTCAGGGGGAGCAAGACACCTAAGGGAAAGAAATCAGTCAAATTCATTGCATATCTTTATTCTTGGGGACATGTTGAATTCAATGTGGTACCTTGTACTCACTCTCTACATGTCATCCCAGTCTTGGTATTCTTGTGGTTTCTTTTGTTTGCTCTGGCTTGTGGATGTACCTGTGTTATCTAACCTTGTTTGTGCAGGTTCATTCCATCCTAAGCCAACTCAAGACCACAAGGTAAGTATATGCATCAAAATCATGAGTATGAGGAGTTCTTTCTTATGTACATACTGTTTGCAAGAAGGACTCATGAGCATGAAGGTATTTTCCTTGATAATCTTTTGCTCTGATGCATATGGCCAAGATGCATGTAACACATTGCCTACTTTGTCATGGTTATGCTCTCACATGTCTCTACATTTCATATTTACATGAGTGCATACATGTAGGGGGAGCCTATGCTTGTTACATGTCCTTCCAAAAGCTTTACTTGCTGTTCTTTATATCTTTATCTAAAGCTTTGATGTATGTTGCCATCAATTACCAAAAAGGGGGAGATTGAAAGCACAAGTGCTCCCTAGGTGGTTTTCATAATTGATGACAACATATCTCTTGTTGGACTAACATTTCTATCTAGCATGTTTCAGATAAGTTCAACAATGGAGTCGCATGGACTAAAGGTTGTGGGAACTCCTTCAAGATGCTAAGGACAAAGGATTGGCTAAAGCTTAAAGCTCAAGACTCTTCATTTTACATTTTAGTGATCCAAGATCACATTGAGTCCATAGGAAAAGCCAATACTATCAAGGAGGGATGAGGTGTTGCTTAATGAGCCTCTTGCTTCATGTGCTTAATGATATGCTCCAAAATCCTCAGCTACTTTCCCACTTCCACATATGACCTAAACCCTAAGCCAAACTCGGTCCTACCGATTCTTCCTATCCGGCGCCACCGAGTTTCACTTGTCATAAGCCACTGCCAAACCCTAATCAGTTCGGTCTCACCGATGGGATCTCGGTCTCACCAAGATGGACTTGCAAACTCTCTGTTACCCATTGCAATATTCTCGGTCCCACCGAGATATGCAATCGGTCCCACCGAGTTTGCTTGGCCAAATCTCAGTTTCACTTATTACCCAAATCGGTCCCACCGAGTTTGAGTAATCGGTCAAACCAAGTTTTGGATTTACCCTAACCCTAGCACATCGGTCCCACCGAGTTGATCCAGTCGGTCCCACCGAAATCTCTAACGGTCACTAGGTTTACCTTTTCGGTCTGACCGAGTTTTTTGATTTGGTCCCATCAAGATTGAAAAATTGTGTGTAACGGTTGGATTTTTTGTGGAGGCTATATATACCCCTCCACCTCCTCTTCATTCGTGGAGAGAGCCATCAGACTAAGCCTACACTTCCAGCATCCTATTTCTGAGAGAGAACCACCTACTCATGTGTTGAGACCAAGATATTCCATTCCTACCATACAAATCTTGATCTCTAGCCTTCCCAAGTTGCTTTCCACTCAAATCTTCTTTCCACAAAATCCAAATCCTATGAGAGAGAGTTGAGTGTTGGGGAGACTATCATTTGAAGCACAAGAGCAAGGAGTTCATTACCTACACACCATTTGTTACTTCTTGGAGAGTGGTGTCTCCTAGATTGGCTAGGTGTCACTTGGGAGCCTCCGACAAGATTGTGGAGTTGAACCAAGGAGTTTGTAAGGGCAAGGAGATCGCCTACTTCGTGAAGATCTACCGCTAGTGAGGCAAGTCCTGTGTGGGCGATGGCCATGGTGGAATAGACAAGGTTGCTTCTTCGTGGACCCTTTGTGGGTGGTTGCTTCTTCGTGGACCCTTTGTGGGTGGAGCCCTTTGTGGACTCGCGCAACCGTCATCCTTTGTGGGTGGAGCCCTTTGTGGACTCGCGCAACCGTTACCCTTTGTGGGTTGAAGTCTCCATCAACGTGGATGTAGGATAGCACCACCTATCCGAACCACGGGAAAAACATCCATGTCTCCAATTGCGTTTGAATTCTCCAAACCCTTCCCTTTACATTCTTGCAAGTTGCTTGCTTTACATTCCGCTGCTCATATACTCTTTGCATGCTTGCTCGATATGTATTGTGTATGTTGAAATTGTGCCTAAACTCCACTTAAACCAAAAAAAACTTAAAAATTGCAACTTTAGCATTAAGTGTCTAATCCCCCCTTCTAGACACATCTACTTCTAGATCCTACAGTGGCTTTGCCACAAATACGATGTCAACTACATGATCATGCTAAGCAATATGACAATGATGGAGTGTGTCATGATAAACAGAACGGTGAAAAGTTGCATGGCAATATATCTCGGAATGGCTATGGAAATGCCATAATAGGTAGGTATGGTGGCTGTTTTGAGGAAGGTATATGGTGGGTGTATGATACCGGTGAAAGGTGCGCGATATTAGAGAGGCTAGCAAAGGTGGAAGGATGAGAGTAGTGCGTATAATCCATGGACTCAACATTAGTCATAAAGAACTCATATACTTATTGCAAAAATCTACAAGTTATCAAAGCAAAGTATTATGCGCATTCCCCTAGGGGGATAGATTGGTAGGAAAATACCATCGCTCGTCCCCGACCGCCACTCATAAGGAAGACAATCAAAAAATAAATCATGCTCCGACTTCATCTCATAACGGTTCACCATACGTGCATGCTACGGGAATCACAAGCTTTAACACAAGTGTTTCTCAAATTCACAACTACTCAACTAGCACAACTTTAATATCACCATATTTATATCTCAAAACCATTATCAAGTATCAAACTTCTCATAGTATTCAACACACTCATAAGAAAGTTTTATTATTAATCTTGTATACCAAGCATATTAAGACTTTAAGAAAATTACCATGCTATTTAAGACTCTAAAAATAATCTAAGTGAAGCATGAGAGATCAATAGTTTCTATAAAACAAATCCACCACAGTGCTCTAAAAGATATAAGTGAAGTACTAGAGCAAAACTACATAACTCAAAAGATATAAGCGAAGCACATAGAGTATTCTAAAAAATTTCAAATCATGTATGGCTCTCTCAAAAGGTGTGTACAGTAAGGATGATTGTGGTAAACTAACAAATAAATACTCAAATCATACAAGACGCTCCAAGCAAAACACATATCATGTGGTGAATAAAAATATAGCTCGAAGTAAAGTTACCGATAGAAGTAGACGAAAGAGGGGATGCTTCCGGGGCATCCCCAAGCTTTGGATTTTAGGTGTCCTTAGATTATCTTGGGGGTTCCATGGGCATCCCCAAGCTTAGTCTCTTGCCACTCCTTGTTCCATAATCCATCAAATCTTTACCCAAAACTTGAAAACTTCACAACACAAAACTTAAAGTAGAAAATCTCGTGAGTTCCGTTAGCGAAAGAAAATAAAAGACCACTTCAAGGTACTGTAGTGAACTCACTATTTATTTATATTGGTGTTATACATACTATATTACAACTTCTCTATGGTTTATAAACTATTTTATTATCCATAGATTCATCAAAATAAGCAAACAACACACGAAAAACAGAATCTGTCAAAAACAGAATAGTCTGTAGTAATCTATAGCTAGCGCAAGATCTGGAACCCCAAAAATTATAAAATAAATTTCTGGGAGTGAGTAATTTATCTATTAATAATCTTAAAAAATAATTAACTAAATATCACTCTCCAAATAAAAATGGAAGCAGTTCTCGTGAGCGCTAAAGTTTCTGTTTTTTACAGCAAGTGTAACAAGACTTTCCCCAAGTCTTCCCAACGGTTCTACTTGGCACAAACGCTAATTAAACACAAAAAAACACAACGAAAACAGAGGCAAGATAAATTATTTATTACTAAACAGGAGCAAAAAGCAAGGAATAAAAATAAAATTGGGTTGCCTCCCAACAAGCGCTATCGTTTAACGCCCCTAGCTAGGCATAACAAGCATGGATAGATCCTGGTATTGCCATCTTTGGTAGGCTATCCATAAGTGGATCTCATAATAGATTCATAAGGTAATTTAATTTTCTTTCTAGGAAAGTGTTCCATGCCTTTTCTTAATGGAAATTCAAATCTAATATTTCCTTCCTTCATATCAATAATTGCACCAATCGTTCTAAGAAAAGGTCTACCAAGAATAATAGGACATGAAGGATTGCAATCTATGTCAAGAACAATAAAATCTATGAGCACATAATTCCTATTTGCAACAATAATAACATTATTAATTCTTCCCATAGGTTTCTTAATAGTGGAATCCGCAAGGTGCAAGTTTAGAGAGCAATCATCAAAATCACGGAAACCTAACAAATCACACAAAGTCTTTGGAATCATGGAAACACTAGCACCCAAATCACATAAAGCATAACATTCATGATCTTCAATTTTAATTTTAATAGTTGGTTCCCACTCATCATAAAGTTTTCTAGGGATAGAAACTTCCAATTCAAGTTTTTCTTCATAAGATTGCATCAAGGCATCAACGATATGTTTAGTAAACACCTTATTTTGACTATAAGCATGAGGAGAATTTAGCACGGATTGTAACAAGGAAATACAATCAATCAAAGAGCAATTTTCATAGTTAAATTCCTTGAAATCCATAATAGTGGGTTTAGCAACATCTAGGGTTTTAATTTCTTCAATCCCACTTTTATCAATTTTAACATCAAGATCAACAAATTCCGAATTCTTGGAACGCCTTCTAGGTAAAGGTGGATCATATTCAGTCCCATCATTATCAAGATTCATATTTCCAAACAAATATTTAATAGGGGACACATCAATAACTTTTAGATCTTCATCATTATTTTCATAGCAATCCGGTTTAGCGGCCATCTTATTAACTAAGGTGGCTTGCTTATCCGATATTTCAGCGGTCAACTTTTCAAGACGAGCAATTTGGGATCTCAAACCATCGAATTCTTTAGACATATCATCAAGCTCTTTATTCATAAAACTCATAAAACTTTTTTGTTCCTTAAGCTCATTTCTAAAGATACTATTATGTTCAAATTGCAAAACCATAAAGCTCCTAACATTGCTTTCGATCTCTTCTAATCTTTTAAGGTGAAGATCACCAATTTTAGGTAGAGCCATCGCGACAAGCAAGCAAACTAACACACAAGCAAACAAAAAGCAAGCGGGCAAAAAGAGGCAAATAGAGAAAGAGAGGGAGGATAGAGAGAGAGGGCGAATAAGACGGCAAGGGTGAAGTGGGGGAGAGGAAAACGAGAGGCAAATGGCAAATAATGTAATGCGGGAGATAAGGGTATGTGATGGGTACTTGGTATGTTGACTTTTGCGTAGACCTCCCCGGCAACGGCGCCAGAAATCCATCTTGCTACCTCTTAAGCACTGCGTTGGTTTTCCCCGAAGAGGAAGGGATGATGCAGCAAAGTAGCGTAAGTATTTCCCTCAGTTTTTGAGAACCAAGGTATCAATCCAGTAGGAGGCTACGCGCGAGTCCCTCGTACCTGCACAAAACAAATATATCCTCGCAACCAACGCGAATAGGGGTTGTCAATCCCTACACGGCCACTTATGAGAGTGAGATCTGATAGATATGATAAGATAATATTTTTGTGATAAAGATGCAAAGTAAAATAAAGGCAAAGTAAAAAAGCAAAGGAAATAACTAAGTAGTAGGAGATTAATATGATAAAGATAGACCCCCGGGGCCATAGGTTTCACTAGTGGCTTCTCTCGAGAGCATAAGTATTCTACGGTGGGTGAACAAATTGCTGTTGAGCAATTGACAGAATTGAGCATAGTTATGAGAATATCTAGGTATGATCATGTATATAAGCATCACGTCCGAGACAAGTAGACCGACTCCTGCCTGCATCTACTACTATTACTCCACTCATCGACCGCTATCCAACATGCATCTAGAGTATTAAGTTAAAAATAGAGTAACGCCTTAAGCAAGATGACATGATGTAGAGGGATAGACTCATGCAATATGATGAAAACTGATACTTCTCCGTCGTATCTACTTTTCCAAACACTTTTGCCCTTGTTTTGGACTCTAACTTGTATGATTTTAATGGAACTAACCCGGACTGACGCTGTTTTCAACAGAATTGCCATGGTGTTGTTTTATGTGCAGAAAACAAATATTCTCGGAATGACCTGAAACTCCACGGAACATCTTAGAAAAAACAATAAAAAATCCTCGCCAAAGATGAAGACCAGGGGGCCCACACCCTTCTCACAAGGGTGGGGCGCCCCCTAGGGCGCGCCCCCCTACCTCGTGGGCCCCCTGTTGCATCTCCGACTCCAACTCCACCTCCATATATTGAGTTTCGATGAGAAAAAAATTGGAGAGAAGAAATCAT
This sequence comes from Triticum aestivum, assembly GCF_018294505.1. Classification (NCBI taxonomy): domain Eukaryota; kingdom Viridiplantae; phylum Streptophyta; class Magnoliopsida; order Poales; family Poaceae; genus Triticum; species Triticum aestivum. Next base: position 88,826,708 of record NC_057797.1, read on the forward strand.
CGCGTTTTACGATACGGAGCCACCGCCAAGCCCTAAAACCTCTCGGGAGGGCTGATCTGGAGTCCGTTCGGGGCTCCGGAGAGGGGGATTCGTCGTCGTCGTCATCATCAACCATCCTCCATCACCAATTTCATGATGCTCACCGCCATGCGTGAGTAATTGTATCGTAGGCTTGCTGGACAGTGATGGGTTGGATGAGATTTATCATGTAATCGAGTCAGTTTTGTTAGGGTTTGATCCCTAGTATCCATTATGTTCTGAGATTGATGTTGCTACGACTTTGCTATGCTTAATGCTTGTCACTAGGGCCCGAGTGCCATGATTTCAGATCTGAACCTATTATGTTTTCATGAATATATGTGAGTTCTTGATCCTATCTTGCAAGTTTATAGTCACCTACTATGTGTTATGATCCGGCAACCCCGAAGTGACAATAATCGGGACCACTCCCGGCGATGACCATAGTTTGAGGAGTTCATGTATTCACTATGTGCTAATGCTTTGTTCTAGTTCTCTATTAAAAGGAGGCCTTAATATCCCTTAGTTTCCAATAGGACCCCGCTGCCACGGGAGGGTAGGACAAAAGATGTCATGCAAGTTCTTTTCCATAAGCACGTATGACTATATACGGAATACATGCCTACACTACATTGATGAATTGGAGCTAGTTCTGTGTCACCCTATGTTATAACTGTTACATGATGAACCGCATCCGGCATAATTATCCATCACTGATCCGGTGCCTACGAGTTTTCCATATACTGGTTCTCGCTTATTTACTTTCCCGCTGCTACTGTTACAATCACTACAAAATACCAAAAACATTACTTTTGTTGTCTTTATTTTTGTTGCCGCTACCACCACTATCATATTACTTTGCTACTAAACACTTTGCTGCAGATACTAAGTTTTCAGGTGTGGTTGAATTGACAACTCGGCTGCTAATACTTGAGAATATTCTTTGGCTCCCCTTGTGTCGAATCAATAAATTTGGGTTGAATACTCTACCCTCGAAAGCTGTTGCGATCCCCTATACTTGTGGGTTATCAAGACCAATTTCTGGCGCCGTTGCCGGGGAGCATAGCTCTATTCTTTGAGTCACTTGGGATTTATATCTGCTGGACACTATGAAGAACTTGAGAGATCCAAAAACCAAGATTTATCCCTCAACTACGAGGGGAGGTAAGGAACTGCCATCTAGCTCTGCACTTGATTCACCTTCTGTTATGAGTAAGTTTGTGACACCTACACCTGCTTCTGCTATTCGTTCTGATATGTCACATGTTATTGATAATGCCACTTCTGCTATGCATGATACTTATGATGAAACTGCTTCTATGCCTGATACTACTGTGCCCCTTAGTGAATTTCTTGATGAACAAATTGCTAGGGCTAGAGAAAGAGAAATTATTGAATCTGAATACGATGATGATAGTGATGATGAAAATATGCCTGTTATTCCTGAGGGTTATCTTTTTGATATGGAATCTTCTGTCGCTATTTTTGCTTGCAAAGATAGATATGAGCTTAAGAGGTTATTAATTAAATGGAACAAAGAATCACTTAGAGATAAAATGAGACCTGGCCCTGCTTTTGCTACCTCACCTATATGTGTTCCTGATAAGGATTATGAATTCTCTGTTGATCCTGATATAATTACTTTGGTTGAATCTGATCCGTTTTATGGCTATGAATCTTAAACTGTTGTGGCACATCTTACTAAGTTAAATGATATAGCTGCCCTGTTTACTAATGATGAGAGATCGCGTTACTTCTATATACTCAAAATATTTCCATTCTCATTAAAGGGTGATGCTAAGATATGGTTTAATTCTCTTGATCCTGGTTGTGTGAGTAGTCCCCAGGATATGATTTATTACTTCTCTGCTAAATATTTTCCTGCTCATAAGAAACAAGCTGCTTTGAGGGAAATATAAAACTTTGTGCAAATTAAAGAAGAGAGTCTCCCACAAGCTTGGGGGAGGCTTCTCAAGTTACTTAATGCTTTGCCTGATCATCCTCTTAAGAAACCTGAAATACTTGATATATTTTATAATGGACTAACCGATGCTTACAGAGATTACCTGGATAGTTGTGTTGGTTCTCTTTTCAGGGAAAGAACACCGGATGAAGCTGAAATTCTATTGAATAATATGTTGACAAATGAAAATAATTGGGCACCTCCTGAGCCAGCTCCTGAGCCATCTCCTGCTCCAATTACTGAGCCTATTCCTAAACCAACTCCGAAGAAGAGGGGTGTTCTATTTCTCAGTCCCGAAGATATGCAAGAGGCAAAGAAATCTATGCAAGAAAAAGGTACTAAAGCTGAAGACGTTAAGAATTTACCTCCTATTGAAGAAATACATGGTCTTAATTCACCGCCTGTTGAAGAAACATATGATCTTAATTATTTATTTACTGAAGAACCTCCTAATCCCGATATCCCGACACAGGTAGTAAAGGTAAATTATCTCTATAGATATGATAAAGCTGAAGTCCCTCCTACTAAAATTGCTAGTCAGTGCTTGGATGAGTTTGATAACTTTATGTATAAGCAAGACGACTTCAATGCTTATTTTGGTAGACAATTAAGAGAGAATGCTTATATGATTAGATGCTTGGGTGATTATATGGCTAATATTAAAGGTGAACTTAAACTTGTTAGCAAACATGCTTCTATGGTTACCACTCAAGTAGAACAAGTACTTAAGGCTCAAAAAGAAGTGCTTAATGAAATGAATAGTAAGAAAAATGATTATGCTGTTAGAGTGGCTACTAGAACTGGTAGAATGACTCAGGAACCTTTGTATCCTGAAGGCCACTCTAAGAGAATCGAGCAAGATTCTCAAAGAAATAATATTGATGTTCCTAGTTCTTCTAAAAAGAAGAAGAAGAAAAATGATAGAACTGTGCAAACTTCTAGTGAACCTATTGCTGAACCACCTGATAATCCAAATGATATTTCTATGTCTGATGCTGAAACACAATCTGGTAATGAACATGAACCTAGTAAAAATATTAATGATGATGTTCATGATGATGCTCAACCTAGTAATGACAATGATGTAGAAATTGAACCTGCTGTTGATCTTGATAACCCGCAATCAAAGAATCAACGTTATGATAAAAGAGACTTTGTTGCTAGGAAACATGGTAAAGAAAGGGAACCTTGGGTTCAAAAACCCATGCCTTTTCCTCCAAAACCATCCAAGAAAAAGGATGATGAGGATTTTGAGCGCTTGGCTGAAATGATTAGGCCTATCTTTTTGCGTATGCGATTAACTGATGTGCTCAAAACAAATCCTTATGCTAAATATATGAAGGATATCATTACTAATAAAAGAAAGATACTGGAAGCTGAAATTTCCACCATGCTTGCTAATTATACTTTTAAGGGTGGAATACCAAAGAAACTTGGAGACCCCGGAGTACCTACTATACCTTGCTCCATTAAAAGAAATTATATTAAAACAGCTCTATGTGATCTTGGAGCTGGTGTTAGTGTTATGCCTCTCTCTTTATATCATAGACTTGACTTGAATAAGCTGACACCTACTGAAATATCTTTGCAAATGGCTGATAAATCAACTGCTATACCTGTCGGCATCTGTGAGGATGTGCCTGTTGTGGTTGCAAATGTTACTATTTTAATGGACTTTGTTATACTTGATATTCCCGAGGATGATAGTATGTCTATTATTCTTGGAAGACCTTTTCTTAATACTGCAGGGGCTGTTATTGATTGCAACAAAGGCAATGTCACTTTTCATGTTAATGGTAATGAGCATACGGTACAATTTCCGAGGAAACAACCTCAAGTTCATAGCATCAATTCTATTGGAAAAATTCCATCGATTATATTTGGAGGTTTTGAATTTCCCCTTCCTACTATCAAGAAGAAATATGATATTCTTATTATTGGGGATGTGCATATCCCCGTTGAGGTAACTTAGTGTTATTCAAAATTTCTCCGGTTTCATGATTATCGGAACGGGTTTGTTAACAAGACTTGATCAACCTTGTTAGTGGATTCTTTTTGATGAGCATGAGATGGATGAAACTAGAAGCACAAACTTCTGTACCCTTTCTATACTTTCTGTTATTTATATTAAATAAAGTAAAAATAGTATTTTCTGTCTGTTTCCTGACTTATCCATGCAATATAAAAATATCCCGAAAATAAAAGTCCTCAGAATGCCATGCCAATTTAATATGATTTTTTTCGGGAATATTTGAGGATTTACTGTGCAAAAATTACCGCGGGAGGAGCTGCCACCTGGCCACGAGGGTGGTGGGCGCCCCCCCTATAGGGCGCGCCCCTTGCCTCATGGACCCATGGTGGCCCTCCTCCACTTATCCCAGCACCCATCTTCTTCCTCTATCTCACACAAACCCGAAAAACCAACTCAAGCACGAGTTCCAGCCACTTTTGCTGTGATTTTCGATCTCCTTGCTCGAAGCACCTCTCGCAAAACTGCTTGGGGAGATTGTTCCTTGGTATGTGACTCCTCCATTGGTCCAATTAGTTTTTTATTCTAGTGCTTTATTCTTTGCAAATTTGTGCTGCATAGGTGACCATGTTCTTGAGCTTGCATGTCAAATTTATATGGTTCCAAGTAGTTCTAATGCTTGATATAGGCTCTACGCACTTGTAGGAGTAGTTGCTATCAGTTTTATTGAAGTTGGTTCACTTTTGTTTGAAGTTACTAAGAATTTCAGATTATTTCAGAAAAATAATGAGGAGATTTTTGAGGGGCTCATCGAGCCAAAGCTCGAAGGAAAAGGCACCGAAGCCTAAGTATAATTTGCCGCGCACCATGGAGATTCGAGCGTGTGAATGGCCTTCTGATGATTTCTTGAGAGCAGCCGGTATCTATGAAGATTTTCATGAATTGGCTCACAATACAGGCCTCACCGCTTTCCTCCATGACCAATGCGATCAGTATCTCTTACTCACAAATACTTTTGTGCAAAACTTTCATTTTCATTCTAGGAACTCACCACCTATGGTGGAGTTTCATTTATATGATGAGCATAAGGAGATGTCACTTTATGATTTTTGTCGGATTTGTTTAGTCCCTTTTGAGGGTAACACAGAAGAACCACATCACGATGATGTGGCTGGGTTTATTGATACTATCACTGTAGGAGAAACTAGGAAGGTTTCCGATGCACGAATCACTAGCATACATTTCCCTGTTTTACGTTATTTTGCATTATTTGCTAGTCGTTGTTTAATTGGACGCGGAAACTGTGGAAACCTTAGCATCCCTGATATAATTATTCCGCACCACGGTTTATACAGTGATAACACTCTTAGTATGGGCGGTATTATTGCTAGATGGTTAAGTATGAACCGTACTAAGGGTCCCATCTTTGGAGGCATCTATGCCACACGCCTACCCGCACATTTTAACATACCTATTAGGCATGCTGAGAAGGAAGAAAAGGTGCTGCCCCGTGTTTATCTAGATCATAAAAGTATGGTGGCACATGATTTTATTGTTAAAAAATAGGGCAGGGGAGCTTAAATATCAATTGTTCTTTAATAAACATCATCCTGAGACTATTACCTTGCCTGCTCCTTCTTTGTTTGATTTGACTGCAGGCACGTACCTTGTTCCGTTGACGGCTATTCACGCCTACCGGAACCCTGCACCAGTCGAGGAGCCAGAACAGGAACCGCAAGATGAGCCTCCACGACAATCTGTTTATTCTTGGGATCCAGAGATGACTGTCAGCCAGTGACAGTCAGAGTCTTCTTCTTCATCACAGTATGATCCCAACTATCCTTCCTCATCACAGTACGACCCCAACAACTATTATTAGGGATATCCGCCAGGCCAGCCGTGGCCATAGACCAACTTAGGCCAAAAGCCTAACCTTGGGGGAGTACGTACCAACATTACATTTATGTTCACACACACTCATTGCTATATGTTGGTGCTCATACTTTTTCACTATAATATCCATGCTAGTTTATTTTCTTTTTCCTGCTTTATTCTTGTGTGTTTGTTAAACCTTAAGAAAAACCAAAAAATTAGTAGTAGTTTATTTTTCTGCTGTAGTAGTAATAATTAAAAAGAAAACCCAAAAATATTTCCCGTTCTTCTTTTGCTTGTTGGGAGCTTCCCCGTGTAAATAGTTTTATTTCTTTTCTTTGGGGGTCCGTAGGGGAAGACCATAATTAAATTGTTGAAGTGGCTCTTATATGCATTATTGTTGATTTAACCCTGAGCCCATATTGCCTTGTCTTCTCCTGTTTATCAAATGCTCGCAGATTCCAGCTTAGTCCAATGCACGTGCACTCTTATTATTATTCACACCATTCGATCGTGCAAGTGAAAGGCAATTATGATGATATATGATGGACTGACTAAGATGAGAAAAGCTGGTATGAATTCGACCTCTTTCGTTTTTGTAAATATGATGAGTCTGTCGTTCTTGATTCAGCTTATTATGAATAAACATGTTTGCAATAACAATTAGAGATCAGAGTTGCTTGTGCCATGCTTGATTAGCTATGAGCTATAATGATTTACCTTGTATGCCAACATGCTATTGAGATGATTATGATGTGGTATGATGGGGTGGTATCCTCTTTTGAATGATTTAAGTGACTTGACTTGGCACATGTTCACGCGTGTAGTTGAAACAAGATCAACATAGCCTTCACGATATTTATGTTCATGGTGGATTATGTCCTACTCATGCTTGCATCCAATGTTTATTAATTTTAATGCATGTACATGGCTGTTGTCGCTCTCTAGTTGGTCGCTTCCCAGTCTTTTGCTAGCCTTCACCTGTACTAAGCGGGAATACTACTTGTACATCCAATCCCTTAAACTCCAAAGTTATTCCAGATGAGTCCACTATACCTTCCTATATGTGGTATCTACCTGCCGTTCCAAGTAAATTTGTATGTGCCAAACTCTAAACCTTCAAATAAAGATTTTGTTTTGTATGCTCGAATAGCTCATGTATCAACAAAGGTTGTCCTTATCTTCCGTGTTGGGCGGGTTATTCTCAAGAGGAGTGGACTCCGCTCCTCACTCACGAGAAAATGGCTGGTCACCGGGATGCCCAGTCCCATGCTTTATGCAAACTAAATCAAAATTAATTGCAAACAAAACTCCCCCTGGGACCTGATGTATGCTGGAGGCACTCGTTGTTTCGAGCAAGCCATGGATTGATGCTTGTTGGTGGAGGGGAGTATAAACTTTACCATTCTGTTTGGGAACCGCCTATAATGTGTTTAGCATGGAAGATATCGCCATCTCTTAGTTGTTACGTTGACAATGAAAGTATACCGCTCAAAATACAATTTATCTCTATTGCAAAACCGAGCTTTGGCACCTCTACAAATCCTTGCTTCCCTCTGCGAAGGGCCTATCCATTTACTTTTATGTTGAGTCATCACCCTCTTATTAAAAAGCACTAGCTAGAGAGCGCAGCCGTCATTTGCATTCATCACTGTTAATTTATATTGGGTATGACTATGATTGGATCTCTTTTATCATGAATTACAATGTCTAGTCAGTCCTTGATCTTTAAAGGTGCTCTGCATTTATGTTTTGTGGTCTCAGAAAGGGCTAGCGAGATACCATCTTGTTATATCATATTATGATTGTTTTGAGAAAGTGTTGTCATCCGAGATTTATCATTATGACTTGCTAGTTGATTATGCTATTGATATGAGTAATTATGAGACTTGAGAATTATTGCAAGTGTGGTTAGTTATGATCTATGCTGAAAACTTGAATGCTCGCTTTACATAGTTAAAACAACAAGAGCAAACAGAGTTTGTAAAAGTTTTTCTTTCTTTCTTTCAGTTTGTCAACTGAATTGCTTGAGGACAAGCAAGGGTTTAAGCTTGGGGGAGTTGATACGTCTCTGTCGTATCTACTTCTTCAAACACTTTTACCCTTGTTTTGGACTCTAACTTGTATGATTTGGATGGAACTAACCCGGACTGACGCTGTTTTCAGCAGAATTGCCATGGTGTTGTTTTATATGCAGAAAACAAATATTCTCGTAATGACCTGAAACTCCACGGAACATCTTAGAAAAAACAATAAAAAATCCTCGCCAAATATGAAGACAAGGGGCCCACACCCTTCTCACAAGGGTGGGGGGCGCCCCCCCCCCTAGGGCGCGCCCCTACCTCGTGGGCCCCCTGTTGCGTCTCCGACTCCAACTCCACCTCCATATATTGAGTTTCGATGAGAAAAAAACCAAAGAGAAGAAATCATCGCGTTTTACGATACGGAGCCACCGCCAAGCCCTAAAACCTCTCGGGAGGGCTGATCTGGAGTCCGTTCGGGGCTCCGGAGAGGGGGATTCGTTGTCGTCGTCATCATCAACCATCCTCCATCACCAATTTCATGATGCTCACCGCCGTGCGTGAGTAATTGCATCGTAGGCTTGCTGGACGGTGATGGGTTGGATGAGATTTATCATGTAATTGAGTTAGTTTTGTTAGGGTTTGATCCCTAGTATCCATGATGTTCTGAGATTGATGTTGCTACGACTTTGCTATGCTTAATGCTTGTCACTAGGGCCCGAGTGCCATGATTTCAGGTCTGAACCTATTATGTTTTCATGAATATATGTGAGTTCTTGATCCTATCTTGCAAGTCTATAGTCACCTACTATGTGTTATGATCCGGCAACCCCGAAGTGACAATAATCGGGACCACTCCCGGTGATGACCATAGTTTGAGGAGTTCATGTATTCACTATGTGCTAATGCTTTGTTCCGGTTCTCTATTAAAAGGAGGCCTTAATATCCCTTAGTTTCCAATAGGACCCCGCTGCCACGGGAGGGTAGGACAAAAGATGCCATGCAAGTTCTTTTCCATAAGCACGTATGACTATATTCGGAATACATGCCTACATTACATTGATGAATTGAAGCTAGTTCTGTGTCACCCTATGTTATAACTATTACATGATGAACCGCATCCGGCATAATTATCCATCACTGCTCCGGTGCCTACGAGTTTTCCATATACTGGTTCTCGCTTATTTACTTTCCCGTTGCTACTGTTACAATCACTACAAAATACCAAAAACATTACTTTTGTTGTCTTTACTTTTGTTGCCGCTACCACCACTATCATATTACTTTGCTACTAAACACTTTGCTGCAGATACTAAGTTTCCATGTGTGGTTGAATTGACAACTCGGCTGCTAATACTTGAGAATATTCTTTGGCTCCCCTTGTGTCGAATCAATAAATTTGGGTTGAATACTCTACCCTCGAAAGCTGTTGCGATCCCCTATACTTGTGGGTTATCAAAAAACCCATCTTGTTATCCTCGATGGCAACAATACAATACGTGCCTTGCTGCCCCTACTGTCACTGGGAAAGGACACCGCAAGATTGAACCCAAAGCTAAGCACTTCTCCCATTGCAAGAAAGATCAATCTAGTAGGCCAAACCAAGCTGATAATTTGAAGAGACTTGCAAAGATAACCAATCATACATAAAAGAATTCAGAGAAGATTCAAATATTATTCATAGATAGACTTGATCATAAACCCACAATTCGTCGGTCTCAACAAACATACCGCAAAAAGAAGATTACATCGAATAGTTCTCCACAAGAGAGGAGGAGAACATTGTATTGAGATTCAAAAAGAGAGTAAAGCCATCTAGCTACTAACTATGGACCCGAAGGTCTAAGGTAAACTACTCACACTTCATCGGAGAGGCTATGGTGTTGATGTAGAAGCCCTCCGTGATCGATGTCCCCTCCGACGGAGCTCCGGAACAGGCCCAAGATGGGATCTCGTGGATACAGAAAGTTGCGGCGGTGGAATTAGGTTTTTGGCTCCGTATCTGATCGTTTGGGGGTACGTAGGTATATATAGGAGGAAGGAGTACGTCGGTGGAGCAACAGGGGGCCCACGAGGGTGGAGAGCGCGCCTGGGGGGGGGGTAGGCGCGCCCCCTACCTCATGGCCTCCTCTTTTGTGTCTTGACGTAGGGTCCAAGTCTTCCGGGTCTTGTTTGTTGAGAAAATCACGTCCCCAAAGGTTTCATTCCGTTTGGACTCCGTTTGATATTCCTTTTCTTCGAAACCCTAAAACAGGCAAAAAACAACAATTCTGGGCTGGGCCTCCGGTTAATAGGTTAGTCCCAAAAATAATGTAAAAGTGGATAATAAAGCCCAATAATGTCCAAAACAGTAGATAATATAGCATGGAGCAATCAAAAATTATAGATACGTTGGAGACGTATCACAAACCTTTTACAGAGGAGGAGGTGTGACAAGCTCTCTTTTAGATGGCTCCGTCGAAGGCCCCGGGGGTGGATGGTTTCACGGCGGGGGTTTTCCAGCTCCATTGGAGTTGGCTCAAAGAAGACATTGTTCCAGCGGTGCTTGCTTTCTTAATCGGGGAGAACTACCACCGGGGATAAACGACACTTGTATCACTTTGATCCCCAAGGTACGCTTCCCACAAAGTATCACTCAATATCATCCTATCTCTCTCTGTCCGGTTTTGTATAAGATCGCCTCCAAGGCCATTGCTAACCATCTCCGAGAGTTCTTGGATGATATTGTTAGTGTTGAACAAAGTGCGTATGTCCCTGGTCGCCTGATTACTAACAATGTGCTAATTGCACATGAGAGTGTGCATGCCATGAGAAGAAGGAAGAAAGGGGGGAATGCTGTATGTGCTATTAAGTTGTACATGATGAAAGCATACGACCGTGTAGAATGGCACTACTTGCAAGCGATCATGTTGAAGCTTGGTTTTTGTATGGAGTTTGTTCGCCTAGTCATGAAGCGTGTTACTTCTGTCAGATTCTCAATTCGGGTGAATGGTGAACTTCTGCCTTTTTTCACTCCCTCTAGGGGGCTACGACAAGGGTGCCCGGCGTCTCCGTACTTATTCCTGCTATGTGCGGAAGGTTTAACTTCACTTCTAAACCACTTTGGTGGTTTGAGAATAGACAAGGGCATTCGAGTCAGCTACCGATCTCCGTGGATTAATCATCTTCTTTTCGCGAATGACAGTCTAATATTTATGCAAGCAAAGGTGGACAGTGCCCAAAGGCTCAATGAGATACTGAGAATTTATGAGAGGGGCTCAGGGCAGGCTGTCAACAAAGAGAAAAGCTCTATTTATTTTAGTTCGAACACCTCTACCCCGGATAAACTACTGCTGAAGCAAACTCTGAACATTTCGGTGGAAGCTTTCAGCGAGCGTTACCTTGGTCTACCTACAGCTGTGGGTAGGATCACAAGTGATACGTTTGACCATATTGGAGAGAGGATTCAAAGCAAACTCCAAGGTGGGTCGGAAAGAATGGTTTCTTGTGCTGTAAGGGAAGTGCGCATAAAGACTGTAGCCCAAACTATACCTATTTTCAGCATGAGTTGCTTCAAGTTAACAAAGAAGGTGTGTAAGAGTCTCACTTCCTCTTTGGCTAAGTATTGGTGGAGCAGCTCCCTGGACCGTAATTCAATGCATTGGAAGGCATGGACTGCTTTGGCAAGACTAAAAGAGAAGGGCGGAATGGGATTCCGGGATCTTGAGCTTTTTAACACATCTCTTCTCGGCAAACATGGTTGGCGACTGATGACGAACCCATCATCGCTTTGTGCTAGAGTTCTCAAAGGGAGATATTTTCCCACCTGTGATTTTATGCAAGCTACAGCCCCATGATTTTCCTCGGCGATGTGGCGGGCTATCATTGTGGGGAGGGATTCTTTGCAAGTCGGTCTGATCAAACACATAGGAGATGGCAGATCGGTCTCTATATTGGATGATAAGTGGATCCCCGGTACTCTTTCTATGACTCCGACGGTCAGAAGTAATAATACACAATTGCAAACAGTCTCCGACCTTATTGATACGGTTAATTGGTCGTGGAAAGCGGATGTGGCCCGTCAAAACTTCATTACCCCCGATGCGGATGCAATTCTTAACATCCCCCTGAGGCGGGTGGGGGCGATGATGTATTTGCATGGGCTCACGAACGGTCGGGATGCTATACTGTAAGATCAGCATATCGTGCTCTAATGAATCGTAATGAGCATCTGGCTCTAGAGGAAGGGACGATCACCGAGACTTCATCGACAGACAAACAGTTATGGTCCCGGTTATGGAAGCTCAAGGTTTTGCCAAGGGTGAGAGTGTTCTGGTGGCGGGTGTTGCATGGTATTCTTCCGGCTGAATCTACTCTCATGTACCGCCATATCACAACCATTGGCACCTGTAAACTGTGTCTTCACGCAGAGGGAGACATGAAGCATGCATTGCTGGATTGCACCCACGCGAGACGTTTTTGGAACGCGGCTCCAGACTGGCTTGACATCAAACGACCAGAGTTGCACCCACTTACATGGTTTTGGGATGTTATATGCGATCCTATGTTCTCTGAGTCTGAGAGAGCAAAAATGGTTACTGTCATGTGGGCGATCTGGACCTCAAGAAACAATGCCATGCATGACAAGAAGGAACTTGATCCTATTCAGTCCATGAAGAAAACCCTAGAATCTCTAACTGTGCTTGAGCTACCTCGCGACTACGCGCGAATTTTGTCGGGGCACGGTTGGAGACCGCCAGAGTTGGGCTGGATCAAGATCAACACTGATGGTAGTGTCGCAATGGAAGCTAGAAGGCGAGGGGCAGGTGGAGTCGCAAGATCACACTCATCCTTCCTAGCTGCATGGTGCAAACCTTACCCAGGAATCATAGATCCTCTTATAGCCGAAGCACTCGCTCTGCGCGATGGTGTTCTCTTTGCTCATCTTCGAGGCTATTCTGAGGTGGTTTTTGAGTCTGATAATTTGGAGATTGTGAATCTCTGAAACTCGCGTCACAATGCTCGTACGGTCGTGGCGCCTATCTTTTCCGAGATTAGGGAGCATGTCCTTTATTTTAAGTCTTTTGTAATTCAGCATGTAGGGAGGTCAGCTAACGTTTCGGCTCACCTATGTGCTAAACAAGCTAGCACCCTGGATGTCACCGAATGTTGGATGGACTCCGTTCCGAGTCTTCTTGTAACCAGCCTCTCAGCCTCTCAGCTGGAGCTATTAGTGTTGAATAAAGAGCTTCCAAATTTCTCTGCAAAAAAAAGTACAAATATATTTGTTTATTTATGTTCATGAAAGGTTGCTATTCTCAATATGGGTAAGGTTGCATTTGATTATTGGTGAAGGTTGTTGGCACACATGTGAACTCATCACCAACTCCAACCTTTATAAATAGGGAAGATATCATCACTCGCCACCTCCTCGTCCACATATTGTTCTTTGTCTCTATTGAAGATGCCACCGCCAACCTTCTCTTGCTACTCAATTGTGGACGAAAATTTCATTTCACAATACCAATTTCGCTTTAGGCTATAATAATCTGAAATTCATTCAATTGATACAAAAGTCCTACTAAAGTATATTGTTATATATTAAAATTTGTGTCCTCTTGGAGCATGCCTAGTTTTTCCTTTGAAGCTCCACCACTGGCACCTCCTGATAAGTTTGGTGGGTTAAGGTCTCGTACAATGCAAAGTGCTTAGTGGATGTGCTTAGAGAAATAAATCAATTCTTCTCTAAGCACCGGTGCTTATTTATATAGGGTAGATGCTTAATTAAGCACCCCTCCTATAGAAATAAGCATTGATACTTAAAAAAACTCAGTTTATTACTAAGAATCTTTCTAAGCACTTATCATTGTACAAGGCCTAACAGAACATTTGATTAACCAGCAATACTCTCATTTTTTAAATATGTAAAAGCTTATAAAAAACTATTTTTCTCTCCCATTTTAATAAAACTAATCTTAATCATTTGATTAACCAACAATACTCTTGTTTTCTAAAATTGTGGAAGCTTATAGGATTACGAATGCATTAGGGTTAACAGAACACAGGAAGTTCAGAGATTATAGGAATTTACATGATATCTGAAGTACAAATATTAAGTTCATTTATTACGATGGATAGTGTAAAACAAAAAAGTCACAAACCACTTTATTGTATATTTTATCCAGTAAATTAAGATCAGTGCCAAATACATAATTCAGCCACAAAATAATTCACTACAGCCATCGTAACTAGAGCAGAAGTTTCTACCCAACCTATCACTTTGTACATACTACAGATTTTGTTCAAAATACATATTGCCGACTCGCAACCCGGAAATCCGTCCGTGCTACCGGGAGCGCACGCTCCTATGCGCGAAAATATTTTTTAAAATGCCAAAAAAAATCAACGAAAATTCTATGTGTTCATTGTCACATCCAAATGCTACATACAAATTTGTAGGCAAAAATATTAAACATTTTGTTCTGTGCAAAAAAGAAACACCAAATGTTATCTCAAAATGTCACCCTAATTATTTTTTTCACGGGCAAAACACCGCCGCTCCGTTTCACATGAAAATTTTCAAGAATGCTTGCGACACTAACATGGACATCTACAAAAAAAATCAGAATTTTTTAAAACATTTACTGTATATTTTTTGTTTACTATCAATGCTGGAGCACGCGCTCCCGGGAGCTAAAACGTCATTCTCACTGGCAAATATCCAATACTTCTAGTTTTATACGTACTGCACATTCGTGAACCAAGCCCTCCTTAAAACAATATATCAACCAGCAATACACCCAAATATGTCTTTGCCTTATTTTAAATTGCGCGGTGAGCTTGATTGCCAGTGCGGAGCTATGTTGATGCCGAAAAGAGGGGGGCCGCTGCCCCTAACCTTGGATCAATTCCTGAAGAATTTTAGAAGGACTTAGATTACAATCTTATATAGCATTTGGCATCCCAAATACTGATAGTTTGTGTTTCGTCCTAGTGATCTTCGGCTAGCTCCACCACTGTTGATTACGTCTTAATCAACTGTAGTACAACTACAGTCAAACAAACCTGCTTCGGAGTATGTGTTTACATAGAAACGATTTCAATAGCCTTCAATCTGTAGTGCTGACATGTAGATACCAAACATATGACTACTTAGAGCATCTATAGCCGACCTCTCAAATCCGCCTCATACGTTCAGGCGGGCCGCCTGGTTACTGATCGGTCACGTTTTTTCGATCCAGATGAACGTCTCAAATGGGCCTC